>NC_053022.1:489254908-489406234 GCF_003073215.2 Triticum urartu | reverse complement strand
AACTCCTTGGTCACATTGTGCACATTATGATGATGTCCTATCGAGTGGGCCCAGAGATACCTCTCTGTTTACACAGAGTGACAAATCCCAGTCTCGATTCGTGCCAACCCAACAGACACTTTCGGAGATACCTATAGTGCACCTTTATAGCCACCCAGTTATGTTGTGACGTTTGGCACACCCAAAGCACTCCTACGGTATCCGGGAGTTGCACAATCTCATGGTCTAAGGAAATGATACTTGACATTAGAAAAGCTTTAGCAAACGAACTACACGATCTTGTGCTAGGCTTAGGATTGGGTCTTGTCCATCACATCATTCTCCTAATGATGTGATCCCGTTATCAACGACGTCCAATGTCCATGGTCAGGAAACCGTAACCATCTTATTGATCAACGAGCTAGTCAACTAGAGGCTTACTAGGGACATGGTGTTGTCTATGTATCCACACATGTATCTGAGTTTCCTATCAATACAATTCTAGCATGGATAATACACGATTATCATGAACAAGGAAATATAATAATAACCAATTTATTATTTCCTCTAGGGCATATTTCCAACAGTCTCCCACTTGCACTAGAGTCAATAATCTAGTTCACATCGCCATGTGATTAACACTCACAGGTCACATCGCCATGTGACCAACATCCAAAGAGTTTACTAGAGTCACTAATCTAGTTCACATCACTATATGATTAATACTCAATGAGTTCTAGGTTTCATCATGTTATGCTTGTGAGAGAGGTTGTATCAACGGGTCTTGCCATATTCAGATCCCTATGTATTTTGCAAAACTTTATATCGTAGATGCTGCTACCACGTTCCACTTGGAGCTATTCCAAATTATTGCTCCATTATACGTATCCGGTATCTCTACTCAGAGCTATCCGGATAGGTGTTAAGCTTGCATCGACGTAACTCTTTATGTCGAACTCTTTATCACCTCCATAACCGAGAAACATTTCCTTATTCCTCTAAGGATAATTTTGACTGCTATCTGGTGATCCAAACCTAGATCACCTTTGTACCCTCTTGCCAGACATGTGGCAAGGCACACATCAGGTGCGGTACTCAGCATGGCATACCGTATAGGGCCTATGACAAGAGCATAGGGGACGACCTTCGTCCTTCCTCTTTCTTCTGCCGTGGTCAAGCTTTGAGTATTAGTCAACTTCACACCTTACAACTCAGGTAAGAACCCCTTCTTTGACTGATCTATTTTGAACTCCTTCAAAAACATGTCAAGGTGTGCGTTCTTTGAAAGTATCATCAGGCGTCTTGATCTATCTCTATAGATCTTGATGCCCAATTTGTAAGAAGCTTTATCCATGTCTTCCTTTGAAAAACACTCTTCAAACAACCGTTTATGTTTTCCAGAAATTATACATTATTTTGAATCAGCAATATGTCATCCACATATACTTATCAGAAATGTTGTAGTGCACCCACTCACTTTCTTGTAAATACAAGTTTCTAGAAAACATTGTATAAACCTAAAAGCTTTGATCACTCCATCAAAACATATATTCCGATTCCGAGATGCTTGCTCTAGTCCATAGAAGGATTGCTGGAGCCAGCATACCTTTTAGCATCCTTAGGATCGTCAAAAACTTTTATTGTATCACATACAACTTTTCTTACGAAAACTGGTAAGAAAACTTGTTTTGACATCCATCTGTAAGATTTCATAATCGAAAAATACAGCTAATGCTAACATGATTCTGACGGACTTAAGCATCACTACGGGTGAGAAATTCTCATCGTAGTCAACTCCTTGAACTTGTGAAAAGACTCTTTCCCACAAGTCAAGCTTCATAGACGGTAACATTACCGCCCACGTCCGTCTTCTTCTTAAAGATCCATTTATCTCAATGGCTTGCCGATCATCGGGCAAGTCCAACAAAGTCCATACTTTGTTCTGATACATGGATCCTATCTCGGATTTCATGGCTTCTAACCATTTGTCGGAATACGGGCCCACCATCGCTTCTCCATAGCTCGTAGGTTCATTGTTGTCTAACAACATGATATCTAAGACAGGATTACCGTACCACTCAGGAGTAGTACATATCCTTGTCGACCTACGAGGTTAGATAGCAACTTGATCCGAAGCTTTATGATCACTATCATTAACTTCCTATTCAACAGACGTAGGCTCCACAGAAAACATCTTTCTGTGTTGCATCACTCTCTGGTTGAAGTAAAGGTTCGACAACCTCATCAAGTTCTATCTTCCTCCCACTCAATTCTTTCGAGAGAAACTCCTTCTCGAGAAAGGACCCGTTCTTAGCGACAAACAATTTGCCCTCGGATCTGAGATAGAAGGTGTACCCAACTGTCACCTTTGGGTATCCTATGAAGATGTGTTTGTCCGCTTTGGGTTCGAGCTTCTCCGGCTGAAACCTTAAGCATCGCAGCCCCAAACATTAAGAAGTGACAACTTTGGTTTCTTGCCAAACCAATGTTCACACGACGTCGTTTCAACGGACTTAGATGGTGTCCTATCTAAAGTGAATGCAGCTATCTCTAACGCATAACCTCAAAATGAAAACGGTAGATTGGTAAGAGACATCATAGATCGCACCATATCTCATAGGGTTCGATTACGACGTCCGGACACACCATTACCTTGTGGTGTTCTAGGTGGCTTCAACTGTGAAACAATTCGACAATGTCTTAAGTGATTGCCAAACTCATAACTCAGAAATTCTCATTGATCAGATCATAGGAATTTGATCTTCTTGTTATGATGGTTCTTAACTTCACTCTAAAATCGCTTGAACTTTTCCAACGTTTCAGACTTGTGCTTCATTAAGCAAATATACCTATATCTACTCAAATCGTCAGTGAAGATGAGAAAATAGCGATATCCACCGCACGCTTCAATTCTCATTGGATCACACGCATCAGTATGCATGATTTCCAACAAGTCACTTGCCCATTTCATTGTACCTGAAAATGGGGTCTTAGTCATCCTGCCCATGAGGCATGGCTCGCATGTGTCAAGTGATTCAAAATCAAGTGACTCCAAACATCCATCGATATGGAGTTTCTTCATGCATCTTACGCCAATATTACCTAAGCGGCAGTGCCACAAGAAAGTGGTACTATCATTATTAACTCTACATCTTTTGGCGTGAACATGTGTATCACCACGACCGAGATTCAATGAACCATTCACATAGGGTGCATGACCATGAAAGGTATCATTCATGTAAACAGAATAACCATTATTCTCTAACTTAAATGAATGACCGTATTGCAATGAACATGATCTAATCATATTCATGCTCAACGTAGACACCTGATAAAATTTATCTAGGTTCAATACTAATCCCGAAGGCAGATGGAGCGTGCGATGGTGATCTCATCAACTTTGGAAACACTTCCAACACACATCGTCACCTCGCCCTCAGCCAGTCTCCGTTTAGTCCATAGCTTTTGCTTCAAGTCACCAATAATAGTAACTGAACCGGTATCCAATACCCAGGTGCTACCAGGAGTACTAGTGAGGTACACATTAATAACACGTATAAATTTTGTTGAAGTTTCCAGCCTTCTTATCTACCATGCATTTGGGGTAATTCCGCTACCAGTGATCATTCCCCTTACAATAGAAGCACTTAGTCTCGGGTTTGGGTTCGACCTTGGGTTCCTTCACTGGAGCGGCAACTGGTTTGCCATCCATGAAGTTTCCCTTCTAGCCCTTGCCCTTCTTGAAACCAGTGGTCTTGTTAAACCATCAACACTTGATGCTCCTTCTTTTTTTTTCTACCTTTTGCGGTCTTAAGTACTGCGAACAGCTCCAGGATCAACTCCATCCCTTGCATGTCATAGGTCATCACGAAGATCTAGTAGCTTAGTGATAGTGGCTAGAGAACTCTATCAATCACTATCTTATCTGGAAGTTTAACTCCCATTTGATTTAAGTGATTGTAGCACCCAGACATTCTGAGCACATGCTCATTAGCTGAGCTATTCTCCTCCATCTTGTTGGCAAAAGAACTTGTCAGAGGTCTCACACCTCTCAACACGGGCATGAGCCTGAAATCCCAATTTTAGCTCTTGGAACATCTCATATGTTCTATGGCGTTCAAAACGTCATTGGAATCCCGATTCTAAGCTGTAAAGTATGGTGCACTAAACTATCATGTAGTCATCAGGATGTGTCTGTCAGGTGTTCACAACATCCACAGACGACGCTGTAGGGGTTTGCACATCGAGCGGTGCATCAAAGACGTAAGCCTTCTGTGTAGCAGTGAGGACACTCCTCGGACTACGGACCCAGTCCGCATCATTGCTTACAATATCTTTGAACTTGGTCTTTCTTTAGGAACGTATTGAAACAGGGAGCTACAACATGAGTTATTTATCTACAACATATTTGCAAAGACAATTTAGACTATGTTCATGATAATTGAGTTCATCTAATAAAATTATTTAATGAACTCCCACTCAGATAGACATCCCTCTAGCCATCTAAGTGAAACATGATCCGAATAGATTAGGCCGTGTCCGATCATCACGTGAGACGGACTAGTCATCAACGGTGAACATCTCATGTTGATCGTATCTTCTATACGACTCATGTTCGACCTTTCGGTCTTCCGTGTTCCGAGGCCATGTCTGTATATGCTAGGCTCGTCAAGTCAACCTAAGTGTTTCGCATGTGTCTCGAGGCCATGTCTATACATGCTAGGCTCGTCAACACCCATTGTATTCGAATGTTAGAATCTATCACACCCAATCATCACGTGGTGCTTCGAAATGACGAACCTTCGCAACGGTGCACAGTTAGGGGGAACACTTTTCTTGAAATTTTAGTGAGGGATCATCTTATTTAAGCTACCGTCGTTCTAAGCAAACAAGATGTAAAACATGATAAACATCACATGCAATAAAATACTGACATGATATGGCCAATATCATTTTGCTCCTTTTGATCTCCATCTTCAGGGCTCCATGATCATCGTTGTCACCGACATGACACCATGATCTCCACCATCATGATCTTCATCATCGTGTCTTCTTGAAGTTGTCTCGTCATCTATTACTTCTACTACTATGGCTAACGCTTTAGCAATAAAGTAAAGTAATTACATGACGTTTATGTTGACACGCAGGTCATAAATAAATTAAGATAGCTCCTATGGATCCTGCCGGTTGTCATACTCATCGACATGCAAGTCGTGATTCCTATTACAAGAACATGATCAATCTCATACATCACATATATCATTAATCACATCCTTTTGGCCATATCATATCACAAGGCATATGCTGCAAAAACAAGTTAGACGTCCTCTAATTGTTGTTGCAAGTTTTTACGTGGCTGCTATAGGTTTCTAGCAAGAACGTTTCTTACCCACGCTAAAACCACAACGTGATATGCCAATTTCTATTTACCCTTCATAAGGACCCTTTTCATCGAATCCGATCCGACTAAAGTGGGAGAGATAGACACCCGCTAGCCACCTTATGCAACTAGTGCATGTCAGTCGGTGGAACCAGTCTCACGTAAGCGTACGTGTAAGGTCGGTCCGGGCCGCTTCATCCCACAATGACGCTGAATCAAGATAAGACTAGTAACGGCAAGCAAATTGGCAATATCGACGCCCACCACTGCTTTGTGTTCTACTCGTGCATAGAAACTACGTATAGACCTAGCTCTGATACCATTGTTGGGGATCGTAGCAGAAATTTAAAATTGTCTATGCATCACCAAGATCAATCTATGGAGTAATCTAGCAACGAGGGGAAGGAGAGTGCATCTACATACCCTTGTAGATCGCTAAGCGGAAGCGTTCAAGTGAACGGGGTTGATGGAGTCATACTCGTCGTGATCCAAATCACCGATGATCCTAGCGCCGAACGGACGACACCTCCGCGTTCAACACACGTACGGTTGGGAGACGTCTCCTCCGTCTTGATCCAGTCTCCGACAGCACGACGGCGTGGTGGTGATGGAGCTCGTGGTTCTCCGGCAGGGCTTTGCCAAGCACTACGGAGGAGGATGAGGTGTTGGAGGAGGAAGAGGGCTGCGCCAGGGGAAGGGTGTGGCTGCCTTCTCTCTCTCCCTCACTATATATAGGGGGAAGGGAGGAGGGGGAGGCTCCCTAGGGTTCCCTAGGGGAGGGGCGGCGGGCGGCCACAGGGGAAACCCTAGATGGGTTTGGGCGCCCCCACCCCCTAGGAAACTTGCCCCCAAGCCGGGAGGGGAGGCTGCCCTAGGGGTGGCGCCCCCACCTCTCCTGGTTACATGAGATGGGGTGGGAGGGGCGCTCAGCCCCTTGGTCAGCTGATGTGCCCTCTCCCCTTGGCCCATAAGGCCCCCCAACGTTTGACGGGGCCTCCGAAACCCCTTTCAGACACGCTGGTCATCACCTGGTACCCCCGGAACAATTCCGGACTCCAATACCCTTCGTCCAATATACCAATCTTCACCTCCGAACCATTCCGGAGCTCCTCATCATGTGCGGGATCTCATCCGGGACTCCGAACAATATTCGGTAACCACATACTATTTCCCATAACAACTCTAGCGTCACCAAACCTTAAGTGTGTAGACCCTACCGGTTCGGGAACCATGCAGACATGACCGAGACAACTCTCTGGCCAATAAGCAACAGCGGGATATGGATACCCATGTTGGCTCCCACATGTTCCACGATGATCTCATCGGATGAACCACGATGTCGAGGATTCAATCAATCCCGTATACAATTCCCTTTGTCCAGCGGTATTGTACTTGCCCGAGATTCGATCGTCGGTATCCGATACCTTGTTCAATCTCGTTACTGGCAAGTCTCTTTACTCGTTCCATAACACATCATCCCGTGATCAACTCCTTGGTCACATTGTGCACATTATGATGATATCCTACCGAGTGGGCCCAGAGATACCTCTCCGTTTACATGGAGTGACAAATCCCAGTCTCGATTCGTGCCAACCCAACAGACACTTTCGGAGATACCTGTAGTGTACCTTTATAGCCACCTAGTTACGTTGTGACGCTTGGCACACCCAAAGCACTCCTACGGTATCCGGGAGTTGCACAATCTCATGGTCTAAGGAAATGATACTTGACATTAGAAAAGCTTTAGCAAACGAACTACACGATCTTGTGCTAGGCTTAGGATTGGGTCTTGTCCATCACATCATTCTCCTAATGATGTGATCCCGTTATCAATGACATCCAATGTCCATGGTCAGGAAACCGTAACCATCTTATTAAACAACGAGCTAGTCAACTAAGGCTTACTAGGGACATGGTGTTGTCTATGTATCCATACATGTATCTGAGTTTCCTATCAATACAATTCTAGCATAGATAATAAACGATTATGATGAACAAGGAAATATAATAATAACCAATTTATTATTGCCTCTAGGGCATATTTCCAATACTACTGCTATACCTTCTCCGGATATAACGTGTCCGAGAAATCTAACTTCCTTCAACCAAAACTCACATTTGCTGAACTTGGCATATAGTTGATGTTCTCCGAATTTACCAAGCACCAAACGCAAATGCTCCTTATGCTCCTCTTCATTCTTCGAGTAAACTAGGATATCATCAATGAACACTACAATGAACTTATCCAAGAACTCCATAAACACTTTGTTCATCATGTTCATAAAATATGCAGGTGCGTTAGTCAGACCAAATGACATAATAGTATACTCGTATAGTCCATACCTGGTGGTAAAAGCCGTCTTGGGTATATCCTGTTCTCGAATCTTCAACTGGTGGTATCCTGATCGCAGATCGATCTTGGAAAATACCTTAGCTCCTTGCAATCGATCAAACAGATCATTGATCATCGGTAGTGGGTACTTGTTCTTGATGGTTACTTCATTCAAACCTCGATAGTCAACAACCATCCTTAACGATCCATCCTTCTTTTCCACTAGAAGTACTGGCGATCCCCAAGGTGAAGAACTTGGGCGAATATATCCTTGATCCAGTAACTCCTTAATTTGCTTCTTAATTTCCACCAAATCCTTTGCAGGCATCCTATATGGTCTCTTTGATATTGGCCCTGTGCCTGGCAAAAGCTCAATCAAAAACTCAATATCTCTATCCGGTGGCATGCCTGGCAACTCTTCTAGAAATTCTTCGGGGAAATCCTTCACTACTGGTACTTCTTCCTGCACAACTCCTGTTAAACAATTCGCTTGAGTCCTCTTTGGCACATGTCGGGATACATACTTGATCCTTCTCCCTTCTGGGGTGGTAAGCAAGATCGACTTACTGGCGCAATCGATGTTTCCACCATACATCAACAACCAATCCATGCCTAATATCACATCCAATCCTTGAGATTACAACACTATTAGGTCTGAGGGAAATACATAGTTACCAATCCTTAATGGCAACCGATCACACCATAGACTAGCTATATATTCTGCTCCAGGCGAGGTTACTAACATGGGTGACCTAAGGGCTTGGGTTGGCAGTTTATACTATCCACAAATCCCCTTGATATGTATGAATGCGATGCACCAGTATCGAAAAGAACAAGTGCAGTAAATGACTTAACCAAAAACTTACCGATTACTGCATCCGGCTGCTCTTCAACCTCCTCCATGTTAACGTGGTTCACCTGTCCCCTACTGAAAGGGTTCGACTTCTTCCCAGAGCTTCCATTGTCATTTCCATTCTGTGATTCAGGACATTCATTGAGATAATGTCCGGTCTTCTGGCACTTAAAGCAAGTGACTTGGCTCAGGTTTGTCTTGGCTGGGGTCGATGGGTTGGTGCGGTTCTGGCCGTTACTTCCTCCATTCCCATTACCATTCTTGGTGCCATTGTGATTGTGTGAGCTACCTCCTCCATGGGTATGCTGAAAATGTCCTCCCGGTCTAGGGGTAAAACGTGGCTTCTGCTGAGCTCCTGAAGTGTACTTCCCTTGTCCATACTTCCTCTTGCGATTCTCAATCCGCCGCTGCTTCCCTTCGATCATGAGAGCACGATCTACCAACTCCTGGTAGTTGTTGAAGGTTGCTACCATCAACTGCATGCTCAACTCATCATTCAGTCCTTCCAGAAACTTCTCCTGCTTAGCTGCATCCGTAGCAACGTCATCTGGGGCATAACATGCTAATTTACTAAAGTCCTCCACATACTGGCCAACAGTCCGTCCTCCTTGGCGCAAGGTGCGAAACTCTCGCTTCTTCATGGCCATAGCTCCTACTGAAACATGGGCAGTTTGAAAAGCCTGCTGAAACTGGTCCCACGTGATAGTGTCGACAGGAAAAGTGGCTGTGAAATTCTCCACCATGATGCTGTGGGTCCTTCAAGCTGATGTGCGGCAAACTTCACCTTTTCCGCATCCGTGCATCTTGCTGTGGTCAACTCCCCAGCTATCTTGCAGAGCCAATCATCTGCTATTATCGGCTCGGTGCTACTGGAAAACACCGGCATATTTAGCCTAAGAAAACGGGCTAAGTGATCAACAGGTGGTGGTGGGGGTGGTGGGTTGTTGTTGTTCCCCTGGTTCTGATTCTGGACTAGCAACTGCATCAATGTGTTTTGCTGCTGGATCAACTGATTGAGCTCCGGTGGAAAGGTAAATCTGGGGTCACGTCTCGGAGGCGTCTGAGGGTTTAGAAAAGATGAGATTTAAGAACAGAGAGGGGTCTATAGAGAAAACACTACCCATATGCACATGAGGCAAAAACAAACAATTCACTTCATTAAATCAATCAAACAAGGGCATACAAAGGATCTAACTATCGCAAAAGTGATCAGACTACTATATTTACATGGTGGACTACTACTACTGATGAGGTAGTCTACTAGAAATATTCTTCGGTTGCAGACTCCATTATATCTGCTCATGCTTCATCCATATAGTCATCATCGCTATCATATAGATCCGAGTCGGTGTCGTCGATGATGATGTAGTCTTCCGGGCGAATCTCCTTGGGTTCTTCGACTTCTTCTACTAGTGTAGGGCCTCCCATAAATATTTTGATCTTCTTGATCAGATCATCATTCTTCTCCACTAATACTTCTATTTCCTCTTCATAATATTCTCGTGTAGCCTTGAGTTCTTCCTCCAGTTCCTTGATTCTTGTCCTCGCATTCTTCAGATCTATCATGTCGGCGCACATCTGGTTCTCCTGACGTCGAATGTGATGGTTTAACTCCTGGATAAAAGCTGCAACTGATCTATCCTTTCTGGTGCTGATCATCTCCCAGTGCTCATCTCGGCGCCCACAAATCTGGTCGATAGTATCCTTGAGATCCTTGCGGTAAACCTCTCCAATGCGTCCCATGGCGATGTGAGCTGCCATGCTCTTTCCTAGACTCCAAATTGGTGTATCAAAAGAAAACTCTATGGGCTCAGTGACTGGCATGAACGTCCTTCCTAGAACTTGAACTTGAATCATCCAGCACTCCTCTTCAGGTAAAGTGGCGTTGCAGGTTCCGGTGAAGCTTGGTACTCCTATGTTCAGGTATCTAGTGACTTCCTTCAAGTGACGTCCAAAGGTTGTATCTTCATCCGGTTGAGTGAACTGGTTCCTTGCATCCACCATCCTAAAAGAGTAGAAAAGATGAGAAGTCATAAAAGAGAGGAGAGTGAGTAGTGATCTAGGTCTTTAGCTTAGTGGTCGTGTCCTACAGTTAGCGTGTGCTCTGATACCATCTTGTAGCAACCAGACCTCAAACGGTCCAATCTCTGTGCTCAGGTGTCATCCCTGGATCAGTAATGCTGACACCACACAGTACTTGAAGGATTTATAACAGAGTAGCAATCACACACTTATTACATCGAGTGTCTCAAAAGAGAACTTATTACAATAAATATGGCTTAAGGCCATCTAATAGCGATAACAGCGGAAGGCTTGGAAGATAAGTGAGTCCATCAACTCCAACAGCATTACTGAGTATAGAACCACGACCTCAAACCCCTTAATCGTCATTTGAAAAGTCTGCAACATTAACGTTGCAGCTCGAAACGGGTCAGCACATGGAATATGCTGGCAAAGTAACACATAGAGAGTAATGGAATAATCAGGCTATTCTATATGCATATTTGGCTGGTGGAAAGCTCTATGGTTACAGTTTTGCGTAAAGCCAATTTTTCCCTACTGCAAAGGAATAAATTTTATTTAACTATCATGGTGGTTGTTAAACATTGAGAATGGTTGACAGCATTCTCAATCCCAATTAAGCATCATCATTAAACAAACCCAACAAAATTTATTTAGAGTAACATGTTGAGATTCACATGATAATCCAGGTACTAGATACTCAAGATGTCCATAACCGGGGACACGGCTAACCATGATTAGTTTATACACTCTGCAGAGGTTTGCGCACTTTTCCCCACAAGACTCGATCTCCTCCGTTGGGATTCTCGCACTACATGGTGTTTGAGAAACGGATGACCGATGTCACACCCTAGCTAGTTCAAGCATTAGAGTGTGCATCATTTTTAATTTTCTCTTAAATTTGAAATGGGGATGACAGAACCCCCAGCACCCCCCTGGAACAACTAGGGTTTACTAAAAACTTTTTCAATGAACCTGAAATGCCCTTCTAAAAAGCCCACCATTTTTGTTTTGGGTTAAAACCGTTGACAAAAATGGTGCACATTTTTCTAGGACATCTAAGGTCATTGGATTAATCCTTATAGTATTTTCATTTGGGCATTTAAATGCTATAAAATATTTTAAATGCTCAAATAATCATAAACTAAAATGTTTGCTGTTAGATATATTCTAAACAGTGGCCATGATTAATTTTATGATTTATGGTAATGCCCTAGCATTTTTAATAAAGCCCTGAAGTTACAGAAATAATAAATAATAAAACAAATCAGAAAAAGAGAGAGAGAAACTTACCTGGCACAGCCCAGCTAACTCACCCGCCGGCCCACCTGGCGGCCCAGCACCGTGCTGGCCCGCGCCAGCCAGCTGCTTCTTCCCCGCCAGGCAGGCAGGGAGATGAAGCCGGCGTGCCCGAGCTCGCCACGGTGTCACCTGCTTGCCGCCCACACCCCTGGATGCCTCCACATTGCACCCCGAAGCCCCTGGACACGCCACCCCCCTGTTTCTCTCCCTCACCGTTCCCCACCATGGCCGACGCTCCTGTCGCCGCATCGTCGTCGTAGTCGCGCCCTCCGTCGTCCTCGCGCCGCGTCATCGTGTCCACAAGCTCTGCCATCATCGATTACATCGAGTGGGTCGAGCCCCAAGTGCTCGCTCGCCCCGGAGACGCTGCACCGAGCTCACCCTCAACTCCGGCCACCGGAGATCCCTTTCGCCGCCCCCGCCGCATCAGCTCATCCCCGACCTCTCCGACTGCCTCGACGAGACCCCGTGAGCTCAGCCACCTCCCAACCCTCTCCGTTCTCTCTCTCGAGCCCCGTAGCGACTGCATGTAGATCACCCGCACGCACCGCCGCGGAGCTCGTCGCCGACGAGGCTCTGGCCACCCAATGGCCGCGCCACCCTGTCCACTAGTCCTACCGCACCTCCAGGAGCTCAACGCACCAATCCACGCGCCTCCCCGTGCCCCCTAGCGACTAGCCCGACCTCACCCGAGCTCCGGCTGCCGCCAAACTCGTCGCCGGCGACATTTCCGGCCACCCCAGCTCCACCCACTGCCACCACTCGACGCGGCTTCCTCCCCGTTTCACGTAGATAGTCTCCGCTGCCCTTTTGGTCACCGGAGTGCAAATCCCGCGCTGCTCCACCGCGTCTGGCCTCGCAGGCGGCGAGACACCGGCGAGTTGACCCTGTTTGACCCCGTGTGGGCCCAGGTTGACCCCCCTGAGTCTATGACAGGTGGGGCCAGTCTGCTAATTAGTTTAGGATTAGTTTTAACTAAATTTAATTAGTTTAGTCACTGACATGTGGGCCCAGGCCCCACTGACAGTTAATTAGTGTTAATTTATTTCTGTTAATTAGCTGAGTCACTGACAGACATGGCCCACCAGTCAGGTTTGACCTGGCCGACCCAGTTGACCCGCTGACATCACACCTATGTCATGCTGACGCATTAATTCAATTACTGGATTTATTCTTTAATAGGAAATTCCAGAAAATAGCCAAAACTTCTAAAAATCATAGAAAATCAACCATAGCTCCAAATGCAAAGATTTATATATGAAAAATGATCAAAAAAATTCAATCTATCCATCTGTAATGGTTTCATGCATGACAAAACAAGTTAACCTTGCTGTTTAAGCAGAATAAGATAATGCACTAATAAGGCCATGTTAAATGCGCTAACATTTGAATCTTTGATTCAAATGAGTTCATTCCATCCTGTTTTAGCTTGCATTAGGCCAAGACACATTCATTTTGCCATGTCATAGCATGCATCATATTGTTGCATATTGTCATGTGTTGACTATGTTCGGTGTGTCTTTCGTGGTAGGTTCTGCCTCCGAGGATAACCCCGAGTATCCGTCTAAAGGGCAGGACCCTACTACCACTACAACAGGCAAGCAACCCATTGATCATTCTGATACAAACCCATGTTCTCGCTTCTGCTCTTGTTTACTGCATTAAGACAACGCGATTCAAATTGCTATGTGCTACGATAGTTGAACCCTTATCCTTTGCATGACCTGTCATGGCCACAGTAATTAGATGAAACCCACTAGCATGTGTAGGAGTTGATTGAGCCATGTATGTGATTCCTACCTTGCTATGCCTGCTATGCTTAGAGTTGTGTCAGGTCTGGTTCATCTGGGTGATGGGCTAGAGTGAAATGATTATGTCGGTAATATGAGGGATGTGTTGAACATGTGTCGGTAAAGGTATCGATGAGAGGCCATGTAGGAGTACATGGTGGGTTGTTTCATTGAGGCCATCCATAAGAACTGAGATCTGTATGCGTGATTTAAGATTCAGCTACTACCACACATTGGGCCCTGAAATATGACCCGCTCGACTTACTGACCCCTCTCGCCCCCTGTCCAGGAGTTGCAACTAGTTTCTGGTGTTTGTAGGTTATGTGTTGGCGGCCGTGCGTAGCGCTGACCCTAGGGGTGGGCTATGATACGGTAGATACACTGTGGCCGGGTATGCTGGGCGCCCGTTTGGCGTCTCGGGACCCTGTACACATCGTTTGGGGCCGTTGAGGACACCCCGGCCGGATTTCCTTGCGGATGGAACCTGAATAGGCGATAAACCTGGACTAGAGACTTGTGAGGTTAGTCAGGTCGTGGTCTACACCCACGTCGGTTTTCGCTTGAAGTCTGCCGAGCACATGTCGTGTGCAGACGCTAAGTGGTGGAAACATGTGTGATGAAGTACACCCCTGCAGGGTATTAAACTATTCGAATAGACGCGTCCGCGGTAAAGGACTACTTGGTTGCCTATACAGTTCATAGACAAGTTAATGGTTACTACTAAAAGACTCAAGATAATTGTGAGTACCGAGGATGGCCCTCTCGTAGGATGACGATGGAGGATCCCCAGTGGAGTATTGTGTTGGTGAGTAGTGGACTCGTGTGCGAAAACTATTTTACTAGTGCAGTTCCGTAGGATAGCTTAGCCAAGAGTCAAAGCTGGCTTGCTGCAATAACCCCACCACCTTCTTGAGAATGAGCATGTATAGTAGGTTCTGTTGTAAGACTTGCTGAGTACCTTTGTACTCATGTTTGCTTAATTACTGTTTTCAGACGACAACACCGCCCCTCCGATGGGTTCTACGTAGACCTTGATGTCGATGAGTGACTAGCCACCCAGGTGGTGATCCTGGCCATGGAGGGCTCTATGTAGATAGGCAGGCTTCGGAAGCCTTCTTGCTTTCTAGTGTCTGTACTCAGACTATTTACTTCCGCTTGTGCTTGTATGCTTGTATGACTTGAGTGTCGGGTCATGTGACCCCTACCTGTATGAACATGTTATGTATGGCTCTCTGGAGCCTTAAAATAAAGTACTTGAGTTGTAGAGTTTTGTTGTGATGCCATGTTGTATGTACTCATATCGGGCATATTGTGTGTATGATTGAAATGCTTGGTATGAGTGGGATCCGACAATCTAGTTGTTTATCCTTGGCAGCCTTTCTTATGGGGAAATGTAGTCTAGTGTTCCTCAAGCCATAGTAGTCCGCTACAGCCCGGTTCACCGGAGTCCTGCTAGCCCAGCACTACTGTTCAGTACACTTGACTGGCCGGCATGTGTTTCACTTCGTTCCTATGTCTGTCCCTTCGGGGAAATGTCACGCGGTGACATCCGGAGTCCTGCCTAGCCTGCTACAGCCCGGGTTCCCCGGAGTCCTGTTAGCCCAGTGCTACAGCCCGGATTCACTCGCTGATGACCGACATGCTCGATGTGATTAATGTATGCCTGTCTCCATAGGTCTGTACCGCTTTGGGTTCATGACTAGCCATGTCGGCCTGGGTTCTCTGTCATATGGATGCTAGCGACACTATCATATACGTGTGCCAAAAGGTGCAATCGGTCCCGGGCCATGGTAAGGCGACACCCGTGGGATACCGTGCGTGAGGCTGCAATGTGATATGAGGTGTTACCAACTAGATCGATGTGACTTGGAATCAGGGTCCTGACAGCGTTGGCATCA
Organism: Triticum urartu; assembly: GCF_003073215.2. Taxonomy (NCBI): domain Eukaryota; kingdom Viridiplantae; phylum Streptophyta; class Magnoliopsida; order Poales; family Poaceae; genus Triticum; species Triticum urartu. The sequence continues at coordinate 489,390,678 of NC_053022.1, read as the reverse complement.
GAGACGGACTGCCTGTAGGTTCGTGGAGCCAAACCGGTCGATGTAGAGTCTAGAAATGCTTTAGTTATATGTAGGGGAATTGATTGTGGGAGGGAACATAAGGCTCTTTTACTCCTTTACCTTATGCCCTCTTATATGAGTCATTCTCTTCTCATTCAACGTGGGTTACAGACTAGGCTCTCTTCTTCTATCAGGTTCACGTGTTACTAATCCGTAGTAGCTTATAGGATTATTGTCACAAGCCTCAGTACAGTTTCTACTACTTTTAGTATGTTGCCAATTGAATCAGAACCTTGATATGATGTTGTTGAGTGGTATTGCAAATTGTTGTGGATGTCTCAAATCTTTTTCTGAGCATTTACAGCTGTTATGCTGTCCAATTTTCCCTAGAAACTCTAATGTCTTTGCATTGTGGTTGTGCTTTCAGATGGCCAACCGTGCTCAAAACCAAGTGGTTCGCCTGACCCGGTGCCTTGATGTGCCCGGTCATACTGCTATGTTAGTCCGGGTAATGATCGAGACGGGTTACCGTTGGTATCCCGAATACACCGTCGAAGAGCAATTCCGAGACTTTAATCAAAGCCAATATTTCTGCACCGTCAGGATATTTCCTTCTTATCCTGGATCTACCGAGCCCCTTCAATGTTCCTATGGACTCGGGGTTACTGTTGAGATGGCTGTGCAGGATGCTGCCTATTCCATGATGACCATCATGCGAGTCTGGACTGGCCTGCTTCGGAACACTGACTTCCGTTACATGCCAGCTTCACTTCCGAGAGCGCAAGGGTATCTTCAGGCTATCTATGCTGACTCCACTCAGGAGGACTCATTAACTCGTACCACTGCCGAGATGCTCAAAGATAAGGACCGAGAGAATCGGGCCTTGAGGCTGGAGCTTTTCAACACCCGTGCTGATCATTGGGCCACATTGACTCGGTTTGCACCTGCGGTGCAAGCTGGATGTATGGATACAAGGGATCTGTATCCTGTGAGATCTGCTCTGCCAGACATGGTGGATTGGTGTGATGTGGGAGGCATCACCCCTCCCCATGGTCCCCGCAGGCCACCGTTTGTTGGTCCAAGACCTCATCCTAGTCCCTTTGGTCCACAAGCTCCTTAGGACCGTCTGTTCCCGGATGATCACATTGAACTTCCAGGCTATGGAGGTGACTTCTATGAGGACTACTACGGAGTTGTCTGAGTTAGTAGTTGTATCACTAGTATTGTAATAGTTATATCTCCACTGTCCTGCGTGACTTGTGGAATATGACTTTGTGTGTAATCAATTCCGGAGGTGTAGACAAATAATGTATAGGAGCTTGGAATGCCTCCGATGAGATGTAACGTCTTTCATCATAGTTGTACTGTAGCCTGGGCTTGTACTAAACTATGTATGGTGTGTATGACCGTTGGTATATATATGGCAGTTCTATATTACCATGACATACGGATGAACATCTCTGCATTCCGTGTTATCCATTACATTCTGCACTTCCTTGCTAAGTTTGAGCCATCCTTATCTAAACCATTGTCTTGTTTTCTCCTAGGATGGTCAACACCCGCAGCAACCCTGCTGCCCCAGAGTAGGGGGAAGCCAGTGCAGCTAGGGGTGAAAATCTGCCTCACCCGCCTTCTCTGGCCGAAGTGATGCTGGAGGCGGAAAGAAACAAGCGTGAGACTAACCGCTTACTGGAGCGGATTGAGCAGAACACTGCACGCCATTCGCGAAATGACTTGGTGTAAATCAATGACTTTATCAAGCTGTACCCACCAAAGTTTAACCATTCCGTCGAGCCCCTCGACGCGGATGACTAGCTTCGCAGCATCACCCACAAGCTACGTTCTGCCAACGTAGCCGAAGCCGACAAGGTTACTTATGTTGCCTATCATCTCGAAGGTCCTGCTAGCCTTTGGTGGGAAAATTTTGAAGCTATGCGCCCAGTCGGCCAAATCACTACTTGGGCTGAATTCAGTGAGGCTTTCCGTGAGCATCACATTCTGGAAGGTCTCATAGATCGCAAGAGGGGGGAGTTCTGCAATTTCACCCAAGGAAGACTGACTGTGGATGCTTATAGTCGTGAATTTGGGAATATGGCACGTTATGCTCCTGAAGAGGTATCTACCGACGCTAAGAAGCAGGCAAGGTTCCGCAAGGGACTTAGCCCTGAGCTTCGCCACGATCTTCGTCTGCACGAGTGCACCTCTTTTCAGAAGTTGGTCAATAAAGCCATCAGTGCTGAGTCAGACCAGTCTGACTATGACGCTTCACGCAAGCACTCCCGTGATTTTGGCTCTTCATCCGGCTCTGGGGCTCAGAAGCGCCGGGTGTGGATCCCAAGCACGGCACTGCCACCCAGGTTCATTCCGAGGCCATCCTTTGAGGCGCCTCGTCCCAACCAGCAGTTTGCACCGCCCAAGCCCTATGGTGGCCCCGCTGCTAACGCTGCTCCATGCCCCAATGTGGTGACATGCTTCAAGTGTGGAGAGCCGGGTCACTATAGTCGAGAGTGTCCCTAGAACAACCCCAATCAGTCTGGAAAGACCATTGGCCGTGGTAAGCCAGCGGGAAAGACATTCTACGCCAAGCCAGTCACTACTACACGTGGCCGTGTCAACTATGTTTCAGCCGAGGAGGCTCATGAGGATCCTAGCGTCGTCCTTGGTAAGCTCCTTGTTAATTGCCATCCGGCATCTGTTCTTTTCGATACAGGAGCATCTCATTCATTCATATCCGAGAACTATGCTCGATTGCATAACACGACATTCTGTGACATGCCCTCTACCATGGAAATTGAAACCCCTGGCTCTAGATGGCAAACTTCTAGAGTAAGCCATGGGAACGAAATTCTTGTCGATAGACTTGTCTTCCTTGCATCCTTAATAGCTCTCAAGTCCTCGGACATAAACATCATCTTGGGTATGGACTGGATGTCAGCTCATTATGCTAAGATTGATTGTGCCACTAGAACCATTCAACTTACCCATCCATCAGGAAAGACAGTCAATGTCTTAACTCGAGTGGCCAAGCACCACCTTTACTCCCTAAATGCCAACCCCCTTCCAGACCTTGAAGATGTTCCGGTAGTCCAAGACTTTCCGGATGTCTTTCCAAAAGAACTGCCAGGTGCTCCACCTGACAGGGATGTAGAGTTTGTGATAGACCTTGTTCCAAGAACCGTTCCAATTTCTAGGAGACCCTATAAGATGGCACCCTTAGAACTAGCCGAGCGTAAAAACCAACTCGATGAGTCCTTGAAAAAGGGTTTCATCTGTCCTAGTTCCTCTCCTTGGGCTTGCCCCGTCCTCTTCGTCAAGAAGAAGGATGGAACGGATCGAATGGTTGTAGATTACCGACCTGTCAACTTGGTCACCATCAAGAACAAGTATCCGCTTCCCAGGATCAACGATCTGTATGATCAGCTCGCTGGATCCTTAGTCTTTTCCAAGATGGATTTGAGGTTGGGCTACCATCAAATCAAAATCAGAAATGGGGACATTCCCAAAACGGCCTTTGTTACCCGTTATGGCCTTCGGTTTAACCAATGCCCCAGCCACCTTCTCCCGGTTAATGAACTCGGTCTTCATGGAGTATTTGGATAAATTCGTCATAGTTTATCTCGACGACATACTCATCTACTCCAAGAATGAAGAGGAACATGCCGAACATCTAAGGTTGGTATTGATGAAACTTCGAGAGCATCGCCTTTATGCCAAATTCTCCAAGTGTGAATTTCCGTTGCCAGAAGTGACCTATCTAGGCCATGTAATCTCTGGTAAGGGTATTGCTATCAATCCCGAGTGAGTTCAAGCTGTCCTTGATTGGACTCCACCTGAGACGGTCAAGCAAGTTCGGAGCTTCCTTGGCTTAGCGAGCTATTGCCGTCGCTTCGTCGAGAATTTCTCCAAGGTTGCTAAACCTCTAACTGAACTGCTCAAGAAAGATAAAAAGTTCGAGTGGACTCCACAGTGCGAGTTCAGCTTTCAAGAACTGAAAAGACGCCTGACATCTGCTCCCGTACTGGTACCACCAGATTTCTCCAAGGACTTTATTATCTATTGCGACACCTCGCGACAAGGACTAAGTTGCATAATCATGCAAGATCGTCAGGTAATTGCCTATGCTTCACGACAATTACACCCACATGAGGAAAATTATCCCACACATGATCTAGAGCTTGTAGCTGTAGTCCATGCACTTAAAACATGGCGACATTACCTCCTTGGTAATCGTTGCGAGATCTTCACCGATCACCAAAGTTTGAAATATATCTTCACCCAACCAGATTTGAATCTCAGGCAAAGACGTTGGGTCGAGTTGATCTCGGATTACGACTTAGGAATAACTTACACCCCGGGCAAAGCCAATGTCATGGTTGATGCACTAAGTCATAAGTCCTATTGTAACAACCTGATGTTACAACAAAGTCAACCACTTCTCCATGAGGAATTTCGTAAGCTTAATCTTCACATTGTTCCTCGAGGATTCCTATCCACCCTGGTGGCAAAGCCTAATCTTATGGATCAGATTATAGCTGCCCAAAAGCGTGATAAGGGCATATTCCGGATTAAGGAAAACATTGCTAGCGGAGTTGCTAAATGTTTTTCCATGGATGAGCGAGGTGTTGTCTTATTCGAGAACCGCTTGGTGGTTCCCAAGAAACAACATCTACGCCAGTTGATTCTCAAGGAAGCTCATGACTCCCCTCTCACCATTCATCCCGGTAGTACCAAGATGTATCAAGACCTACGCCAGAGGTTTTGGTGGACTAGGATGAAGAGAGAAATTGCTCAATACATTACTAGCTGCGATGTCTGTCGTCGTGTTAAAGTAGAGCATCAACGGCCTGCTGGCACCCTTCAACCTTTGGCTATTCCTGAATAGAAATGGGATAAAATCAGTATGGATTTCATCACTGGGTTTCCCAGGACCAAGAGAGGGAATAATGCCATCTTCGTCGTGATCGACCGCCTTTCCAAAGTAGCCCACTTTCTACCTGTTCGTGAGAGTATCACCGCTAGCCAGCTAGCTGAGTTATACATCTCCCGAATAGTGTCTCTTCATGGAGTTCCATTGGAAATTAAATCAGACCATGGGAGTCTCTTCACCTCTCGATTTTGGGAAAGTTTCCAAAATGCTATGGGAACTCGTCTCTCTTTTAGCACCGCCTTCCATCCTCAATCAAGTGGTCAAGTAGAGCGAGTCAATCAAATTCTGGAAGATATGCTCCGAGCTTCTGTCATCTCGTTCGGAATGGGTTGGGAGAAATGCCTTCCATTCACGGAGTTGGCTTATAACAATAGTTATCAAGCTAGCTTGGGAAAGGCTCCTTTCGAAGTTCTCTATGGACGAAAATGTCGAACGCCTCTTAACTGGTCAGAAACCGGGGAAAGACAACTCTTTGGCCCGGATATGATTCAGGAAGCAGAAGAGCAAGTTCGCGTTATTCGTGAGAAATTGAAAACAGCCCAATCTTGTCAAAAGAGCCAATATGATCGTAGACATAAGCTCATAACTTATGAAGTCGGCGAGAAGGCTTACCTTCGGGTTACTCCATTAAAGGGAACCCATCATTTTGGTATCAAAGGAAAATTGGCTCCTTGTTACATCGGACCCTTTCGCATTCTTGCCAAATGAGGAGAAGTTGCCTACCAATTGGAACTACCTTCGCATCTTTCCAGAGTTCACGATGTCTTCCACGTTTCTCAACTCAGGCGTTGATTCGCGGATCCTATCCGTGGAGTGGACCATGAAACGCTTGATCTACAAGAGAACCTCTCATATCGGGAATATCCCGTTCGTATCCTTGATCAAGCCGAGCGTACCACTCGACGTCATAATATCAAGTTTCTCAAGGTTCAATGGTCACACCATTCCGAGAAAGAAGCCACTTGGGAAAGGGAGGATGGTCTTCGACTCGAGTACCCCACCTTCTTCCCGGAGGATCCTAAATCTCGGGACGAGATTCTTTTGAGTGGGGGTGAGTTGTCACACCCCAGCTAGTTCAAGCATTAGAGTGTGCATCATGTTTAATTTTCTCTTAAATTTGAAATGGGGATGACAGAACCCCCAACACCCCCCTGGAACAACTAGGGTTTACTAAAAACTTTTTCAATGAACCTGAAATGCCCTTCTAAAAAGCCCACCATTTTTGTTTTGGGTTAAAACCCCAGACAAAAATGGTGCACATTTTTCTAGTACGTCTAAGGTCATTGGATTAATCCTTATAGTATTTGCATTTGGGCATTTAAATGCTATAAAATATTTTAAATGCTCAAGTAATCATAAACTAAAATGTTTGCTGTTGGATATATTCTAAACAGTGGCCATGATTAATTTTATGATTTATGGTAATGCCCTGACATTTTTAATAAAGCCCTGAAGTTACAGAAATAATAAATAATAAAACAAATTAGAAAAAGAGAGAGAGAGAAACTTACCTGGCGCAGCCCAGCTAACTCACCTGCCGGCCCACCTGGCGGCCCAGCACTGTGCTAGCCCGCGCCAGCCCGCTGCTTCTTCCCCGCCAGGCAGGCAGGGAGGTGACTCCGGCGTGCCCGAGCTCTCCACGGCGTCACCTGCTTGTCGCCCATGCCCCTAGACGCCTGGACGCCTCCACGTCGCACCTCAAAGCCCCTGGACACGCCATTCCCCCTGTCTCTCTCCCTCGCTGTTCCCCACCATGGCCGACGCTCCGGTCGCCGCACCGTCGTCGTAGCCACGCCCTCCGTCGTCCTCGCGCCGCGTCATCGTGTCCACGAGCTCCGCCGTCGTCGATTACATCGAGTGGGTCGAGCCCCGAGCGCTCGCTTGCCCCGGAGACGCTGCACCGAGCTCGCCCTCAACTCCGGCCACCGGAGATCCCTTTCGCCGCCCCCGCCGCATCAGCTCATCCCCGACCTCTCCGACTTCCTCGACGAGACCCCCGTGAGCTCAGCCACCTCCCCACCCTCTCCGTTCTCTCTTTCAAGCCCCGTAGCGACTGCATGTAGATCACCCGCACGCACCGCCGTGGAGCTCGTCGCCGACGAGGCTCCGGCCACCCAATGGCCGCGCCACCCTGTCCACTAGTCCTACCGCACCTCCAGGAGCTCAACGCACCAATCCATGCGCCTCCCCGTGCCCCCTAGCGACTAGCTCGACCTCACCCGAGCTCCGGCCGCCGCCAAACTTGTCGCCGTCGACATTTCCGGCCACCCCAGCTCCACCCACTGCCACCACTCGACGTGGCTTCCTCCCCGCATCACGTAGATAGTCTCCGTCGCCCTTTTGGTCGCCAGAGTGAAAATCCCATGCTGCTCCGCCGTGTTTGGCCTCGCCGATGGCTAGACGCCGGCGAGTTGACCCTGTTTGACCACGTGTGGGCCCAGGTTGACCCCCCCGAGTCTATGATAGGTGGGGCCGGTCTGCTAATTAGTTTAGGATTAGTTTTAACTAAATTTAATTAGTTTAGTCACTGACATGTGGGCCCAGGCCCCACTGACAGTTAATTAGTGTTAATTTATTTCTGTTAATTAGCTGAGTCACTGACAGACATGGCCCACCAATCAGGTTTGACCTGGCCGACCCAGTTGACCCGCTGACATCACACCTATGTCATGCTGACGCATTAATTCAATTACTGGATTTATTCTTTAATAGGAAATTCCAGAAAATAGCCAAAACTTCTAAAAATCATAGAAAATCAACCATAGCTCCAAATGCAAAGATTTATATATGAAAAATGATCAGAAAAATTCAATCTATCCATCTGTAATGGTTTCATGCAAGACAAAACAAGTTAACCTTGCTGTTTAAGCAGAATAAGATAATGCACTAATAAGGCCATGTTAAATGAGCTAACATTTGAATCTTTGATTCAAATGAGATCATTCCATTCTGTTTTAGCTTGCATTAGGCCAAGACACATTCATTTTTCCATGTCATAGCATGCATCATATTGTGGCATATTGTCATGTGTTTACTATGTTCGGTGTGTCTTTCGTGGTAGGTTCTGCCTCCGAGGATAACCGCGAGTATCCGTCCGAAGGGCAGTACCCTACTACCACTACAACAGGCAAGCAACCCATTGATCATTCCGATACAAACCCATGTTCTCGCTTCTGCTCTTGTTTACTGCATTAAGACAACGCGATTCAAACTGCTATGTGCTACGGTAGTTGAACCCTTATCCTCTGCATGACCTGTCATTGCCACAGTAATTAGAGGAAACCCACTAGCATGTGTAGGAGTTGATTGAGCCATGTATGTGATTCCTACCTTGCTATGCCTGCTATGCTTAGAGTTGTGTCAGGTCTGGTTCATCTGGGTGATGGGCTAGAGTGAAATGATTATGTCGGTAATATGAGGGATGTGTTGAACATGTGTTGGTAAAGGTATCGATGAGAGGCCATGTAGGAGTACATGGTGGGTTGTTTCATTGAGGCCGTCCATAAGAACTGAGATCTGTATGCGTGATTTAAGATTCAGCTACTACCACACATTGGGCCCTGAAATATGACCCCGCTCGACTTACTGACCCCTCTCGCCCTCTGTCTAGGAGTTGCAACTAGTTTCTGGTGTTTGTAGGTTATGTGTTGGCGGCCGTGCGTAGCGCTGACCCTAGGGGTGGGCTATGATGCGGTAGATACACTGTGGCCGGGTATGCTGGGCGCCCGTTTGGCGTCTCGGGACCTTGTACACATCGTTTGGGGCCGTTGAGGACACCCCGGCCGGATTTCCTTGCAGATGGAACCTGAATAGGCGATAAACCTGGACTAGAGACTTGTGAGGTTAGTCAGGTCGTGGTCTACACCCACGTAGGTTTTCGCTTGAAGTCTGCCGAGCACATGTCGTGTGTAGACGCTAAGTTGTGGAAACATGTGTGGCGAAGTACACCCCTGCAGGGTATTAAACTATTCGAATAGCCGCGTCTGTGGTAAAGGACTACTTGGTTGCCTATACAGTTCATAGACAAGTTAATGGTTACTACTAAAACACTCAAGATAAGTGTGAGTACCAAGGATGGCCCTCTCGTAGGATGACGAGGGAGGATCCCCAGTGGAGTATTGTGTTGGTGAGTAGTGGACTCGTGTGCGAAAACTATTTTACTAGTGGAGTTCTGTAGGATAGCTTAGCCAAGAGTCAAAGCTGGCTTGCTGCAATAACCCCACCACCTTCTTGAGAATGAGCATGTATAGTAGGTTCTGTTGTAAGACTTGCTGAGTACCTTTGTACTCATGTTTGCTTAATTACTGTTTTCAGATGACAACACTGCCCCCTCCGATGGGTTCTACATAGACCTTGATGTCGACGGGTGACTAGCCACCCAGGAGGCGATCCTGGCCATGGAGGGCCCTATGTAGATAGACAGGCTTCAGAAGCCTTCTTGCTTTCTAGTGTCTGTACTCAGACTATTTACTTCTGCTTGTGCTTGTATGCTTGTATGACTTGAGTGTCGGGTCATGTGACCCCTACCTGCATGAACATGTTATGTATGGCTCTCTGGAGCCTTTAAATAAAGTACTTGAGTTGTAGAGTTTTGTTGTGATGCCATGTTGTATGTACTCATATCGGGCATATTGTGTGTATGATTGAAATGCTTGGTATGAGTGGGATCCGACAATCTAGTTGTTTATCCTTGGCAGCCTTTCTTATGGGGAAATGTAGTCTAGTGTTCCTCGAGCCATAGTAGTCCACTATAGCCCGGTTCACTGGAGTCCTGCTAGCCCAGCACTACTGTTCAGTACACTTGACTGGCCGGCATGTGTTTCACTTCGTTCCTATGTCTGTCCCTTCGGGAAAATGTCACGCGGTGACATCCGGAGTCCCGCCTAGCCTGCTACAGCCCTGGTTCCCTGGAGTCCTGTTAGCCCAGTGCTACAGCCCGGATTCTCTCGCTGATGACTGGCATGCTCGATGTGATTAAGGTATGCCTGTCTCCATAGGTCTGTGCCGCTTTGGGTTCACGACTAGCCATGTCGGCCCGGGTTCTCTGTCATATGGATGCTAGCGACACTATCATATACGTGTGCCAAAAGGCGCAAACGGTCCCGGGCCATGGTAAGGCGACACCCGTGGGATACCGTGCGTGAGGCCGCAATGTGATATGAGGTGTTACCGGCTAGATCGATGTGACTTGGAATCGGGGTCCTGACAACCGAGACATAGTCTTTCAGAAGCGCTAGCACCTTACGGACGGGTAGACCGTACCAACCTACATCCCCTACATCTGCTAGTCTACCATTGTAAGAGTTCGCACGACTTAATCAACTATGCTAGAGCCCATAGTAGCTTGTGGCTGCACATGGAAGTTTGTAGCATGAATAATCTCATGATCCCTTTGAGCCTGGGTGGCGGTCCTTAAAGAAAAACAGGCAATCGCTGGAATACCCAGGTGCCTCAATCCACCCAGATGTGTATTTAAGTTGCCACCTTAAATAAACCATTAATTAACAATCTCACATCTGTCATGGATACACTCACCCAATCCACGTCTACGAGCATAGCATGGCATAATGAGCAAACGTAGAAGTAACTCCCAAAGGTTTGATAATAACAGGTAATAGGTACTACCTCATCTACTTCCTAAACCCACAATTTAATTAGATCCTAATCATGCAATGTGTGAGGATTGATCTAATGCAATAAAACTGTGTAGTGGGAAAAACATGATCAAAGTGTTACTTGCCTTGCTGATGATCCGAGAAACCTAGCGATTCGAAGTAGCAAGCGGCGCACTCCGGGTACTCAATCACAAACAAACAAGCATACAATAAGTACTCAACTAATGCACAAGTAAAACTCAAATAAGAGATCTAACTAGAAAGTTCAACTTAAGAACTCCGGTTGGCAAAAAGAATAAAATCGAACGAAGCAACGGAAGACAAACGGCAAAAGAAACAAGCTTCGTTTACTATTCTGGATCTAGGGCAATTTTTACAGTGGCAAAAACTTATTTGAGTTGGTTAAACGGAAAGAGGGTTTCGAGACGAAACTCCAGGCGCTTGAATCGCCTGATTCCGATAAACGAGCGAAAAGTTAAACTAAAATGAAAATCGGATCAGAAATTGCGATCAGAAAAATCGCGGAATAAATCCGAGAAAAAGAAAAACAACGAACAGCTTAACAAACGAACGTTCGTTATCTGGATCTAAACGTAGAACGCGTTCGTTAAAACGAACGAACGAGCGAACGCTCTCTAATTAACCTAAACCGGAAAAAAACCGATCTAAAAAGAAAAAACGTAAACTAAAAAAACGAACAAAAACCGGCGGAAACCGAAAGGTTTTCTAGGAAAAACCGGCGGCGGGTCAACCTCGGCGGCTCAGGCGGCGAGACGGGCGGCTATGGAACCAAAATGAAGATAAACCCCGAATGCAACATAGTCCCCGATCGCCCCAACTGGGCACCACTACTGATCATCTGGGAAAGACATGTAGTAACGACGAGAGTCTTCATTGAACTCCCACTTGAGCTCGGTCATATCATCTGGAGCGATATCATCGGTCCCTGCATCTGGTTTTGGAAGTAATCTGTGGGTCATGGGGACTCAGCAATATCACACCCTCGTGATCAAGACTATTTAAGATTAAAGGTATGGCGAAAGGTATGAAGTGGAGCTGCAGCAAGCGACTAGCATATATGGTGGCTAACATACGCAAATGAGAACGAGAAGAGAAGGAAAAAGCACGGATGAACAACTATGATCAAGAAGTGATCCTAGAACAACCTACGTCAAGCATTACTCCAACGCCGTGTTCACTTCCCGGACTCCGCCGAGAAGAGACCATCACGGCTACACACGCGGTTGATGCATTTTAATTAAGTTAAGTTCAAGTCTTCTACAACTGGACATTAACAAATTCCCATCTGCCCATAACCGCGGGCACGGCTTTCGAAAGTTCAAATCCCTGCAGGGGAGTCCCAACTTAGCCCATCACAAGCTCTCACGGTCAACGAAGGATATTCCTTCTCCCAAGACAATCCAATCAGACTCGGCATCCCAGTTACAAGACATCCTCGACCATGGTAAAACAAGTCCAGCAACATCACCCGAATGTGCCGACAAATCTCGATAGGAGCTGCACATATCTCGTTCTCAGGGCACACTCAGATGAGAGTAGCTACGAGTAAAACCAACCCTCAAGTTTCCCCGAGGTGGCCCCGCAGGAAGCTTAGTTTGGACCAACACTCAGAGGAGCACTGGCCCGGGGGGGTTTAAAAAAATGACCCTTGGGCTCCGGAAACCCAAGGGAAAAAGAGGCTAGGTTGCGAATGGTAAAACCAAGGTTGGACATTGCTGGAGGAGTTTTATTCAAGGCGAACTGTCAAGGGGTTCCCATTATAACCCAACCGTGTAAGGAATGCAAAATCCGGGAACATAACACCGATATGACGGAAACTAGGGCGGCAAGAGTGGAATAAAACACCAGGCATAAGGCCGAGCCTTCCACCCTTTACCAAGTATATAGGTGCATTAAGATAAACAACATAATATGGTGATATCCTAACAATAAAAAAGTGCCAACAAGGAACGATCTCCAATCTTCACCTACAACTAGCAACGCTATAAGAGGGGCTGAGCAATGCGGTAACATAGCCAAACAACAGTTTGCTATGACAAGGTGGGTTAGAGGTTTGACATGGCAATATGGGAGGTATGATAAGAAAGTGGTAGGTATCGTAGCATAGGCATAGCAAAAGAGCGAGCATCTAGCAAGCACAGATAGAAGTGATTTCGAGGGTATGGTCATCTTGCCTGCAAAGTTCTCAGAGTTGCCTTGATCCTCGTAAGCGTACTCAATGGGCTCCTCGTTCATGTACTCGTCTCCCGGCTCTACCCAAACAAGAACAACAAGCAAAAAGGAACACAATCAACCACGTGCAATGCTCAAGCAACATATTGCAAACATGGTATGATATGCGGGATGCGGTATGTGAAGCATATGCAAGATTTGGAAAAGAATGAATGAACCTGGCCTCAACTTGGAAATCCAAGAGTGCCACTGGAAAGGTGAGTTGATTTCAGTTGAAATCGATATAAAGATCACCGGAATCGGATGCACGGTTTGGAAATGGCAAGCAAAACAAATATGGCACCGGTCTGCGATAAACAGCAAGTAGCCATCTAAATGCATCAAGATAAATATGCTACAGCACTCAAACATGGCAACAAAATACATGGCAGGGATCCACTCGTGATGCTTGACAAAAGATCAACACTGATCTATGGCTAATTCACTCATTAACAGGGTCAAACAAACATGACAAAAGTGCAAAAGATTACAGGTTACAGACTTAGTGAAAATACCAAGTCAGGAATTTATCATCAGGAAGCAATCTTTAGAGCATGAAAACTACATGCTACAGGAACATATCATGACAAAGCAAGGCACGGAATGAAGCTACTCAAAGCATATAACGAAAGTCCCTTAGTGACCATGAGCCAAAAGGGATCAGAAAATACAATTGCAACCATGTGAACATAGCAAAAACATAAACAGATTCAGACTTAGTGAAAAACTAGAGCATGCAAAACAGTTAACAAGTAGGCATGTTTACGAGCTCGATGCACTCACTACGAGGCATTGCATGATAATCTAAGCATACACCCAGCAAATAGACATGTCATAGAAGCTAGACATGGCAAGAACAACAACATAGCATGCACGGATCAACAACAACAAGCTCGGCAAAATTGCTAAACATGTTAACAATCTGTCAGGAACATTTTATAGCAAAAGTAGAGCTCGATTGACTCAAGCTAGGGTGCTCCATAATTGCAAACAAATACATGGATGGATAGAGCACAACATTATCTACAAAACATCCTTACTAATCATTCCCAAAAGATGCACGGATCACTAGGAAACAACATGAACATATGGCATAAAAACAATACCAGGACAAGGACTTGGTGAAATTCTAAGTCCCTGAAATCAGCATAATTGGGTAAGCTACTTTGCATGCTTGTGCTAGTCACCACGAAGATCACAAAAATACATGGCATACACCCCTGTAAAGATGGCATGGCATTCTTCAAAACACATGTAGAGCTCAGGACCATATCATGCACACATCAATCATGGCAAAAATGACAAAAGGACATTTGCTGAAACAGATCTGAAACAATCATCACATAGCCATCTTCCAACAGCATTTCAGGCATCATGATCAGCTCAAATGAAAATGATGCAATGAGATGAAATGATGTATTCGTCGAGACGAACATTTTGATATGCTACACGCATGAATCAGAGCTACGGATGCAGAGTTATGGCATGTGGAAGAATGCAAAAAATAATTAGGAGGGGGCAAAAGTCAACCGGATCCAGATCGGATCTAGGGTTTGGCACTGTAGCAGCATGAGTCTCGAGGTTCGCCGGAAATGGACGTCACGGTGGCTGGGGTCGGAGAAGCTTGCCGGCGCGAGGGGCCTCGCCGGCCGGAGCTCGGGGCGCGGTGGCCAGAGCGCCAGCAAGGGGGTGGCGAGGAGGCGGCATCGGCGCGGCGATGGCGGGCGGCGAGCCGAGGCGGCGGCTTCGGCGGTCGCCGGCGTGGTTGGCGGCTGTGGTCAGCGCCAGAGATGGGCAGCGGGGCGGCACGGGAAGGCGGGTGGCGGCGCGGGGCGCATCCCGGGAGGCGGCGCGGGAGGGCCCGCCCCGGGCTTCGGCGGGCCGGCGGCGGGGGATGCGGCTGGGCCAACGGAGGCGTGACACGTGGCGACGGCGGCTAGCCGGACATGTCCGTCGGTGGGATTTTGTCCGGTGGCGGCGGGTGGAGATTTTTAGGGGTTATGGGAAGAGGAGATCCGGGATTTCGTGGAGGGGTCTATTTATAGAGGTAGGAGGAGCTAGGAAGCTCCATCTGAGGTGCGGTTTTCGGCAACGCAATCATGATCGAACGCTCTAGATGATGGAGGAGGTTTGGGTGGGTTTTGGGCCACTTTGGAGGGGTGTTGGGCTGCAACACACACGAGGCCTTTTCGGTCCCTCGGTTAACCGTTGGAGTATCAAACGAAGTCCAAATGGCACGAAACTTGACTGGCGGTCTACCGGTAGTAAACCAAGGCTGCATGGCAAGTCTCGGTCCAATTCAAAAATGTTTAACCCCCACACATGAAAAGAGGTAGAAAGGGACACCGGAGGACATAGGAGCGCCGGAATGCAAAACGGACAACGGGGAAAATGCTCGGATGCATGAGACGAACATGTATGCAAATGTAATGCGCATGATGACATGATAAGAGATGCATGACAAAGACAGAAACACACGGAGGAAAAAACCTGATAACGAGGAAATAAAGTAACTTAGTGCCGGAAACGACAAGAGTTGGAGTACAAATAAGGTAAATTACATCCGGGGTGTTACAAGAAGCCATCATTACCAATGGGCCACAGGAGGCCGGCGCCGACCCCATCCAGATCAGCGGCGGCGGCGGCGACTGGATGCCGCGGCCCTACTCCGAGCCCGACGAGAGCTCGGGGGCACGTAGCTATCATCGCTCGTCTCCGAAGTCCCGTAAAGCTCAGGAGAATTGCTAGACTCCCAGGGGCTGCTGCTGTTGGAGTAGCCAAGATCGGAGCGCGCGTCAACCTGGCGCTCCGCTCCAGGGCAACACTCCAGGCGGCGGCCCTCCACGTCGAAGACCTTGAAGAAGAGCGTGGCGGCGCCGTCGTACTCAAAGTAGATCGCGAGGGCGCCTTCCGCACGGCAAACCCGCGCAACCTCGCCCCAGTCGCGGGTCATGAAGATCTTGCCAGTGGGGACCGCTTCGATCTCTGCTCCGGTGGCCGGAGCGTTGCAGTCGGCATGCTGCAGCCAGAGCTTGAGAGGCCCCCTCGGCGGCATCACATCGGAGAAGAACTGCGGGAAGCGGATCCAAGAGCTTGGGGCATCGGCGCCCATAGCACGAGCTCGCACGAGGAATCCGAGGCGTGGATCCCAGGGGCGACAGCGCGTGTTGCCATGGCGCAGCGACCACGGGCGCGGCGCGGGCGGCGTCGCTCGTCGCTCCGCCCTCCTGAGCCCTCGGCTCGGGCGTACAAGGGTAGCGGATACCCTGGAGGAGACCGCTAACACAAAGGCCTCGTCAGCACCTGCATCGCCGCTTCGTCGCGATGATAGACCGACCTCTTCTTCGGCGGAAGCGGCCCCGGATCATCGCGGGGGGCCTTTCCTTTCTCGCCAGCAGAAAACCTTCGGATGGGCACCATTGCTGCTAGTGGTGGAGCAAGGAGGAAGAAGCGAGTGGACCAAGAAGGGATGGGCAACGGGGGCTCAGCTCCCCCTCCCCATTTATATCGGAAAAAGGCCAACCGGCGCCTCCCACGATCACAGGTAATGATGATTTTCCTTGCATGTCGCAGGGACTTGTCAAATCGAGCAGTTGCCAAGGCAACATGGGAAGTGGAGATGCCCACGTCCAATCAACCGCCATGCGTTAATCGAGGCCGCAGGCTTTTGGGGCCCGCAGCGCTCCACGCTTGACCTTTGGCTTCGCCTCGAAGCCAAGAATGAGCGCACCTTGGGCCCGGGGGCTACTGTCGGCATTCTGGGAACGGGGGTCCCCAGACTTGCCTGCCTACGGCCCACGGCGTGGCTGCACTAGCAGGCCTGTACGGCCCATCTTCGTCAACAAGGCATTCAAGACCCTCGCGAGGGGCCAAGCCTCGTGAGGCGGGCGACGCAAGACCTCCTCAGGAGCGGCCTCTCCAGGCAGGCTCATGAGGAGCGGAGATATCAAGGCGGGACAAACCTCGTGAGGAACTCGTGGCGTGAGCCATGACGATCGACACCAGGCGGGCGCCAGCGCGTGCAGCGTCCTTGTTTCCTCTTTGGTGCTGAGGAGGCAAGCGCAAGCGCAGAGTACCGAGGCATCAGGCAAAGGTTTCCATATCAGTGCAACGAGACCAAGACCAGTAGGCCAGCAGGACGGAGGTCACCGTGGAGCCCAAGACGGTGTCCTGACCAGAGCCCTTTCGCAGGATAGCTGTACTAGTTGTCCCCTTTCAAATTGGCCGCCCTTATTGGCTCCCTTCCCGCTCGATATTTGGGAAGAGGACCAGGGCCTATATAACTATAACTAGCCATCATAATAGGGGAATCGCGTAGAAAGCTCACAAGCAAGCGAGCCTTGAGCCAATCCTTAGCCACACACCGAACACAAGAACACCTCAACCTTAGGAGGTCGTTCTTCCCCTTGTACTATTCTTCATCAGCCCAAGAGGCAATCCACCACCACACACTGGAGTAGGGTATTACACCACATGGGTATCCCAAACGAGTATAAATCTTGTGTCTTTGTGTTGTGAGTTCATCGAGTTCGTCCGCGAGATCTTAGCGAGCTAGGGCGTAGATCGGTAGGGAGGAAATCTCCGCGCGCACCCCAGTGTTCGAACCTTAAGGGTTTTGACGGAACCCGTGATCCGACAGTTTGGGCTAGGGGGGCCGCGTGCCCCTAGCTGGTCACCTCTCCACTTCCTCCACTTGGGCCCATAAGGCCCAATAACGCCCCGGGAGGTTCCGGTAACCTTCTGGTTTCTCCAGTATTTATCCGATAACCCCCGGAACTCATCCAGTGTCTGAATATAACCTTCCAATATATCAATCTTTACGTCTCGACCATTTCGAGACTCCTCATCATGTCCGTGATCACATCCGGGACTCCGAACTACCTTCGGTACATCAAAACACAAAAACTCATAATATCGATCGTCACCGAACTTTAAGCGTGCAGACCCTATGGGTTTGAGAACTATGTAGACATGAACGAGACACGTCTCTGGTCAATAACCAATAGCGGAACCTGGATGCTCATATTGGCTCCAACATATTCTACGAATATCTTTATCGGTCAAACCGCATAACAACATATGTTGTTCCCTTTGTCATCGGTATGTTACTTGCCCGAGATTCGATCGTCGGTATCTCAATACCTAGTTCAATCTCGTTATTGGCAAGTCTCTTTACTCATTCCGTAATACATCATCCCGCAACTAACTCATTAGTTACAATGCTTGCAAGGCTTATAGTGATGTGTATTACCGAGTGGGTCCAGAGATACCTCTCCGACAATCGGAGTGACAAATCCTAATCTCGATATACGCCAACTCAACAAGTACATTTGGAGACACCTGTAGAGCACCTTTATAATCACGCATTTACGTTGTGACGTTTGGTAGCACACAAAGTGTTCCTCCGGTAAACGGTAGTTGCATATTCTCATAGTCATAGGAACATGTATAAGTCATGAAGAAAGCAATAGCAACATACTAAATGATCAAGTGCTAAGCTAACGGAATGGGTCAAGTAAATCATATCATTCTCCTAATGATGTGCTCCCATTAATCAAATGACAACTCATGTCCATGGCTAGGAAACTTAACCATCTTCGATTAACGAGCTAGTCAAGTAGAGGCATACTAGTGACACTATGTTTGTCTATGTATTCACACATGTATTATGTTTCCGGTTAATACAATTCTAGCATGAATAATAAACATTTATAATGAAATAAGGAAATATAAATAACAACTTTATTATTGCCTCTAGGGCATATTTCCTTCAGTCTCCCACTTGCACTAGAGTCAATAATCTAGTTCACATCGCCATGTGATTTAACACCAATAGTTCACATCACTATGTGATTAACTCCCATAGTTCACATCGCCATGTGACCAACACTCAAAGGGTTTACTAGAGCCAGTAATCTAGTTCACATCGCTATGTGATTAACACCCGAAGAGTACTAAGGTGTGATCATGTTTTGCTTGTGAGAGAAGTTTAGTCAATGGGTCTGCCAAAATTCAGATCCATATGTATTTTGCAAATTTCCATGTCTACGAAGCTCAGCTACTTTAGCTAATTGCTCCCACTTTCAATATGTATCCAGATTGAGACTTTAGAGTCATCTGGATCAGTGTCAAAACTTGCATTGACGTAACCCTTTACGATGAACCTTTTTTCACCTCCATAATTGAGAAACATATCCTTATTCTACTAAGGATAATTTTGACCGTTGTTCAGTGATCTACTCCTAGATCACTATTGTACTCCCTTGCAAAACTAAGTGTAGGCTATACAATAGATCTGGTACACAACATGGCATACTTTATAGAACCTATGGCTGAGGCATAGGGAATGACTTTCATTCTCTTTCTATCTTCTGTCGTGATCGGGCTTTGAGTCTTACTCAATTTCACACCTTGTAACACAGGCAAGAACTCTTTCTTTAATTATTCCATTTTGAACTACTTCAATATCTTGTCAAGGTATGTACTCATTGAAAAAACTTATCAAGTGTCTTGATCTATCTCTATAGATCTTGATGCTCAATATGTAAGCAGCTTCACCGAGGTCTTCCTTTGAAAAACTCCTTTCAAATACTCCTTTATGCTTTCCAGAAAATTCTACATTATTTCCGATCAACAATATGTCATTCACATATATTTATTAGAAATGTTGTAGTGCTCCCACTCACTTTCTTGTAAATACAGGCTTCACCGCAAGTCTGTATAAAACTATATGCTTTGATCAACTCATCAAAGCGTATATTCCAACTCCGAGATGCTTGCACCAGTCCATAGATGGATTGCTGGAGCTTGCACATTTTGTTAGCACCTTTAGGATTAGCAAAACCTTCTGGTTGCATCATATAAAACTCTTCTTTAAGAAATCCATTAAGGAATGTAGTTTTGACATCCATTTGCCAGATTTCATAAAATGTGGCAATTTGCTAACATGATTCGGACAGACTTAAGCATCGCTACGAGTGAGAAAATCTCATCGTAGTCAACACCTTGAACTTTGTCAAAAAACCTTTTTTCGACAAGTCTAGCTTTGTAGATAGTAACACTATTATCAGTGTCCGTCTTCCTTTTGAAGATCCATTTATTTTCTATGGCCTGCTCATACGTCTCCAACGTATCTATAATTTTAGATTGCTCCATGCTATATTATCTACTGTTTTGGACTATATTGGGCTTTATTTTCCACTTTTATATTATTTTTGGGACTAACCTATTAACCGGAGGCCCAGCCCAGAATTGATGTTTTTTCCCTATTTCAGTGTTTCGGAGAAACAGAATATCAAACGAAGTCCAAACGGAATGAAACCTTCGGGAACGTGATTTTCTCATCAGATAAGACCCAGGAGACTTGGACCCTCCGTCAAGAAAGCCACGAGGTGGTCACGAGGGTGGAGGGCGCGCCCCCTACCTCGTGGGGCCCCCAAAGCTCCACCGACGTACTTCCTACACCCATATATACTCACGTATCCTAAAACTTCCAGAACAGAGATTAGATCGGGAGTTCCGCCGCCGCAAGCCTCTGTAGCCACCAAAAGTCAACCGGGACCCTGTTCTGGCACCCTGCCGGAGGGGGGATCCCTCACCGGTGGCCATCTTCATCATCTCGGCGCTCTCCATGACGAGGAGGGAGTAGTTCACCCTCGGGGCTGAGGGTATGTACCAGTACCTATGTGTTTAATCTCTCTCTCTCATGTTCTTGATTTGGCACGATCTTGATGTATCGCGAGCTTTGCTATTATAGTTGGATCTTATGTTTCTTCTTCCCCTCTACTCTCTTGTAATGGATTGAGTTTTCCCCTTGAAGTAATCTTATCGGATTGAGTCTTTAATGATTTGAGAACACTTTATGTATGTCTTGCCGTCCGTATCTGTGGGACAATGGGATATCACGTGATTCACTTGATGTATGTTTTGGTGATCAACTTGCGGGTTCCACCCATGAACCTATGCATAGGGGTTGGCACACATTTTCCTCGTGATTCTCCGCTAGAAACTTTGGGGAACTCTTTGAGGTTCTATGTGTTGGTTGAATAGATGAATCTGAGATTGTGTGATGCATATCGTATAATCATACCCAAAGATACTTGAGGTGACATTGGAGTATCTAGGTGACATTAGGGTTTTGGTTGCTTTGTGTCTTAAGGTGTTATTCTAGTACGAACTCTAGGGTTGTTTGTGACACTTATAGGAATAGCCCAATGGATTGATTGGAAAGAATAACTTTGAGGTGGTTTCGTACCCTACCATAATCTCTTCGTTTGTTCTCCGCTATTAGGGACTTTGGAGTGACTCTTTGTTGCATGTTGAGGGATAGTTATATGATCCAACTATGTTATTATTGTTGAGAGAACTTGCACTAGTGAAAGTATGAACCCTAGGCCTTGTTTCCTAGCATTGCAATACGGTTTACGCTCACTTTTACCACTTGTTACCTTGCTGTTTTTATATTTTCAGATTACAAAAACCTATATCTACCATCCATATTGCACTTGTATCACCATCTCTTCGCCGAACTAGTGCACCTATACAATTTACCATTGTATTGGGTGTGTTGGGGACACAAGAGACTCTTTGTTATTTGGTTGCAGGGTTGCTTGAGGGAGACCATCTTCATCCTACGCCTCCTACGGATTGATAAACCTTAGGTCATCCACTTGAGGGAAATTTGCTACTGTCCTACAAACCCCTGCACTTGCAGGCCCAACAACGTCTACAAGAAGAAGGTTGTGTAGTAGACATCAAGCAGTTTCTGGCGTCGTTGTCGGGGAGGCTAGGTAAGCCATTGCCAGGGAGGTGAGTGCTTGAAGGTATATCTTTAGATCTTGCAATTGAATCTTTTTGTTTCTTGTTTTAGCACTAGTTTAGTTTATAAAAGAAAACTACCAAAAAATGGAATTAAGTTTGCCACATACGCTTCACCTTTCTAATATCTTTCGTGAGTATGATGGAAAGGAAAATTGTGCCAAAGTGTTAGAAGAAGAATGCATTAAAATATTTGACACTAAATCTTTGAATGATGAGCATGATTTCAATGTTGTTAGTATGAATTCCTTGAATATCCATGATGCTAATGATATGCAAAGCCACAAGCTTGGGGAAGCTATGTTTGATGAAGATGCTATTTTTTGTCCCCCAAGCTTTGATGAGCAAATTTACTACGATGAAAGCATGCCTCCTATCTATGATGATTATTGTGATGACACGTATGCTTTAAAGAATAATGATAACCATGAAACTTGTCATCTTGATCTTAACTTTCAATCATATGATAGTTATTTTGTTGAGTTTGCTCCCACTACTATTCCGAATGAGAAGAATTTTGCTTATGTGGAGAGTAATAAATTTTCTATACTTGTAGATCATGAAAAGAATGCTTTAGGTGTTGGTTATATTTTTTAATTCATTCATGATGCTACTGAAAATTATTATGAGGGAGGAATATATGCTTGTAGGAATTGCAATAATATCAAGTTTCCTCTCTATGTGTTTAAAGTTTTGAAGTTATGCTTGTTTTACCTTCCTATGCAAGTTGATTATTGTTCCCATAAGTTGTTTACTCAAAAAATCCCTATGCATAGGAAGTAGGTTAGACTTAAATGTGCTAGTCAAATTCTTTATGATGCTCTCTTTATGTTTCAATTCTTATATTTTTGTGAGCATCATTGAAATCATCGTGCCTAGCTAGAGGCGTTAAACGATAGCGCTTGTTGGGAGGAAACCCAACTTTATTTTAGTTTCTTGCTTTTTGGTTCTGTTTAGTAATAAATAATCCATCTAGCTTCTTTTTAGTTGTGGTTTGTGTTTTAATTAGTGTTTGTGCCAATTAGAACCTTTGGGAATACTTGGGTGAAGTCTTTATGACCATGCTGTAAAAAACAGAAACTTTAGCGCTCACGAGATTAGCTTCAACTTTTTACTGGAGAGTGCTATTTAGTTGATTCTTTTTGCAGATGATTACTAGACAAATTCCTCAGGTCCAACAATTTATTTTAAATTTTTTGGTGTTCCATAAGTATACGTTTGATACAGATTACTACAGACTATTCTGTTTTTGACAGATTCTGTTTTCATTGTGTTGTTTGCTTATTTTGATGACTCTATGGCTAGTAAAATAGTTTACAAACCATAGAGAAGTTGGAATACAGTAGGTTAACACCAATATAAATAAAGAATGAGTTCATTACAGTACCTTGATGTGGTGTTTTGTTTTCTTTCGCTAACGGAGCTCACGAGATATGCTGTTAAGTTTTGTGTTGTGAAGTTTTCAAGTTTTGGGTAAAGATTCGATGGACTATGGAATAAGGAGTGGCAAGAGCCTAAGCTTGGGGATGCCCAAGGCACCCCAAGGTAATATCTAAGGACACCAAAAAGTCAAAGCTTGGGGATGCCCCGGAAGACATCCCCTCTTTCGTCTACTTCCATCGGTAACTTTACTTGGAGCTATATTTTTATTCACCACATGATATGTGTTTTTCTTCGAGCGTCATTTTATTTTCTTTAGCTTTGCTTGCTGTTTGAATAAAATACCAAGATCTGAAATTATTGAATGGGAGATTCTTCACATAGTTGTATAATTATTTAACTACTCATCGATCTTCACTTATATCTTTTAGAGTAGTTTGTTGGTTGCTCTAGTACTTCACTTATATCTTTTATAGCACGATGGTGGATTTGTTTTATAGAAACTATTGATCTCTCATGCTTCACTTAGATTATTTTGAGAGTCTTAAATAGCATGGTAATTTGCTTAAATAATCCTAATATTCTTGGTATTCAAGATTTGTAAAACTTTCTTTTGAGTGCGTTGAATACTAAGAAAAGATTGATCCTTGATAATTGTTTTGAGATATGAAGATGGTGATATTAGAGTCATGCTAGTTGAGTAGTTGTGAATTTGAGAAATACTTGTGTTAAAGTTTGTGTTTCCCGTAGCATGCACGTATGGTGAACCGTTATGTGATGAAGTCGGAGCATAATTTATTTATTGATTGTCTTCCTTATGAGTGGCAGTCGGGGACGAGCGATGGTCTTTTCCTACCAATCTATCCCCTAGGAGCATGCGCGTAATACTTTGCTTTGATAACTTCTAGATTTTTGCAATAAGTATATGAGTTCTTTATGACTAATGTTGAGTCCATGGATTATACGCACTTTCCTTCCTTCCACCATTGCTAGCCTCTCTAATACCGCACACCTTTCGCCAGTATCATACACCCACCATATACCTTCCTCAAAACAGCCACCATAGCTACCTATCATGGCATTTCCATAGCCATTCCGAGATATATTGCCATGCAACTTACCACCGTTCTTTTTATTATGACATGCTCCATCATTGTCATATTGCTTAGCATGATCATGTAGTTAACATCGTATTTGTGGCAAAGCCACCATTCATAATTCTTCCATACATGTCACTCTTGAGTCA
Source organism: Triticum urartu (assembly GCF_003073215.2). Taxonomy (NCBI): domain Eukaryota; kingdom Viridiplantae; phylum Streptophyta; class Magnoliopsida; order Poales; family Poaceae; genus Triticum; species Triticum urartu. The sequence continues at coordinate 489,366,461 of NC_053022.1, read as the reverse complement.
TTGCACATCCCGGTACACCGCCGGAGGCATTCACATAGAGTCATATTTTGTTCTAAGTATCGAGTTGTAATTGTTGAGTTGTAAGAAAATAAAAGTGTGACGATCATCATTATTAGAGCATTGTCCCAGTGAGGAAAGAATGATGGAGACTATGATTCCCCCATAAGTCGGGATGAGACTCCGGACGAAAAATAAAAAAAAGAGAAAAAAAGAGGCCATAAAAAAGAGAAAAGGCCCAAATAAAAAAATAAAAAATGAGAGAAAAAGAGAGAAGGGGCAATGCTACTATCCTTTTACCACACTTGTGCTTCAAAGTAGCACCATGAACTTCATAATAGAGAGTCTCCTATGTTGTCACTTTCATATACTAGTGGGAATTTTTCATTATAGAACTTGGCTTGTATATTCCAATGATGGGCTTCCTCAGAATGCCCTAGGTCTTCGTGAGCAAGCGAGTTGGATGCACACCCACTTAGTTTCTTTTGTTGAGCTTTCATATACTTATAGCTCTAGTGCATCCGTTGCATGTCAATCCCTACTCACTCACATTGATATCTATTGATGGGCATCTCCATAGCCCATTGATACGCCTAGTTGATGTGAGACTATCTTCCCCTCTTTTTGTCTTCTCCACAACCACCATTCTATTCCACATATAGTGATATATCCATGGCTCACGCTCATATATTGTGTGAAGATCGAAAAAGTTTTGAAAATGTCAAAAGTATGAAACAATTGCTTGGCTTGTCATCGGGGTTGTGCATGATTTAAATACTTTGTGTGGTGAAGATAGAACATAGCCAGACTATATGATTTTTTAGGGATAACTTTCTTTGGCCATGTTATTTTGAGAAGACATAATTGCTTTGTTAGTATGCTTGAAGTATTATTATTTTTATGTCAACATGAACTTTTGCCTTGAATCTTTTGGATCTGAATATTCATACCACAATTAAGAAGATTTACATTGAAATTATGCCAAGTAGCACTCCGCATCAAAAATTCTCTTTTTATCATTTACCTACTCGAGGATGAGCAGGAATTAAGCTTGGGGATGCCTGATACGTCTCCAACGTATCTATAATTTTTGATTGCTCCATGATATATTATCTACTGTTTTGGACTATATTGAGCTTTATTTTCCACTTTTATATTATTTTTGGGACTAACCTATTAACTGGAGGCCCAGCCCAGAATTGCTATTTTTTGCCTATTTCAGTGTTTCGGAGAAACAGAATATCAAACGGAGTCCAAACGGAATGAAACCTTCGGGAACGTGATTTTCTCATCAGATAAGACCCAGGAGACTTGGACCCTCTGTCAAGAAAGCCATGAGGCATTCACGAGGGTGGAGGGCGCGCCCCCCCTAGGGCGCGCCCCCCTGCCTCGTGGGGCCCCCGAAGATCCACCGACGTACTTCCTGCACCCATATATACTCATGTATACTAAAACTTCCAGAACAGATATTAGATCGGGAGTTCCGCCGCCGCAAGCCTCTGTAGCCACCAAAAGTCAATTGAGACCCTGTTCGGGCACCCTGCCGGAGGGGGGATCCCTCACCGGTGGCCATCTTCATCATCCCGGCGCTCTCCATGACGAGGAGGGAGTTGTTCACCCTCGGGGCTGAGGGTATGTACCAATAGCTATGTGTTTGATCTCTCTCTCTCTCTCTCGTGTTCTTGATTTGGCACGATCTTGATGTATCGCGAGCTTTGCTATTATAGTTGGATCTTATGTTTCTTCTCCCCCTCTACTCTCTTGTAATGAATTGAGTTTTCCCCTTGAAGTAATCTTATCGGATTGAGTCTTTAAAGATTTGAGAACACTTGATGTATGTCTTGTCGTGCGTATCCGTGGTGACAACGGGATATCACGTGATTCACTTGATGTATGTTTTGGTGATCAACTTCGGGTTCCACCCATGAACCTATGCATAGGGGTTGTCACACGTTTTCGTCGTGATTCTCCGCTAGAAACTTTGGGGCACTCTTTGAGGTTCTATGTGTTGGTTGAATAGATGAATCTAAGATTGTGTGATGCATATCGTATAATCATACCCACGGATACTTGAGGTGACATTGGAGTATCTAGGTGACATTAGGATTTTGGTTGATTTGTGTCTTAAGGTGTTATTCTAGTACGAACTCTAGGGCTATTTGTGACACATATAGGAATAGCCCAATGGATTGATTGGAAAGAATGACTTTGAGGTGGTTTCGTACCCTACCATAATCTCTTCGTTTGTTCTCCGCTATTAGTGACTTTGGAGTGACTCTTTGTTGCATGTTGAGTGATAGTTATATGATCCAACTATGTTATTATTGTTGAGAGAACTTGCACTAGTGAAAGTATGAACCCTAGACCTTGTTTCCTAGCATTGCAATACCGTTTACGCTCACTTTTACCACTTGTTACCTTGCTGTTTTTATATTTTCAGATTACAAAAACCTATATCTACCATCCATATTGCACTTGTATCACCATCTCTTCGCCGAACTAGTGCACCTATACAATTTACCATTGTATTGGGTGTGTTGGGGACACAAGAGACTCTTTGTTATTTGGTTGCAGGTTTGCTTGAGAGAGACCATCTTAATCCTACACTTCCTACGGATTGATAAACCTTAGGTCTTCCACTTGAGGGAAATTTTCTACTGTCCTACAAACCTCTGCACTTGGAGGCCCAACAACGTCTACAAGAAGAAGGTTGTGTAGTAGACATCACCTGCCGATCATCGGGCAAGTCAACTAAAGTCCACACTTTGTTCTCATACATGGATCGCATCTCAGATTTCATGGCCTCAAGCCATTTCGTGGAATCTGGGCTCATCTTGCTTCCTCATAGTTCATAGGTTTGTCATGGTCAAGTAACATGAGCTCTAGAACAGGATTACCGTAGCACTCTGGTGTGGATCTCACTATGGTTGACCTACGAGGTTCGGTAGTAACTTGGTCTGAAGTTACATGATCATCATCATTAGCTTCCTCTCTTAATTGGTGTAAGAGTCACAGGAACAGATGTCTGTGGTGAACTACTTTCCAATAAGGCAGCAGGTATAGTTACCTCATCAAGTTCTACTTTCCTCCCACTCACTTCTTTCGAGAGAAACTTCTCTAGAAAGAATCCATTCTTAGCAACAATGATCTTGCCTTTGGATCAGTGATAGAAGGTGTACCCAACAGTTACTTTTCGGTATCCTATGAAGACGCACTTCTCTGATTTGGGTTTGAGCTTATTAGGATGAAACTTTTTCACATAAGCATCACAACCCCAAACTTTATGAAATGACAGCTTAGGTTTCTTGCTAAACCACAGTTCATATGGTGTCGTCTCAATGGATTTATATGGTGCCCTTTTTTAATGTGAATGCAGCTGTCTCTAATGCATTACCCCAAAACGATAGTGGTAAATTGGTAAGAGACATCATAGATCGCACCATATCTAATAAAGTACAGTTATGATGTTCGGACACACCATTACTCTGTGGTGTTCCGGGTGGCATGAGTTTGTGAAACTATTCCACATTGTTTTAATTGAAGGCCAAACTCGTAACTCAAATATTTGTCTCCGCGATCAAATCACAGAAAACGTTATTTTCTTGTTACGATGATTTTCCACTTCACTCTGAAATTCTTTGAACTTTTCAAATGTTTCAGACTTATGTTTCATCAAGTAGATATACCCATATCTGCTCAAATCATCTGTGAAGGTGAGAAAACAACGATACCCGCCGCGAGCCTCAAGATTCATTGGACCACATACAGCAGTATGTATGATTTCCAACAAATCTGTTTCTCGCTCCATTGTTCCGGAGAATGGAGTTTTAGTCATCTTGCCCATGAGGCATGGTTGGCAAGCATCAAGTGATTCATAATCAAGTGATTCCAAAAGCCCATCAGCATGGAGGTTCTTCATGCGCTTTACACCAATATGACCTAAACGGCAGTGCCACAAATAAGTTGCACTATCATTATTAACTTTGCATCTATTTGGGTTCAATATTATGAATATGTGTGTCACTACGATCGAGATCCAACAAACTATTTTCATTGGGTGTATGACCATCGAAGGTTTTATTCATGTAAACAGAACAACAATTATTCTCTAACTTTAAATGAATAGCCGTATCGCAATAAACACAATCAAATCATATTCATGCTCAACGCAAACACCAAATAACACTTATTTAGGTTCAACACTAATCTCGTAAGTATAGGGAGTGTGTGATGCTGATGATCACATCAATCTTGGAACCACTTCCAACACACATCATCACTTCACCCTTAACTAGTCTCTGTTTATTTTGCAACTCCCATTTCGAGTTACTACTCTTAGAAACTGAACCAGTATCAAATACCGAGGGTTTGCTATAAAAACTAGTAAAGTAAACATCAATAACATGTATATCAAATATATTTTTGTTCACTTTGCCATCCTTCTTATCCGCCAAATACTTGGGGCAGTTCCGCTTCCAGTGACTAGTCCCTTTGCAGTAGAAGCACTCAGTTTCAGGCTTTAGGTCCAGACTTGGGCTTCTTCACTTGAGCAGCAACTTTCTTGTCGTTCTTCTTGAAGTTCCCCTTCTATCCCTTTGCCCTTTTCTTGAAACTAGTGGTCTTGTTAACCATCAACAGTTGATGCTCTTTCTTGATTTCTACCTTCGTCGATTTCAGCATCACGAAGAGCTTGGGAAACGTTTCCGTTATCCCTTGCATATTATAGTTCATCACGAAGTTCTAGTAACTTGGTGATAGTGACTAGAGAATTATGTCAATCACTATCTTATCTGGAAGATTAACTCCCACTTGATTCAAGCGATTGTAGTACCCAGACAATCTGAGCTCATGCTCACTGTTTGAGCTATTCTCCTCCATCTTTTAGCTATAGAACTTGTTGGAGACTTCATATCTCTCAACTCGGGTATTTGCTTGAAATATTAACTTCAACTCCTGGAACATCTCATATGGTCCATGACGTTCAAAACATCTTTGAAGTCCCGATTCTAAACCATTAAGCATGGTGCACTAAACTATCAAGTAGTCATCATATTGAGCTAGCCAAACGTTCATAACGTCTGTATATGCTCCTGCAATAGGTCTATCACCTAGTGGTGCATCTAGGACATAATTCTTCTATGCAGCAATGAGGATAAACCTCAGATCATGGACCCAGTCCGCATCATTGCTACTATCATCTTTCAACTTTGTTTTCTCTAGGAACACATATAAAACAAAGGGAAGCAACAACGCGAGCTATTGATCTACAACATTATTTGAAAAATACTATCAGGACTAAGTTCATGATAAATTAAAGTTCAATTAATCATATTACTAAAGAACTCCCACTTAGATAGACATCCTCTAATCATCTAAGTGATCACGTGATCCATATCAACTAAACCATGTCCGATCATCACGTGAGATGGAGTAGTTTTCAATGGTGAACATCACTATGTTGATCAGATCTTCTATATGATTCATGCTCGACCTTTCGGTCTCAGTGTTCTGAGGCCATATCTACATATGCTCGGCTCGTCAAGTTTAACCTGAGTATTCTGCATGTGCAAAACTGTCTTGCACCCGTTGTATTTGAACGTAGAGCTTATCACACCCGATCATCACGTGGTGTCTCAGCACGAAGAACTTTCGCAACGGTGCATACTCAGGGAGAACACTTATACCTTGAAATTTAGTGAGAAATCATCTTATAATGCTACCGTCAATCAAAGCTAGATAAGATGCATAAAAGATAAACATCACATGCAATCAATACAAGTGATATGATATGGCCATCATCATCTTGTACTTGTGATCTCCATCTCGGAAGCACCGTCATGATCACCATTGTCACCAGCGCGACACCTTGATCTCCATCGTAGCATCGTTGTTGTGTCGCCAACTGTTGCTTCTACGACTACCGCTACCGCTTAGTGATAAACTAAAGCAATTACAGGGCGATTGCATTGCATACAATAAAGCGACAACCATATGGCTCCTACCAGTTGCCGATAACTTGGTTACAAAACATGATCATCTCATACAATAAATATAGCATCATGTCTTGACCATATCACATCACAATATGCCCTACAAAACCAAGTTAGACGTCCTCTACTTTGTTGTTGCAAGTTTTACGTGGCTGCTACGGGCTGAGCAAGAACCGTTCTTACCTACGCATCAAAACCACAACGATAGTTCGTCAAGTTAGTGCTGTTTTAACCTTCTCAAGGACCGATCCACACTCGGTTCAACTAAAGTTGGAGAACCGACACCCGCCAGCCACCTGTGTGCAAAGCACGTCGGTAGAACCAGTCTCGCGTAAGCGTACGTGTAATGTCGGTTCGGGCCGCTTCATCCAACAATACCGCCGATGTTGGGGAACGTAGTAATTTCAAAAATTTACCTACGCACATGCAAGATCATGGTGATGCATAGCAACGAGAGGGGAGAGTGTTGTCTACGTACCCTCGTAGACCGGAAGCGGAAGCGTTAGCACAACGCGGTTGATGTAGTCGTACGTCTTCACGGCCCGACCGATCAAGCACCAAAACTACGGCACCTCCGAGTTCTAGCACACGTTCAACTCGATGACGATCCCCGGACTCCGATCCAGCAAAGTGTCGGGGAAGAGTTCCATCAGCACGACGGCGTGGTGACGATCTTGATGTTCTACCATCGCAGGGCTTCGCCTAAGCACCGCTACAATATTATCGAGGATTATGGTGGAGGGGGCATCGCACACGGCTAAGAGAACGATCACGTAGATCAACTTGTCTGTTTTGAGGTGCTCCCCTGCCCCTGTATATAAAGGAGCAAGGGGGAGAGGCCGGGAAGGAAAGAGAGGGAGAGGGAGAGGGAAAGAGGGGCCGCGCCCCCTTCCCCTAGTCCAATTCGGACTACCCATGGGAGGGGGCGCGCCACCTCCTAGGCTGCTGTCCTCTCTCTCCCCTCAGCCCCACTAAGGCCCAATACTTCCCCGGGGGATTCCGGTAACCCTTCCGGTACTCCGGTTTTCTCCGAAATCACCCGAAACACTTCCGGTGTCTGAATATAGCCGTCCAATATATCGATCTTTATGTCTCGACCATTTCGAGACTCCTCGTCATGTCCGTGATCATATCCGGGACTCCGAACAACCTTCGGTACACCAAAATATATAAACTCATAATGAAACTATCATTGTAACGTTAAGCATGCGGACCCTACGGGTTCGAGAACAATGTAAACATGACCGAGACACGTCTCCGGTCAATAACCAATAGCGGAACTTGGATGCTCATATTGGCTCCTACACAATCTACGAAGATCTTTTATCGGTCAGACCGCATAACAACATACGTTGTTCCCTTTGTCATCGGTATGTTACTTGCGCGAGATTTGATCGTCGGTATCTCAATACCTAGTTCAATCTCGTTACCGGCAAGTCTCTTTACTCGTTCCGTAATACATCATCCCGCAGCTAACTTATTTAGTTGCAATGCTTGCAAGGCTTATGTGATGTGCATTACCGAGAGGGCCCAGAGATAGCTCTCCAACAATCGGAGTGACAAATCCTAATCTCGAAATACGCCAACCCAACAAATACCTTCAGAGACACCTGTAGAGCACCACTGGTAGAAAAAGGGCCTATAGTCCCGGTTCATAAGGGCCTTTAGTCCCGGTTCCTGAACCGGGACTAAAGTGTCGGTACTAATGCCCTGTACCTTTAGTCCCGGTTCAATCCAGAACCGGGACTGATGGGCCTCCACGTGGGCAGTGCGCAGAGCCCAGGCAGGAGACCCTTTGGTCCGGGTTGGTGGTACCAACCGGGACCAATAGGCATCCACGCGTCAGCATTTCTGTGGCTGGGGTTTTTGTTTTTTTTTGAAGGGGGGGGGGGTTGGGGGTTTTGGGGGGTTAATTTAGGTGTTTCATATATTGTGTTTGCTAGCTATAATTAATAGAGAGAAGTGTCCTCTCTTACGTCTGTGCTTGGTCGACACTACGTACTATACATACGTATAGAGAGGACTAGACACGGTAGTTAGCTAGTAAGCAAACGAAGGAAACAGAAGATCGTCATGAACATATATGCATACAGAGAGAAGTGATATCGACCACCTCTCCTTCTCTGAGAGATTGGTCGAACAACAAGTTCTCGTATATCTATCCGACACTACCGGCTACATATATACAATAATTATCTCTTACAAATATAATCATACAAACTCATGGTCCACATAGTATTCTCCGTCTTCAGCGATCACTTGGTCAAGAAAGAATGCCACCAATTCCTCTTGAATTGCTCGCATGCGAGCTGGTGCTAGGAGTTCATCCCGCTTCCGAAACATCTAATTTGAAGAAGGGGGTCAATACATATATATATGAATGAATGAAACTCAATACAAATGATGGTAATAAAATAAAATTGTGAATGTTGTTATTTACATACTTCATATTGTTTGTCAGAGTACCCGCCCCGCTCACAGGTCGTGTGGCGGATGGACTCGCAGACGTAGTATCCACAGAAATCATTCCCTTTTTCTTGCCACAACCACTTTACAAGAAATAGAGGTTAATCAAACTGATAAGCAAGAATGCTAAATGGTATTGATGAAACTAGCACTTGAATCACTAGGAGATGCGCGGAACATGCTACTATAGTACTTACTTTCGGGTGTCTAAATTCCAGCTCCTTCGGCAGTCACGGAACTATTTTGGTGAATTTTCTCCAAACCCTGCCGGACAAAGAAAAAAATTACTTGATATCAGGAAATGAACAAAGTTGCTGATATGGTGGATAATGATCGATTTAACTTACTTCTTGAGGATTTCAGTCATGTCCGCATACTCCTGGGGATCTTTTCGTTTAGAGTCCAAGACGGTTACTACTCCCTGCTCAAGCCTAATCTCTAGGAGAATATAGTGGAAACTGCACACGCATGCATAACTCATCAATTACATTACTATAACCTGGAGTAATATATAAGGGAAACCGAATATGCACAAGACAGTAACACTCACTTGAAGTTGTAAGGAAAGAGTATTATATCTTTGTTTTCATTTTTTTGAATGATCGTAGCAAGTTGGCCTCGGTATCTCCGGGACGATGTTGAACCTCAGTTTCATCTATGAGATATGTGTTAATGAACCCAATATCACCGATTTGTCTTTTCTTCAATTCGGCGATCTTCATTCGGCATAATATAGTGAGGATAATTATAAATACATGCAATGAAAGAGATGAGCTATATAGAGAGACTTAATGACAGAAGTAGTAGTACTTACAGACAGTAGCAGGTGATCGTTGTTTTATTGAGGGCCAATTGATTGAAAAACTGATAGAACTCCTCAAATGGAATAGGCAACAGTTCAATTCCAACGAGGTCATGCTCCGGTTTAACTCTCGCATACAAAGTACTCCTCTCCCCAGACTCTCTGCAGATTTTCAAGTACCAATCATGTAATCTTCGCATCATCATTGTTAAAGATTTTTCATCTTTAACGAGAGGCTTCCCGTACTCGTATCTGTGTATCTGCACCTCCATGGTATCATAATGTACATCGTCGGGAAGGTAATCGTCAACATTGCCATAACCGGGCACCATCCTCGGATCGACGATGTCGCTAGGCACCTTGAGGGGGGGCACGATTGCTTCGCTTGTTCGCCGAGCTGGGCAATTTGTTTCCCAGCTGCTCGTCGTTCTTTCAGCCTTTGATCACTGACTGTACTTCCCGACCGCTCCGCTTCGGCCCATGTCTTTGCAATAATGCGCTCATAGTTGCCTTTCGGCGGAGACTTGGGTGGTTTTGCCAGGGCAGCCAGAGTGCGCTTCACTTTCACCGGATCTACCTTCTCCTCCGGAGGTGGATGTCTCTTTGGTCTCAACCCTTGAAACCAGTCATCCACTTCGGTTCGCGCGATCTCGGCATTCTCCTCCGGGGTCCTCTCATATGGTAACTTCTCTGGAGTCTTCAGAGAAGGACCAAATCTGTATGTCCTCCCGCCTCTGGTTGTACTGCTAGACGCCGACCGAGCAGACAGAGCGGTTGTCTTCTTTACTTGCTTACGAGGCAAAGGAGAAGGACTACAACGCGCTGGAGCAGCTGGAGCGGCGGTAGGTCTCTTCCGCCCTTGCTGACGAGGCGGAGAAGGAGGAGGCTGGCTGCTCGGGCGTGTCGGCACAGGCGGAGAAGGAGGCGGAGTGCCGCCACGCGCCGGAGAAGGAGCCGGCCGAGGGCCCTGATCGTCACTTCCCGGAGGAGGAGGCGGTGGAGGAGGCGGAGTCCCCTGACTCGCCGGAGGAGGAGGAGGAGGCGGAGGCATCCAGTTTCAGAGCAGACCCCAGCCGAGTCTCCCCTTCACCGGTAGGGTGGTCAAGCTGGAGGTCCTCAAATCCCTCCGTTATTTCATCCACCATCACCCTAGGATATCCTTCTGGAATCGGCCGGCAGTGAAAAGTTGCGCCGGGTTCAGTAGGATAAACAGAGCCAACAGCCGCCTTGACCTTCAAATTCATCCATTGCGTCATAAGGTGGCAATTTTGAGACTTCGTGATAGCATCCACGGGATAGCTGGCAGGAGCCATCAAGGCATGCTCCGGCTGAAGCAGCTCGGTGGAAGCCATGCTGCTTCTGCGCTGAGATGGCGGGGTAGCTTCGGGGGAGGCTTCGGCAGTACGTTTGCTGCGATTTGCTTCTCGTTCCTCTATCGCGTCTACCCTTGCTTGCAGCGCCTGCATTTGGGTTTGCTCCACTTTTTTCCTCCTCTCATGGGATTTGTAACCGCCTGCGTCCGGAAACCCAACCTTCCATGGAATGGAGCCTGGCGTGCCTCGTGTCCGTCCAGGGTGCTCAGGATTCCCGAGGGCCATTGTGAGCTCGTCGTTCTCTCTGTCTGGAAAGAACTTCCCTTGCTGCGTTGCTTCGATATACTGCTTAAGCTTCCTGACTGGTATGTCCATTTGATCATTCGTCCAAATGCACTTCCCTGTTACAGGGTCCAAGGTTCCGCCAGCCCCGAAGAACCAAGTCCGGCAATGGTCTGGCTAGCTAATTGTCTCTGGTTCGATCCCTTCATCAACCAGATCATTCTCAGTCTTGGCCCACTTAGGCCGGGCTACGAGGTAGCCACCTGACCCCGTGCGATGGTGAAGCATCTTCTTCGCAGCATTTTGCTTATTTGTCGCCGACATCTTCTTACTCTTTTCCGATGTCTTGTGGGCCACAAATGCGGGCCAGTGATCTCTGATCTTCTCATATATGCCCTTGAATTCTGGTGTCTCATTATTTTCGACAAACTTATTCAGCTCTTTCTTCCACCTCCTGAATAGTTCTGCCATCCTTTTAAGAGCAAAAGACTTGATTAATTTCTCTTTAACTGGGTTCTCTGGATTATCCTCTGGCGGTAGGGTGAAATTTGACTTCAGCTCAGTCCAAAGATCATTTTTCTGCATATCATTGACATAAGACACCTCAGGGTCTTCTGTAGCCGGCTTAAACCATTGCTGGATGCTTATCGGGATCTTGTCCCTAACCAGAACCCTGCACTGAGCAACAAATGCGCTCTTTGTCCGGAGGGGTTCAATCGGTTGGCCGTCGGGCGCGATTGCTATGATCTCAAACTTTTCATCCGAGCTCAACTTTTTCTTCGGGCCTCGTCTCTTTACCGAAGTTGTGCTCGATCCGGAGGGCTAGAAAAAAGAACAAAGACTTAATTAATATGTGTACATACCAAAACAATGAATGCATCAATCAGCTAGTCAGCACAGGCTTAACTAATCTATATACCTGGCTGGACTCGGTTCGGTCACCGGAGCCGTCATCACGGTCTCCTTCTTGCACCGACATTGGGTCACCGGAGCCGTCCTCATGTTCTTCTTCTTGCACCGGCATTAGGTCACTGTAGCCAGCTTGTTCACCCTCTCCTTCCAGACCATCGGTTTCGTTGAGAAACAACGAGATGGCATCACTTCCTTCTGCGATTATGTCCCTCAACAACGCTTCTTTTGCTTCGTCTAGGGCGGTGTCCATAGTTTCTACAAATATTTACAACATGGCAATTATTATTCAAACATGACAGATGGATATATTAGTACCAAACGTAGAACTAGCTACCTAATCATAGTAAGCTATCGAGTGGGGGTATATATCGACAACGACGACACTACATCTATGTCCCTCGACGACCCTCGTTCCCGATAAAAAAAAGAGGAAGAAGAAGAAAAAAAAAGAGGAGAAGAAAGAATAGAGGAGAAGAACTCCTCTATTCTTTCTTCTTTTTTTTTCTTCTTCCTCTTATTTTTTTATCCTCTTCTTCCTCTCATGTTCGAGAGCATCGCTGAGGGGTCGGGAGGTTGCCTAGTGTCAAAGGATTCAAAAAAACCATGTCTTCATCATTAGGCGAAAGTAACATGTGCATGATGGTACGAAGCTCTCCAAAGTCATTTTGGAACGGAGTCCTAGATAGGATAATTCGCTTTTTGGTACAAAGTTCAGCAAGAACCTTCCAAATATTGTTATTTGGAAGGCCTTTGCTGAAATTCATACAAGAAGGCAAATTATCCTATCCGGGACACCATTCCAAAATAATTTTGGAGGACTTCTTCATGCCCTGGTTACTTCTGGCTAATGATGAAGCCATGGATTTCTTCAATACTTTGACACTAGGAAACCTCTCTCGACCCCTCGACGACCCTGGAACCCTCGACCCCTCGGTGATCCTCTTCTTCCTCTCATGTTCGAGAGGATAGCCGAGGGGTCAGGAGGTTGCGTAGTGTCAAAGGATTCAACAAAACCATGTCTTCATCATTAGGCGAAAGTAACATGTGCATGATGGTACGAAGCTCTCCAAAGTTATTTTGGAACGGAGTCCTTGATAGGATAATTCGCTTTTTGATACAAAGTTCAGCAAGAACCTTCCAAATATCGTTATTTGGAAGGCCTTTGCTGAAATTCATACAAAAAGGAAAATTATCCTATCTGGGACACCATTCCAAAATAATTTTGGAGGACTTCGTCATGCCCTGGTTACTTCCGGCTAATGATGAAGCCATGGATTTCTTCAATACTTTGACACTAGGAAACCTCTCTCGACCCCTCGGCGATCCTCGACCCCTCGAACCCTCGACGACCCTGGAACCCTCGACCCCTAGACGACCCTGGAACCCTCGACCCTCGACCCTATAGAACCCTCGAACCCTCGACCCTGAAACCCTCGACCCTTGACCCCTTAACGATCCTCAACCCTCTACCCTAGTTCCCGACCCTCGACCCCTCGGCGATCCTCGACACCCTCGTTCCCGATAAAAATTAAGAAGAAGAAGAAAAAAAGAGGAGAAAGAAAAGGAGAAGAAGCTCCTCTATTCCTTCTTATTCTCCTCTTTTTTTCTTCTTCTTCCTCTTCTTCCTCTCCTCGTCTTCTCCTTCTTCTTCTCCTTCTTTCTCTACTTATTTTCCTTTTCCTTATTTTACTTTTTCCTCTCCACTAACATAAAATGCACTAACCTAAAATGCAACAAACATAAAATGCACTAAATCGATCAACTAACCTAAAATCAGTGATAAAATGCACTAACCTAAAATCGATATCTATTAACAACTTAAAAAATTAATACATATATGAAAAAATGCATATATGAAAAAAAACATCATCATATCATCAACAGAAAAAATAGTATTTTTTCTAAAAATCTATCTTTTGCATATATACATCAACATATATATACACTAACCTAAAATGCACAAAAATGCTATCGGAGAGGGGGTATATCGACCCCCCTCATGTATCCACATACATACATCTATACATACATACATTTCTCATATATACATACATACATTTCTCATATATAAGTTTTTCTTCTTCTTCCTTTCTTCCTTCTTCCTAGCTAGATATATAAATTTTTGCATATATAAAATACATATATACTTGCATATATGTATAAATTTTTGCATATATAAACTTTTGCATATATAAAGTTTTTCTAAAATCTAACTTTTGCATATATGAACATATATACACAGAGAACATATACATATATGCACATTTTTATAATAATGAAAAAAATAAGAGGAAAGGGCGCCGGCGGCCAGACCGAAGGTGGCGGCGTGTGGTCGGGGCGACGGCGACGGGGTGGGGGAAGGGGCGGCGCGCACGGCGACGGTGACGGGGTCGGGGAAGGGGCGGCGCGTGCGGCGACAACGACGGGGTCGGGGAACGGGTGGCGCGCGCGGCGACGGCGATGGTGTCGGGGCCGGCAGGGGCGTCGGGCGCGGCGACGGTGTCGGGGCAGTGGCTCGGCGGCGGCGACGGCGAGGTGGACCAGCCTGACGGCGTCGGGGCAGGGCTCGGCGGCGACGGCGACGAGGAGCAGAAGGCGTCGGGGCGAGAAGAAACAGATGGATTTTGGCGAAAACTACAAAGTGCTGTATATATAGCAAGAGCATTGGTCTCGGTTGGTGCTACGACCCGGGACTAATGCCCCCCTTAGTCCCGGTTGGTGCCACCAACCGGGACCAAAGGCCTGTGCTGCCCCGAACCCAAATATTTAGTGCCACCTCGCTAGTTGAGAGGGAGGCGCACCTGTTTATAAGGTGCGGTGCGCCTTCCCTCTCGAGCTCCTCTCTAAAGCAGGCTTTCGCGCCTAACACTGCAATCTGTGCCTGTGGGCCTACTGGGCCTCCCGCGGGCCTGAATCCTGGCCCATTGTAGGGTTTCTAGTCGTATTCAGGCCGTGGGGGCCCAGTAGGTGGCATTTTTTGTTTTTTTTTGTTTCTACTTAGAACTAAATACTTATAGTTTTGTATTGATTTATTTTTTATTTTAGGTCACAAAAATTATAAACTTTCTGTTAGTGCCATTAGTTTTAAAATTTGAATAGTTTAAATTTGATTTTTTTTAAATTTGTGTGAATCACTAGTTTATGAATAACTTTACTATAAAAATTGATTTTTGAGTCAATCTTTTTCCTGCTATTTAATATTACTGTGTTTTATCATTATACTCAATTTGGTAATTTTAGTTAGTCGTATCAAATATTATAGGGGTGAGCCCTATTTTTCCAGTTTTTTTGTTTTGTTTTCTGCATTATTTATTTCCTTTTGTTTTTTGCTTCATTTTTTAATTCTTTTTGCTTTTAGTTTTAGAAAAATTATAAACTTTCTGTTAGTGCCATTAGTTTTCAAATTTGAAAACACTTT
This sequence comes from Triticum urartu, assembly GCF_003073215.2. Lineage (NCBI taxonomy): Eukaryota > Viridiplantae > Streptophyta > Magnoliopsida > Poales > Poaceae > Triticum > Triticum urartu. The sequence continues at coordinate 489,351,281 of NC_053022.1, read as the reverse complement.
TTTAGTTTTTTTGTTTTCTTTGTTGCTTTATTTATTTTATTTTGTTTCTACTTACAACAAAATACTTATTGTTGCTATTTTATTTTTTTCTAGTTTTTTTGTTTTGTTTTCTGTATTATTTATTTTCTTTTGTTTTTTGCTTTATTTTTAAATTCTTTTTGCTTTTAGGTCAGCAAAATTATAAACTTTCTGTTAGTGCCATTAGTTTTAGAAAAAATATAAACTTTCTGTTAGTGCCATTAGTTTTCAAATTTGAATAGTTAAAATTTGAACATAGATGCACCTATAGAGAAAATTCGACCTAAATTCATAGTTTTCAAATGAACTCTGAAAAAGTTGGCATAGCATACTCGTGTGTTACAAATTTGGCATGGTATCATCATAATAGTTGCGGGAGAAAATCTTCACTTTTTCTTCGCTTGTGTCATTTGCTTATTGCGCCGTAACCATGGATAATCTTCATTGTTTATCAGGATGCTTGGGTCAGCCTTGACATTGAAGGGAGGAATTTCATGAAACTTTTCATAATCTTCAGACATGTCTGTCTTGCCGTCCACTCCCAGGATGTCCCTTTTTCCTGAAAGAACTATGTGGCGCTTTGGCTCATCGTATGATGTATTCGCTTCCTTATCTTTTCTTTTTCTCGGTTTGGTAGACATGTCCGTCACATAGATAACCTGTGCCACATCATTGGCTAGGACGAATGGTTCATTAGTGTACCCAAGATTTTTTAGATCCACTGTTGTCATTCCGTACTGTGGGTCTACCTGTACCCCGCCGCCTAACAGATTGACCCATTTGGACTTAAACAAAGGGACCTTAAAATCAGGTCTGTAGTCAAGTTCCCATATGTCCACTATGTAACCATAATATGTATCCTTTCCGCTCTTGGTTGCTGCATCAAAGCGGACACCGCTGTTTTGGTTGGTGCTCTTTTGATCTTGGGCGATCGTGTAAAATGTATTCCCATTTATCTCGTATCCTTTGTAAGTCAATACAGTCAAAGATGGTCCCCTGGACAACAAGTACAACTCATCACAAACAGTGTTGTCACCTCTGAGACGTGTTTCCAACCAACTGCTGAAAGTCCTGATGTGTTCACATGTAATCCAGTCGTCGCACTGCTCCGGGTGTTTGGAGCGCAGACTGTTCTTGTGTTCATCGACATACCGGGTCACCAAGGTAGAGTTCTATAGAACTGTGTAGTGTGCTTGAGACCAAGAATATCCGTCCCTGCATATTATTGAGTATCTTCCAAGAGTGCCTTTTCCAGTCAGTCTCCCCTCATACCGTGATTTAGGGAGACCTATCTTGTTAAGGCCAGGAATGAAGTCAACACAAAACCCGATAACATCCTCTGTTTGATGGCCCATGGAGATGCTTCCTTCTGTCCTAGCGCGATTATGGACATATTTCTTTAGGACTCCCATGAACCTCTCAAAGGGGAACATATTGTGTAGAAATACGGGGCCCAGGATGAAAATCTCGTCGACTAGATGAACTAGGACGTGCGTCATGATATTGAAGAAGGATGGTGGGAACACCAGCTCGAAACTATCAAGACATTGCGCCACATCACTCCTTAGCCTTGGTACGATTTCTGGATCGATCACCTTCTAAGAGATTGCATTGAGGAATGCACATAGCTTCACAATGGCTAATCGGACGTTTTCCGATAGAAGCCCCCTCAATGCAACCGGAAGCAGTTGCGTCATAATCACGTGGCAGTCATCAGACTTTAGGTTCTGAAACTTTTTCTCTGGCATATTTATTATTCCCTTTATATTCGACGAGAAGCCAGTCGTGACCTTCATACTGAGCAGGCATTCAAAGAAGATTTCTTTCTCTTCTTTCGTAAGAGCGTAGCTGGCAGGACCTTTATACTGCTTCGGAGGCATGCCGTCTTTTTCGTGCAAACGTTGCAGGTCCTCCCATGCCTCAGGTGTATCTTTTGTCTTCCCATACACGCCCAAGAAGCCTAGCAGGTTCACGCAAAGGTTCTTCGTCACGTGCATCATGTCGATTGAGGAGCGGGCCTCTAGGTCTTTCCAGTAGGGTAGGTCCCAAAATATAGATTTCTTCTTCCACATGGGTGTGTGTCCCTCAGCGTCATTCAGAACAGCTAGTCCACCGGGACCCTTTCCAAAGATTACGTAGTGTAAATCATTGACCAAAGCAAGCACGTGATCATCGGTGTGCATGGCGGGCTTCTTCCGGTGATCTGCCTCGCCTTTGAAATGCTTGCCTTTCTTTCGACATTGATGGTTGGTCGGAAGAAATCGACGATGGCCTAGGTACACATTCTTCCTGCATTTGTCCAGGTATATACTTTCAGTGTCATCTAAACAGTGCGTGCATGCGTGGTATCCTTTGTTTGTCTGTCCTGAAAGGTTACTGAGAGCGGGCCAATCATTGATGGTCACGAATAGCAACGCCTTAAGGTTAAATTCCTCCTGTCTGTGCTCATCCCACGTACGTACACCGTTTTCATTCCATAGCTGTAAAAGTTCTTCAACTAATGGCCTTAGGTACACATCAATTTCGTTGCCGGGTTGCTTAGGGCCTTGGATGAGAACTGGCATCATAATGAACTTCCGCTTCATGCACATCCAAGGAGGAAGGTTATACATACATAGATTCACGGGCCAGGTGCTGTGATTGCTGCTCTGCTCCCCGAAAGGATTAATTCCATCCGCACTTAAAGAAAACCATACATTCCTTGGGTCCTTTGCAAACTCATCCCAGTACTTTCTCTCAATTTTTCTCCACTGCGACCCGTCAGCGGGTGCTCTCAACTTCCCATCTTTCTTTCGGTTCTCACTGTGCCATCGCATCAACTTGGCATGCTCTTTGTTTTTGAACAGACGTTTCAACCATGGTATTATAGGAGCATACCACATCACCTTCGCAGGAACTCTCTTCCTAGGGGGCTCGCCGTCAACATCACCAGGGTCATCTCGTCTAATCTTATACCGTAATGCACCGCATACCGGGCATGCGTTCAGATCCTTGTATGCACCGCGGTAGAGGATGCAGTCATTAGGGCATGCATGTATCTTCTCCTCCTCCAATCCTAGAGCGCATACGACCTTCTTTGCTGCGTATGTACTTTCGGGCAATTCGTTATCCTTTGGAAGCTTCTTCTTCAATATTTTCAGTAGCTTCTCAAATCCTTTGTCAGCCACAGCATTCTCTGCCTTCCACTGCAGCAATTCCAGTACGGTACCGAGCTTTGTGTTGCCATCTTCGCAATTCGGGTATAACCCTTTTTTGTGATCCTCTAACATGCGATCGAACTTCAGCTTCTCCTTTTGACTAATGCATTGCGTCCTTGCATCGACAATGACCCAGCGGAGATCATCATCATCGGGCACATCGTCTGGTTCCTCTTGATCTTCAGCAGCTTCACCCGTTGTAGCATCATTGGGCACATCGTCTGGTTCCTCTTGATCTTCACCAGCTCCCCCCGTTGTAGCATCACCGTATTCAGGGGGCACATAGTTGTCATCGTAGTCTTCTTCTTCGCCGTCTTCCATCATAACCCCTATTTCTCCGTGCCTCGTCCAAACACTATAGTGTGGCATGAAACCCTTGTAAAGCAGGTGGGAGTGAAGGATTTTCCGGTTAGATTAAGACCTCGTATTCCCACATTCAGTGCATGGACAACACATAAAACCATTCTGCTTGTTTGCCCTAGCCGCATCGAGAAACTCATGCACGCCCTTAATGTACTCGCGGGTGTGTCTGTCACTGTACATCCATTGCCGGTTCATCTGCGTGCATTATATATAATTAAGTGTCCAAATTAATAGAAGTTCATCATCACATTAAAACCAAAGTGCATACATAGTTCTCATCTAACAACATATAGCTCTCCAGAGCATCTAATTAATTAAACCATACATTGAAACTATGTAAAACATTTCAATGCAAAAACAAATGCGATCATAATCGCAACCAAGGTAACAATTGATCCAACGGCATAATGATACCAAGCCTCGGTATGAATGGCATATTTTCTAATCTTCCTAATCTTCAAGTGCATTGCATCCATCTTGATCTTGTGTTCATCGACGACATCCGCAACATGCAACTCCAATATCATCTTCTCCTCCTCAATTTTTTTTATTTTTTCCTTCAACAAATTGTTTTCTTCTTCAACTAAATTTAACCTCTCGGCAATAGGGTCGGTTGGCATTTCCGATTCACCTACATCCTAGATAAATAAAATCTATGTCACGTTGGTCGGCATAATTTTCATAAACAATAAATGAACCAATAGTTATAAAGATAATATACATACCACATCCGAATCATAGACAGGACGAGGGCCGACGGGGGCGGATACCAAAACCATCGCACTATATAAGATGCAATAATAAATGTAAGAAAATGATACAAGTATCTATCTAAACATACAAGTAAGAATATTTTTCCTTTCAGAAAGAAGATAAGAACAAGAGGCTCACCACGGTGGTGTCGGTGATGAGATCGGCGCGGGTGATCGACGGCGGTGAAGACGGGGACGGGGCGTGACGGACCGCTAAATCTAGACAAATCTCGAGGAAAATGGAGCTTGGAGGTCGAGCTTCGAGAGGAGAAAGCTTAAGTAGTGTGGCTCGGGCATTCCATCGAACACCTCATGTGCATAGGAGGTGAGCTAGAGCACCACAAAGCCCTCTCCCCCTCGGCCAGACAAAATAGAGCACTGTGCTCTGCTCTTGTGCGAGGGGGTATATATAGGCACCTCATTGGTCCCGGTTGGTGGCATGAACCAGGACCAAAGGGGAGCCTTTGGTCCCGGTTCAAGCCACCAACCGGGACCAATGGTGGTGGGCCAGGAGCGAGGCCCATTGGTCCCGGTTCATCCCACCAACCGGGACCAAAAGGTCCAGATGAACCGGGACCAATGGCCCACATGGCCCGGCCGGCCCCCTGGGCTCATGAACCGGGACCAATGCCCACATTGGTCCCGGTTCTAGACTGAACCGGGACTAATGGGCTGACCCGGCCTGGACCAAAGCCCTGTTTTCTACTAGTGCACCTTTATAATCACCTAGTTACGTTGTGACGTTTGGTAGCACACAAAGTGTCCCTCCGGTAAACGGGAGTTGCATAATCTCATAGTCATAGGAACATGTATAAGTCATGAAGAAAGCAATAGGAACAAACTAAACGATCAAGTGCTAAGCTAACGAAATGGGTCAAGTCAATCACATCATTCTCCTAATGATGTGATCTCGTTAATCAAATGACAACTCTTGTCTATGGTTAGGAAACTTAACCATCTTCGATCAACGAGCTAGTCAAGTAGAGGCATACTAGTGACACTATGTTTGTCTATGTATTCACACATGTATTATGTTTCCGGTTAATACAATTCTAGCATGAATAATAAACATTTATCGTGATACAAGGAAATAAATAATAACTTTATTATTGCCTCTAGGGCATATTTCCTTTAGTCTCCCACTTGCACTAGAGTCAATAATCTAGATTACACAGTAATGATTCTAACACCCATGGAGCCTTGGTGCTGATCATGTTTGGCTCGTGGAAGAGGCTTAGTCAGCGGGTCTGCAACATTCAAATCCGTATGTATCTTCCAAATTTCTATGTCTCCCACTTGGACTAAATCCGGAATGGAATTGAAGCGTCTCTTGATGTGCTTGGTTCTCTTGTGAAATCTGGATTCCTTTGCCAAGGCAATTGCACCAGTATTGTCACAAAAGATTTTCATTGGACCCGATGCACTAGGTATGACACCTAGATCGGATTTGAACTCCTTCATCCAGACTCCTTCATTTGCTGCTTCCGAAGCAGCTATGTACTCTGCTTCACATGTAGATCCCGCCACAACGCTTTGTTTTGAACTGCACCAACTGACAGCTCCTCCGTTTAGTAAAAATACATATCCGGTTTGTGATTTAGAATCGTCCGGATCAGTGTCAAAGCTTGCATCAACGTAACCATTTACGATGAGCTCTTTGTCACCTCCATATACGAGAAACATATCCTTAGTCCTTTTCAGGTATTTCAGGATGTTCTTGACCGTTGTCCAGTGATCCACTCCTGGATTACTTTGGTACCTCCCTGCTAGACTTATAGCAAGGCACACATCAGGTCTGGTACACAGCATTGTATACATTATAGAGCCTACGGCTGAAGCATAGGGAACATCTTTCATTTTCTCTCTATCTTCTGCGGTGGTCGGACATCGAGTCTTACTCAACTTCACACCTTGTAACACAGGCAAGAACCCTTTCTTTGCTTGATCCATTTTGAACTTCTTCAAAACCTTGTCAAGGTATGTGCTTTGTGAAAGTCCAATTAAGCGTCTTGATCTATCTCTATAGATCTTAATGCCCAATATGTAAGCAGCTTCACCGAGGTCTTTCATTGAAAAACTCTTATTCAAGTATCCCTTTATGCTATCCAGAAATTCTATATTATTCCAAATCAATAATATGTCATCCACATATAATATCAGAAATTCTACAGAGCTCCCACTCACTTTCTTGTAAATACAGGCTTCTCCAGAAGTTTGTACAAAACCAAATGCTTTGATCACACTATGAAAGCGTTTATTCCAACTCCGAGAGGCTTGCACCCGTCCATAAATGGATCGCTGGAGCTTGCACACTTTGTTAGCTCCCTCTGGATCGACAAAACCTTCTGGTTGCATCATACACAACTCTTCTTCCAGAAATCCATTCAGGAATGCAGTTTTGACATCCATTTGCCAAATTTCATAATCATAAAATGCGGCAATTGCTAACATGATTCGGACAGACTTAAGCATCGCTACGGGTGAGAAGGTCTCATCGTAGTCAATCCCTTGAACTTGTCAAAAACCTTTTGCAACAAGTCGAGCTTTATAGACAGTAACATTACCGCCAGCGTCAGTCTTCTTCTTGAAGATCCATTTATTTTCAATTGCTTGCCGATCAACGGGCAAGTCAACCAAAGTCCACACTTTGTTCTCATACATGGATCCCATCTCAGATTTCATGGCTTCTAGCCATTTTGCGGAATCTGGGCTCACCATCGCTTCTTCATAGTTCGTAGGTTCATCATGATCTAGTAGCATGACTTCCAGAACAGGATTACCGTGTCACTCTGGTGCGGATCTTACTCTGGTTGATCTACGAGGTTCGGTAGTAACTTGATCTGAAGTTTCGTGATCATTATCATTAGCTTCCTCACTAATTGGTGTAGGTGTCACAGAAATCGGTTTGTGTGATGTACTACTTTCCAATAAGGGAGCAGGTATAGTTACCTCATCAAGTTCTACTTTTCTCCCACTCACTTCTTTCGAGGGAAACTCCTTCTCTAGAAAAACTCTGAATTTAGCAACAAAAGTCTTGCCTTCGGATCTGTTATAGAAGGTGTACCCAACAGTCCCCTTTGGGTATCCTATGAAGACACATTTCTCCGATTTGGGTTCGAGCTTATCAGGTTGAAGCTTTTTCGCATAAGCATCGCAGCCCCAAACTTTCAGAAACGACAACTTTGGTTTCTTGCCAAACCACAGTTCATAAGGCGTTGTCTCAACGGATTTCGATGGTGTCCTATTTAATGTGAATCCAGCCGTCTCTAAAGCATAACCCCAAAACAATAACGGTAAATCAGTAAGAGACATCATAGATCGCACCATATCTAATAAAGTACAATTACGACGTTCGGACACACCATTACGCTGTGGTGTTCCGGGTGGCGTGAGTTGCGAAACTATTCCGCATTGTTTCAAATGTAGACCAAACTCGTAACTCAAATATTCTACTCCATGATCAAATCATAGAAACTTTATTTTCTAGTTACGATGATTTTCAACTTCACTCTGAAATTCTTTAAACTTTTCAAATGTTTTAGACTTATGTTTCATTAAGTAGATATACCCATATCTGCTTAAATCATCTGTGAAGGTGAGAAAATAACGATATCCGCCACGAGCCTCAACATTCATTGGACCACATACATCTGTATGTATGATTTCCAACAAATCCGTTGGTCTCTCCATAGTACCAGAGAACGGCGTTTTAGTCATCTTACCCATGAGGCACGGTTCGCAAGTACCAAGTGATTCATAATCAAGTGGTTCCAAAAGTCCATCAGTATGGAGTTTCTTCATGCGCTTTACACCGATATGACCTAAACGGCAGTGCCACAAATAAGTTGCACTATTATTATCAACTCTGTATCTTTTGATTTCAACATTATGAATATGTGTATCACTACTATCGAGATTCATCAAAAATAGACCATAAAAGATATTACTCATATAAATAGAACAACCATTATTCTCTGATTTAAATGAATAACCATCTCGCATCAAACAAGATCCAGATATAATGTTCATGCTCAACGCTGGCACCAAATAACAATTATTTAGGTCTAATACTAATCCTGAAGGTAGATGTAGAGGTAGCGTGCCGACCGCGATCACATCGACTTTGGAACCATTTCCCACGCGCATCGTCACCTCATCCTTAGCCAATCTTCGCTTGATCCGTAGCCCCTATTTCGAGTTGCAAATGTTAGCAACAAAACCAGTATCAAATACTCAGGTGCTACTGCGAGCATTAGTAAGGTACACATCAACAACATGTATATCACATATACCTTTGTCCACTTTGCCATCCTTCTTATCCGTCAAATACTTGGGGCAGTTCCGCTTCCAGTGACCAGTCTGCTTGCAGTAGAAGCACTCAGTCTCAGGCTTAGGTCCAGACTTGGGTTTCCTCTCCTGAGCAGCAACTTGTTTGCTGTTCTTCTTGAAGTTCCCTTTCTTCTTCCCTTTGCCCTTTTTCTTGAAACTGGTGGTCTTATTGACCATCAACACTTGATGCTCCTTCTTTATTTCTACCTCCATGGCTTTTAGCGTTGCAAAGAGCTCAGGAATAGTCTTATTCATCCCTTGCATATTATAGTTCATCACGAAGATTTTGTAGCTTGGTGGCAGTGATTGAAGAACTCTGTCAATGACACTATCAACATGAAGATTAACCCCCAGTTGAGTCAAGTGATTATGATACCCAGACATTTTGAGTATATGTTCACTGACAGAACTATTCTCCTCCATCTTGCAGCTATAGAACTTATTGGAGACTTCATATCTCTCAATCCGGGCATTTGCTTGAAATATTAACTTCAACTCCTGGAACATCTCATATGCTCCATGACATTCAAAACGTCGTTGAAGACCCGGTTCTAAGCTGTAAAGCATGGCACACTGAACTATCGAGTAGTCATCAGCTTTGCTCTGCCAGACGTTCATAACATCTGGTGTTGCTCCTGCAGCAGGCTTGGCACTTAGCGGTGCTTCCAGGACGTAATTCTTCTGTGCAGCAATGAGGATAATCCTCAAGTTACGGACCCAGTCCGTGTAATTGCTACCATCATCTTTCAACTTTGGTTTCTCAAAGAACGCATTAAAATTCAACGGAACAACAGCACGAGCCATCTATCTACAATCAAACATAGACAAGCAAGATACTATCAGGTACTAAGTTCATGATAAATTTAAGTTCAATTAATCATATTACTTAAGAACTCCCACTTAGATAGACATCCCTATAATCCTCTAAGTGATCACGTGATCCAAATCAACTAAACCATGTCCGATCATCACGTGAGATGGAGTAGTTTCAATGGTGAACATCACTATGTTGATCATATCTACTATATGATTCACGCTCGGCCTTTCAGTCTCCATGTTCCGAGGACATATCTGTTATATGCTAGGCTCGTCAAGTTAAACCTGAGTATTTCGCTTGTGCAACTGTTTTGCACCCGTTGTATTTGAACGTAGAGCCTATCACACCCGATCATCACATGGTGTCTCAGCACGAAGAACTTTCGCAAGCGTGCATACTCAGGGAGAACACTTATACTTTGATAATTTAGTGAGGGATCATCTTATAATGCTACCGTCCATCAAAGCAAGATAAGATGCATAAAAGATAAACATCACATGCAATCAATATAAGGGATATGATATGGCCATCATCATCTTGTGCTTGTGATCTCCATCTTCGAAGCACCGTCATGATCACCATCGTCACCGGCGCAACACCTTGATCACCATCATAGCATCATTGTCGTCTCGCCAATCTTATGCTTCCACAACTATCGCTACCGCTTAGTGATAAAGTAAAGCATTACAGTGCAATTGCATTGCGTACAATAAAGCGACAACCATATGGCTCTTGCCAGTTGCCGATAACTTGGTTAAAAAACATGATCATCTCATACAATAAAATTTAGCATCATGTCTTGACCATATCACATCACAACATGCCCTGCAAAAACAAGTTAGATGTCCTCTACTTTGTTGTTGCAAATTTTACGTGGCTGCTACGGGCTTACCAAGAACCGTTCTTACCTACGCATCAAAACCACAACGATAGTTTGTCAAGTTTGTGCTGTTTTAACCTTCGCAAGGACCGGGCGTAGCCACACTCGGTTCAACTAAAGTTGGAGAAACTGACACCCGCCAGCCACCTGTGTGCAAAGCACGTCGGTAGAACCAGTCTTGCGTAAGCGTACGCCTAATGTCGGTCTGGGCCGCTTCATCCAACAATACCGCCAAACCAAAGTATGACATGCTGGTAAGCAGTATGACTTATATCGCCCACAACTCACTTGTGTTCTACTCGTGCATAACATCAACGCATAAAACCTAGGCTCGGATGCCACTGTTGGGTAACATAGTAATTTCAAAAATTTACCTACGCACACGCAAGATCATGGTGATGCATAGCAACGAGAGGGGAGAGTGTTGTCTACGTACCCTCGTAGACCGGAAGCGGAAGCATTAGCACAACGCGGTTGATGTAGTCGTACGTCTTCACGGACCAACAGATCAAGCACCGAAACTACGGCGCCTCCGAGTTGTAGCCCACGTTCAGCTCGATGACGATCCCCGAACTCCGATCCAGCAAAGTGTCGGGGAAGAGTTCCGTCAGCACGACGGCGTGGTAACGATCTTGATGTTCTACCGTCGCAGGGCTTTTCCTAAGCACCGCTACAATATTATCGAGGATTATGGTGGAGGGGGGCACCGCACACGGCTAAGAGAACGATCACGTAGATCAACTTGTGTGTCTAGAGGTGCCCCCCTGCCCCTGTATATAAAGGAGCAAGGGGGAGAGGCCGGCCGGCCCTTGGGGCGCGCCAAGGAGGGGGGAGTCCTCCTCCTAGTAGGAGTAGGACTCCCCTTTCCTAGTCCAACTAGGAAGAGAGAAGGGGGAAGGAAAGAGAGGGAGAGGGAGAGGGAAAGAGGGGCCGCGCCCCCTTCCCCTAGTCCAATTCGGACTCCCCATGGGAGGGGCGCGCCACCTCCTGGGCTGCTGCCCTCTCTCTCCCCTCAGGCCCACTAAGGCCCAATACTTCCCCGGGGGTTCCGATAACCCTTCCGACACTCCGGTTTTCTCCGAAATCACCCGAAACACTTCCGGTGTCCGAATATAGCCGTCCATTATATCGATCTTTATGTCTCGACCATTTTGAGACTCCTCATCATGTCCGTGATCATATCCGGGACTCCGAACAACCTTCGGTACATCAAAATATATAAACTCATAATGAAACTGTCATCGTAACGTTAAGCGTGCGGACCCTACGGGTTCAAGAACAACGTAGACATGACCGAGACACGTCTCCGGTCAATAACCAATAGCGGAACCTGGACGCTCATATTGGCTCCTACATATTCTACGAAGATCTTTTATTGGTCAGACCGCATAACAACAACGTTGTTCCCTTTGTCATCGGTATGTTACTTGCCCGAGATTTGATCGTCGGTATCTCAATACCTAGTTCAATCTCGTTACCGGCAAGTCTCTATACTCGTTCCATAATACATCATCCTGCAGCTAACATATTAGTTGCAATGCTTGCAAGGCTTATGTGATCTGCGTTACCAAGAGGGCCCAGAGATACCTCTCCGACAATCGGAGTGACAAATCCTAATCTCGAAATACGCCAACCCAACAAGTACCTTCGGAGACACTTGTAGAGCACCTTTATAATCACCCAGTTACGTTGTGACGTTTGGTAGCACACAAAGTGTTCCGCCGGTAAACGGGAGTTGCATAATCTCATAGTCATAGGAACATGTATAAGTCATGAAGAAAGCAATAGCAACAAACTAAACGATTAAGTGCTAAGCTAACGAAATGGGTCAAGTCAATCACATCATTCTCCTAATGATGTGATCCCGTTAATCAAATGACAACTCATGTCAATGGTTAGGAAACATAACCATCTTTGATCAACGAGCTAGTCATGTAGAGGCATACTAGTGACACTATGTTTGTCTATGTATTCACACATGTATTATGTTTCCGGTTAATACAATTCTCGCATGAATAATAAACATTTATCATGATATAAGGAAATAAATAATAACTTTATTATTGCCTCTAGGGCATATTTCCTTCAGTCGAACCAAAGTATGACATGCTGGTAAGCAATATGACTTGTATCGCCCACAACTCACTTGTGTTCTACTCGTGCATATAACATCTACGCATAAAACTTGCTCGGATGCCACTGTTGGGGAACATAGTAATTTTAAAAAAATTCCTACCCACACACAAGATCATGGTGATGCATAGCAACAAGAGGGGAGAGTGTGTCCACGTACCCTCGTAGACCGAAAGCGGAAGCGTTAGCACACCGCGGTTGATGTAGTTGTACGTCTTCACAATCCGACCGATGCAAGTACTGAATGCACGACACCTCCGAGTTTAGCACACGTTCAACTCGATGACATCCCGCGAGCTTCGATCCAGCAGAGCTTTGCCGGAGAGTTTCGTCAGCACGACGACGTGGTGACGGTGATGATGTTGTTACCGACGCAGGGCTTCGCCTAAGCACCGCTACGATATAACCGAGGTGGAATATGGTGGAGGGGGGCACCACACACGGCTAAGAGATCAATAGATCAATTTTTGTGTCTCCAAGAGGTGCCCCCTCCACGTATATAAAGGAGGGAGAGGAGGAGGGGCGGCCAAGGAGGAGGAGGCACGCCCAAGGGGGGCAATCCTACTCCAAGTAGGATTCCATCCTCTTTCCTAGTCCTAGTAGGATAGGGGAAGGAAGGGGAGGAGAAGAAGAAGGAAAGGGGGGCCGACTGATAACCCACAAGTATAGGGGATCAATTGGAGCCTCTTCCGATAAGTAGGAGTGTCGAACCCAACGAGGATCTAAAGGTATAACAAATATTCCCTCAAGTTCTATCGACCACCGATACAACTCTACGCACGCTTGACGTTCGCTTTACCTAGAACAAGTAGGAAACTAGAAGTACTTTGTAGGTGTTGTTGGATATGTTTGCAAGAATACAAAGAGCGCGTAAATAAAAAGTAGGGGTTGTTTAGATAAAGACACAACTAAATTAGTTTTAGTAAAGAGCTTGTTGTCACGAGAAAGTTATTTGTCCCTAGGCAATCGATAAGTAGACCGGTAATCATTATTGCAATTTTATTTGAGGGAGAGGCATAAGCTAACATACTTTCTCTACTTGGCTCATATGCACTTATGATTGGAAATCTAGCAAGAATCCGCAACTACTAAAGATAATTAAGGTAAAACCCAACCGTAGCATTAAAGTATCAAGTCCCCTTTATCCCATACACAAACAACCTACTTACTCGGGTCTGTGCTTCTGTCACTCACGCCTCCCACCATAAGCAAATCATGAACATATTGCAAACCCTACAGCGGGGATCCCTCACGCTTGCGCGACACGGAGAGCACCATAGGACAGCACCTATAATAAAACATGCAACTCAAACCAATCACGATCATCAATTAACACATAGGACAAAACGGATCTACTCAAACATCATAGGATAGCCATACATCATTGGATAGCATTGAGCACCATGTTTAAGTAGAGATTATAGCGGGTAAGAGATATGTTACACCGCTGCATAGAGGGGGAAAGAGTTGGTGATGATGGCGGTGAAGTTGTTGGTGAAGATTGCGGTGATGATGATGGCCACGGCAGCGTTCCGGCGCCACCGGACGAGAAGGGGAGAGGGGGCCCCTTCGTCTACTCTTTCCTTGACCTCCTCCCTAGATGGGAGAAGGGTTTCCCCTCTGGTGCTTGGCCTCCATGGCGTGGGAGGGGCAAGAGCCCCTCCGAGATTGGATCTGTCTCTCTGTCTCTCTCTGTTTTTGCGTTCTGGTAATCTGCCCTTTCACCGTTTCGTATATATGTGGAGATCCGTAATTCCGATTGGATTGAAACCTTCGCCGAGATTTTTTCTTCTGAAAATTAGCTTTCTTGCGGCCGAAGAAGGGCATCCACCGCCTTAAGGGGAACCCACGAGGGTCAGGGGCGCGCCCCCCTGCCTCGTGCCTCCCTCGGGCATCGTCTCGCGTGGATTTTCCTTCCCATATTCTCCAAATATTCCAAAAATAATCTCCGTCCATTTTTATCCCATTTGGACTCCGTTTGATATGGATTCTGCGAAAAAAAATATGCAAGAAAAAGGAACTGGCACTGGGCACTGTATCAATATGTTAGTGCCCAAAAATAGTATAAAAAGTTGCCAAAAGTATATGAAAGTTGTATAATATTGGCATGGAACAATAAAAAATTATAGATACGACAGAGACGTATCACCGCCCCTAGTACAATTCGGTTTGGGCTAGGGGGGCCGCGCGCCCCTAGCTGGCCGCCTCTCCTCTTCCTCCACTTGGGCCCATAAGGCCCAATAGCCCCCCGGGAGGTTCCAGTAACCTCCCGGTGTCTCCGGTATTTATCTGATAACCCCCGAAACTCATTAGGTGTCCGAATATAACCTTCCAATATATCAATCTTAACGTCTCGAGCATTTTGATACTCCTCGTCATGTCCGTGATCATATCCGGGACTCCGAACTACCTTCAGTACATCAAAACACAAAAACTCATAATACTGATCGTCACCGAACTTTAAGCGTGCGGACCCTACGGGTTCGAGAACTATGTAGACATGACTGAGACACGTCTCTAGTCAATAAACAATAGCGGAATCAAGAATCAACTAGTGACGACAAGCAATATGTATATACCCACGCCCATAACTCCTTTGTGTTCTACTCGTGCATATAACATCTACGCATAAACCTGGCTCGGATACCACTTTTGGGGAACTCAGTAATTTCAAAAAAATTCCTACACACATGCAAGATCATGGTGATGCATAGCAACGAGAGGGGAGAGTACCGTCTACGTACCCTCGTAGACCGTAAGCGGAAGCGTTATGACAATGCGGTTGATGTAGTCGTACATCTTCACGATCCACCGATCTAGTACCGAAGACACGACACCTCCGTGATCTGCACACGTTCAGCTCGGTGACGTCCCGTGAACTCACGATCCAGTAGAGCTTCGTGGGAGAGTTTCGTCAGCACGATGGTGTGATGACGGTGATGATGTTGCTATTGGAACAGGGCTGTGCCTAAGTACCGGTACGATATAACCGAGGTGGATTATGGTGGAGGGGGGCACCGCACACGGCTAAAGATCAATGATCAACTTGTGTGTCCATGGGGTGCCCCCCTCCCCCGTATATAAAGGAGTGGAGGAGTGGGAGGGCCGGCCCTCTCTCTGGCGCGCCCTAGGGGAGTCCTACTCCCTCCGGGAGTAGGATTCCCCCTTCCAAGTAGGAGTAGGAGAGGAAGGAAGGAGGAGAGAGGGAGGAAGGAAAGGTGGCCAATGCGGATTGGGCTTGGGAGGCGCGCCTCCCTCTTTTCCCTTCCCTCTCCTATATTCCACTAAGGCCCAATAAGGCCCATATACTCTCCGGGGGGTTCCGGTAACCTCCCGGTACTCCGGAAAAATGCCCGAACCACTCGGAACCATTCTGATGTCCAAATATAGGCTTCCAATATATCGATCTTTACGTCTCGACCATTTCGAGACTCCTCGTCATGTCTGTGATCAAATCCGGGACTCCGAACTACCTTCGGTACATCAAAACACATAAACTCGTAATACCGACCGTCATCGAACGTTAAGCGTGCGGACCCTACGGGTTCGAGAACTATGTAGACATGACCAAGACTCATATCCAGTCAATAACCAATAGCGGAACCTGGATGCTCATATTGGTTCCTACATATTCTACGAAGATCTTTATCGGTCAAACTGCATAACAACATACGTTGTTCCCTTTGTCGTCGGTATGTTACTTGCCCGAGATTCGATCATCGGTATCTCAATACCTAGTTCAATCTCGTTACCAGCAAGTCTCTTTACTCGTTCTGTAATACATCATCCCGCAACTAACTCATTAGTTACAATGCTTGCAAGGCTTATAGTGATGTGTATTACCGAGTGGGCCCAGAGATACCTCTCCGACAATCGGAGTGACAAGTCCTAATCTCGATATACGTCAACTCAACAAGTACCTTCGGAGACACCTATAGAGCACCTTTATAATCACTCATTTACATTGTGACGTTTGGTAGCACACAAAGTGTTCCTTCGGTAAACGGGAGTTGCATATTCTCATAGTCATAGGAACATGTATAAGTCATGAAGAAAGCAATAGCAACATACTAAACGATCAAGTGCTAAGCTAACGGCATGGGTCAAGTCAATCACATCAGTCTCCTAATGATGTGATCTCGTTAATCAAATGAAAACTCATGTCCGTGGCTAGGAAACTTAACCATCTTCGATTAACGAGTTAGTCAAGTAGAGGCATACTAGTGACACTATGTTTGTCTATGTATTCACACATGTATTATGTTTCCGGTTAATAAAATTCTAGCATGAATAATAAACATTTATCATGAAATAAGGAAATATAAATAACAACTTTATTATTGCCTCTAGGGCATATTTCCTTCAGTTATTACACATTATGTCACAATACTTATGCCTATTATCTCTTATTTTACAAGGTTTACATGAAGAGGGAGAATGCCGGCATCTAGAATTCTGGGCTGGAAAAGGAGCAAATATTAGAGGCCTATTCTGCCCAACTCCAAAAGTCCTAAAACTTCACGGGATCACGTTTCAGAATATATAAAAAATATTGGGCGAAGGAAGCACCAAAGGGGGGGCACCCACCAACCACGAGGGTGGGGGGCGTGCCCTACCCCCCTGGGCGCGCCCCTGCCTCGTGGGCCCCCTTGTCGGTGTTCTGGGAACAGGGGTCCCCAGACTTGCCTGCCTGTGCCCCACAGCGTGTCTAAGCAGCAGGCCGTACGACCCATCTTCATCAGCAAGGCATCCAAGACCCTCGCGAGGGTCCAAGCCTCGCGAGGCGAACGACGCAAGACTTCCTCTGGAGTGGCCTAGCCAGGCGGGCTCACGAGGAGTGGAGATATCAAGGCGGGGCAAACCTCACGAGAGTCTCGTGACGTGAGCCACGACGAACGGCGCCAGGCGGGTGCCAGGCGGGCGCCAGTGCGCACAGCGTCCCCATTTCCTCTTTGGTGCTAAGGAGGCTAGCGCAGACGAAGAGTACTGAGGCATCAGGCAAAGGTTGCCATATTGGTGCAATAAGACCAAGTCCAGGAGGACGGCAAGGCGGAGGTCATCGTGGAGCCTAAGACGGCGTCACCCCATAGCTTTTCGCAGGCGAAGACCGCTTTTGTCAGGATAGCTTGTACTAGTTGTCCCCCTTCAAATTTGCCCGCCGTTTTTGGCTCCCTTCCCGCTCGATATTTGGGAAGAGGACCAGGGCCACCACAGCAGGGGCAATCTGATCGGAAGGAGAGCTTGATCCAATCCGATCGAGAGCCTAGCCACAAGAACACCTCTACCTTAGGAGGCTGTTCTTCCCTTGTACCGTTCATCATCAGCCCAAGAGGCAATCTACCACCGCCACACTAGAGTAGGGTATTAAACCACAATGGTGGCCCGAACCAGTATAAACCCAGTGTCTCTCTCTCTCTCTTTGTGTTGTGAGTTCGTCGAGTGCGTCCGCAAGATCTTAGCGAGCTAGAGCATAGATCGGCAGGAGGGAAAGACTTTGAGCGCACCTCAGTGTTCGAACCTTAAGGGTTTGCTAGAACCCACATCCGACATTTGGCGTGCCAGGTAGGGGTGCGCCGGAGCTTCTTCCCCACCAACCAGCTCTTCGACGTTCATCGGCTGCTATGTCTGGCGACCCAAGGACCAGCTCCGACCGCTGGGCAGCCTTGACGGCCCAGACGACGCCGCCTGCCCATGGAGATCCCGACCTCGCACCTCAAGCGGCGCGGGCACCACTCAGCTCCGCTGGGCACGGACAGTGCGGTCAGGCGTCATCCACCCTCACCCCACGACAAGTACGGGCCGCGGCGAGAGCGGCGAGCCACGCCGCGGCAACAGCGCTGCACTCGCGGAAGGAGCAAGCGAACATGCGGGTGGCACTCATGGTGGAAAGGGAGCTACTACGATGCAGGCTGATGGAGAGCAGTCGTGACACGTTGCTTGAGCGTGTTGCTGAGTTGCTGGACGCAACGGCGTCAGGAGCACAACCCTTCTACTATCGACTTCCCCCAGGCCACCGCAGGGCCGCGCGGCGAGCCTCGCCACATCTGCACGCCGCCAACTGCGCACGGGGGCTTCGTCAACATCAGCACGGCCGGCGGCGCAGGGGGCTCCAGCCCCCCATGCCGCCCTCGACAAGCACAAGCGTCACCCCCATGGCTCCGGCTGGGTGCCGTATCATTATCCCCAGGACGCCATCATGGGCGGAGAAACATGGGGCGTGGGGCACCATGGCGAGGTGTTCGGGGTAACGGCCCCGGAAGCCTACGTGCCCCGCATGATGGACCAAGGTTACACACCAGAGGACGGCATCGGCTCGTTCGTTGGAGAAGATTGGGGAGAAGGGGCGCTAGGAGCGGAAACATTCCAAGAGCCAACGGAGAACCACAACGATCGCGCCAACAGCGGCAATTATAGGGTACCACTAGTTACTCAAGAACAGGTTTACGCTAACCATGGGCTACAGATGAACTAGGTTGACGCTTCAGTCGACGACCCAGGTGTGACAACACCCGCTCTAGCAAGGGAGACACAAAGGGGGCCACCTAGACGGAGCCAGGAGCAAGGCCCCTCCCCGCGGCGCACGACACCTGACGATACCCGGAGGTAGCTCTCTGCTGGGGAGGCCTCGCCAACCCTTCCCCCGGCAGAGGACCTATGGTCACCGAGGGAACCGATGGTGTCCTCTTTCCCTCCTCTGTTTCATCCTGGTCTCCGGTCGGCTCAGAGGAGGTCGAGAGCGGTGCAAGGCGGGGCCCTCGTCTGGCGATATGAAGCAAGGCCGGTACCTATGAAGAAGGCCCGGTGCCTGTGAAGCTCGTCGCCCGTGACACTCTCATGTAATAATGAGTTGGGGATGTACACGCCCCGGAGTGTCAGGGGTGCCGGCCTCAGGACCTGGGGCTCCCTCCCACGCCTAGTGGCCGCACTTAGCTCCGCGCTGGTGAGAAGACTTGAAGACCAGAAGACTAGACTAGGTGCCGGACGCGGCCTTTTGCTTTGGATCTTTCCTTCTGTAGCTTTATTTTTTGGATCTGGATTTGAGTTGAAGCTGAGTTTTTATCGATGCGCGCGGGGGGAACCTTTTCTCGTTTGAGCAATTTCTTGCCTTCTGGATCTCGCTTTGTTTGGGAATCATGTCCATCGCCTTTCCCTCACGAGCTCCTCGCGAGCGGGACTGCACGAAGCACGTGCCCCCGAGCGCGCGCTGCAACTGGTGCCCACTTCACGTGGGGCCCCCTCCGGCAGGGCGGCGAGCTCCGCAAGGTTCTCAGAAACTCGGCACGTCACAGCCTAGCTCAAGGGTGGCGCTGACCAAGGGAAACCAAGGCACAAAACTCGCATCAGGATTCACAAGTTCACGAGGACACAAACTCACACCGCATGGAGGAATAAAAACTCCAATTTGCTTACATGAGGGGCTCCCCCTCTCCAAATGCTCTTACAAGTTTCCAAGGGCCACGCTCGAGTTTGTGCGTAGGAAGAAAATGACAGGAGAACAAGGGATCCGCCGGAGATGTCGCTCACTGCGTCACTTGCGGACGCGTCACTCGTGTCGTCGTCGTCTTCATCGGCCTCATCGCCGCCATCGGCAACACCCCCGTCGCCATCATCGGCCACACCGCCTTCGTCTGCGACGACCACCACTGCATCATCTTCTGAAGCGAAGGCCCTGACCAACGCGTACACACGGTCCTCGACCCAGCGTGCTAGGTCACCCCGGACAGCCACGGGTACGGGGGCGATGGCGGCATCAAAATCAAAGTTGGGGTCTGCATTCAGGAGGTGGCTGAAGACGCACGAGAAAGCGCGCTCAAGCAAGCCACGCCCCCTTTCCTCCACAAGCTGGCGAGCTTGGGCAGATCGAGCCTCCAGTCGCGTCACCACCTCGGTGAAGATGGTCAGGTGGCTAGCGTAATCATTTGAGTTCGGAGTCGGTGCCTCCACATCGCAAATGTGGCCCAGGGCGATATTGGCCCTGTTCCGAAGCTCCTGAAGCATAGGGGCGTGCTCGCGCTCCAGCGTTAGGCGTCGGAGCACCTCCTCCGTGTTCTGCCTCGCGACGTCCTCTGTGTCATCAACCCGTCCCCGGAGGGAGTGCAGCTCAGCGTGGGCGGAGGCCAAGTCCGCCTGCGCCGTGACCAGGGCTGCGGCCGTGGCTTCTGAGTGCCTCTCGGCCTCGTCCAACCTGGGCCTGAGGGCAGCAGCCCTGCCCTAATCTTCCACGCCCGCGAGCTTCAACCTCAGATCGTACCTACCCTCCAGGTCCGCACGAACCTCGGCCACCCGGCTGCTCACCTCCTCCTCAACTCCGGCCTCGTGAGCCCCGATGGTGTCTTCTGCTTGGGCGACTTGGCGCTCCCTCGTCTCCAGTTGCTTGAGCTCGCGGTTGCGCTACATAGCCTCCAGGGCTAGCGCCTCCTCACGCTTCCGGACCCCATCTTCCTCCGCTGGTGTCCCCCTCAGCGATGCAAGGGCAGTCCTGCGCTCCTCCACCTACTGCTCGAGAGACGCACTCCAGGCCTGGAGTTCCCACACGCGCTTCTCCACAGCCTCGTGGCAGCGATCAGCCTCACGAGCCTCTTCCAAGGCTCGCGAGCGGGCTTCGTAGGAAGCCTTGAGAGACGCCTCGGCCTTTACGTTCTCAAGGTCACACTGATAGAGGCCGAGGCTGATGGCCACCTTCAGCTTGCGCCGCTCCTCCAACAACCGAAGACCTTCAGCCTCAAGACGCGAATCAACACTCGCGAGCTCTCCACCAAGCCGGATCATCACGCTCATCGCCTCCTGGAAGAGCTCATGGCGAACCACGCTCCGCCCCCGCTCAAGCCCGAACGCCTGGCCTTCTTCGTCCTCCGCCTCAGGGGCTGCGGGCAGGATGCCACGCGGCGCGCCACCCCTCAGCAGGAGATTGGGGGATGGCGCCGAGCCCGGCACCAGCCCTTCTTCGTGAGAAGCCCAAGCCTGCTGGGGCTTGCTGCTCGAGGAGGAGCCGAGGATCGAAGCCAACAAGCTACCACTGAAGATCAGCAGAGGAGTCTTGGGCATGCCTGCCAAGCTCCACGCCAGGCCAATGGGGAGGATCGGCGAGGCCGCAGTATCAGCATGCCAGGAAGGCATACCTGCCCCTTCAACCAATTTTGCCCTAGGGGCAGGACTCGGGGCGCCCGCGGCTGGCGGGGTAGGTGACAAAGAAGGAGGCCGTTTCTCGGGAGATCCAGCAGCCTCAGAGGAAGGAGCCCTGAAAGACTAGTGTTAGAAGAAGAAAGCAGCACACGGAAAGCCACGACTGCGCGATTCTTACACGTCAATGGCGAAGTACTTCCTCTGATTCAGTGGTCCGAAGACGTTGCTGCCACTGGGGGATCCTTTCCTCTTGCGGAGCTCCTCGAAGTCCATGCAAAGGCGACCAAAACGCTGAACGTGGCGGCCAGAGCGCAGAGGGACCGAAGAAGAGCTCGGGAGAATGTCTTCAGGGGTGCTCGGTTGCGGCGAACAGCCGGGCACCATTTCACCACGATCTCCCGAGGCTCCTGGAGCCTTGGCCTCGGGAGTCGCACGTAGCGCCTCCTCAACAACCGACGCCTCAGGAGGGGTGTGGCAGGCTCCTAAAGATGATGTCGTAGGATCACCACTCGGCGTGTGCTCCTCAGCACTCAAGCCGCCGGTCTCCGCCAGGGCTCGCCCACCTGCACCATCACTTGGGGCGAGCCCAGCATCAGGAGCGAGAAAGGGAACCACAGCGACAGGGTTCTCCCGAGGCCCCTCCAGGCCGACCGGTCGCGGCCCCCATTCATCGAAGAGAGGCATGGCCTTCACAAATTCATCCTTATTCCTGCAATGGTACAGCAGGCAACTATTCCCAGGTAGCTCGGCCGGCAGAGAGACACCCGTCAGGACCTTGAGCACCGTCCCCCGCGTCCCAAGGGGGAGCCCGGACTCCTGAAACCTCATGTGGTCTTGGCTGCTGAGTAAGGTCCACATTGGGTGAGAATGGCGTTGAAGCGGAGCGACCCGGCGTGGGATGAATTCCTTCACAACCATCGGCGCAGTCACGCCGCGATCCTTCAGCAACTTCAACCTGAGCCAGACGCAAGCGAGGCCGGGGCTCGCGAGCCACTGATGGCCCCAGCCAGGGTTAGGAACAGCAGGCCCCGACGGAGCCTGGAGCAAAGAACTGAGCACACCGGCATCAACGAACACCCATCATATCCGGAAGTCACTCGTAGATGGAGGAAGCTCAAAATCAATCCCCTCGCCTGCTGTCGCGGCCACAGCCTGGAAGCTCACGCACCCCGAGCACTGCTGAGGGTCGGCCAGATGCAATGAGAAGAAGTGGCGGAAGAGAGCCACTGAAGGAGCAATGCCCACCATGACTTTGCGCACGAAGGCGAAGATGGTAAGAAGTGTCACAGACTGAGGGTCGAGATGCAGCATATGGATCTGATGGTGCTCAAGCACAATGTTCAATAAGGCGGAAAAGGGAGGAATAAGGCCTGCCCAGAGGGCGTCGATGAAGATTGGGATCTCAGTGGCCGTTTGAACCGAGCGAGTGCGGGACGCGGGCCAAGCAACCGTCTCTCCCACTCATTGAAGCTGGACACAAGCATCGGGCGCACCTTGTCCATGGCCTCGTCGTTGAGCACGCGAGACCGGCCAAGCGCCGGCGCGAAGGGCAGAGGCACGGCCGGAAGGAGCAAAGGGCTCTTCCCCTTCTCAGCTTGCTTAGGCGCCATGGCTATGGAGCAGGCGGAGCGCGAGTCAGATTGCGGAAGAGAAGCAGAGTCGCAAGGAAGCAGAGGAATTGGGGAAGCAAGGCGCGAGAGGCGGAGGAATAACTGTGTAGGCCGCAGGGGCTGCATAGCCGGGCGGATTCAAAGGTAGCATGGGGAAGCGGTGATGCCCACGTCCAATCAACCACCACACATCGACCGAGGCCGCGGGCTTTTAGGGCCCGCGGTGCTCCGAACTTGACCCTTGGCTTCACTGCGAAGCCAAGCCCGATCGCACCTTGGGCCCGGGGGCTACTGTCGGCGTTCTGGGAACGGGGGTCCCCAGACTTGCCTGCCTGGGGCCCACAACATGGCTAAGCAGTAGGCCATACGACCCATCTTCATCAGCAAGGCATCCAAGACCCTCGTGAGGCGGACGACGCAAGACTTCCTCTGGAGTGGCCTAGCCAGGCGGGCTCACGAGGAGCGGAGATATCAAGGCGGGGAAAACCTCACGAGACTCTCGTGACGTGACCCATGACGAACGGCGCCAGGCGGGAGCCAGGCGGGCGCCAATGCGCACAGCGTCCCCATTTCCTCTTTGGTGCTAAGGAGGCTAGCGCAGACGAAGAGTACTGAGGCATCAGGCAAATGTTGCCATATTGGTGCAATAAGACCAACACTAGGAAGACGGCAAGGCAGAGGTCGTCGTGGAGCCCAAGACGGCGTCACCCCATAGCTTTTCGCAGGCGAAGACCGCTTTTGTCAGGATAGCTTGTACTAGTTGTCCCCCTTCGAATTTGCCCGCCGTTGTTGGCTCCCTTCCCGATCGATATTTGGGAAGAGGACCAGGGCCTATATAAGTAGAGCTAGCCACCACAATAGGGGCAATCTGATTAGAAGGAGAGCTTGATCCAATCCGATCGAGAGCCTAGCCACAAGAACACCTCAACCACAGGAGGTTCACTAGTAGAAAAAGGGTCAAACGTGAAGCACATTAGTGCCGGTTTGTATTTGAGCCGGTACTAATGGTACCATTAGTGCCGGTTCGAACGGATTTGCATTAATGCCGGTTCGTGTTGAACCTTTAGTACCGGTTCGTGGCACGAACCGGCACTAAAGGGGTGGTGGCAGGCTGGCGTCAGGCCGGGGCCCCACGATCACCTTTAGTACCGGTTCGTGGCACGAACCGGGACTAAAGGTCATAAAAGAAAATAAGTTTCTCATGTGATATGTGGTCTAGTTGTTGGGAAAATTTGCAAATGTGAATTTTGACTTTATTTGCAAAATCTCTCTGAAATTTGTAAAAATGGGCATAACTTTTGCATACTAACTCGGATGAAAAAGTTTTTTATATGAAAAATCATCTACTCCAAAAGTTACATCCGAATTTAACGCGGGGAACCCCGTTAAACATTTTCAAAATCCTCAAAAACCTAATAGAAAAAAAGTTACGGGGCTTTTAAGATCTAGAGTGGAAAAAATTGAAAAAAATTCAAACAGTGGGCAAACTGTGGTCAAACAATGGTCAAACTAATTATTCTAGAATATTAATGTTACTAAATAATTATTTCAATTTTTTGAATTTTGGTCAAATCTGGTCAAAGTGTGGTCAAACTTATTCAAGAAATATTAGCGTTACTAAATAATTACTGTTTTTTTAGAATAATAGTTTCAAACTCAAACGGTGAAATGTGTGACTTCATGCTCAAGCTAAACTCCTGAGGGTAATAGGATTGACATCTTACTATTGTCAGGAAAACAACAAGTGCGGACTCGGAAATGAAGGAGAATAGAACCTGAAAGTTAAGCGTGCTCGGGCTGGAGTAGTGAGAGGGATGGGTGACCGGTCGGGAAGTTAGATGATTTGGAATGAGTGATCCACATTTGAGCAGTTAAGAGAGGTGATTAGAGACTAAATCATCAAATAATTCAGAAAAATTAAAAATAAAAAATAAAAAAAATTCCAAAATTTTCAAAAAGAAATTCAAAAAAAAAACCTTTAGTACTGGTTGGTAACACCAACCGGTACTAAAGGTCCCCCGTACCAGGGCGCGAGCTCACGCCACGTGGTGGCACTTTAGTGCCGGTTCGTGCCGAACCGGTACTAAAGGGGGGGCCTTTAGTGCCGAAATGTTAGTGTCGGTTCCATAACCGGCACTAAAGGCCCTTACAAACTGGTACTAATGGCCCGTTTTCTACTAGTGGTTGTTCTTCCCTTGTACTGTTCATCATCAGCCTAAGAGGTAATTCACCACCGCCACACTAGAGTAGGGTATTACACCACAACGGTGGCCCGAACCAGTATAAACCCTGTGTCTCTCTTTGTGTTGTGAGTTCCTCGAGTGCGTCCGCAAGATCTTAGCGAGCTAGAGCGTAGATCGGTAGGAGGGAAAGACTTCGCGCGCACCCCAGTGTTGGAACCTTAAGGGTTTGCCGGAACCCCACATCCGACACCCCTGGCAGGCCTCCGGTGCCCATCTTCTGCTAGATGAGGTCTTTTGTCCGAGAAAAAAATCATAAGCAAGATCACGGGACGAAACTCCGCCGCCACGAGGCGGAACCTTGGCGGAACCAATCTAGGGCTCCGGCGGAGCTGTTCTGCCAGGGAAACTTCCCTCTGGGAGGGGGAAATCATCACCATCGTCATCACCATCGATCCTCTCATAGGGAGGGGGCCAATCTCCATCAACATCTTCACCAGCACCATCTCATCTCAAACCCTAGTTCATCTCTTGTATCCAATCTTTATCTCAAAACCTCAGATTGGTACATGTGGGTTGCTAGTAGTGTTGATTACTTGTTGTAGTTGATGCTAGTTGGTTTACTTGGTGGAAGATCATATGTTCAGATCCTTTATGCATATTAATACCCCTCTGATTATGAACATGAATATGCTTTGTGAGTAGTTACGTTTGTTCCTAAGGACATGGGAGAAGTCTTGCTATAAGTAGTCACGTGAATTTGGTATTCGTTCGATATTTTGATGAGATGTATGCTGTCTTTCCTCTAGTGGTGTCATGTGAACGTCGACTACATGACACTTCACCATTTTTTGGGCCTAGGGGAAGGCATTGGGAAGTAATAAGTAGATGATGGGTTGCTAGAGTGACAGAAGCTTAAACCCTAGTTTATGCGTTGCTTCGTAAGGGGCCGATTTGGATCCATATGTTTCATGCTATGGTTAGGTTTACCTTAATACTTCTTTTGTAGTTGCGGATGCTTGCAAGAGGGGTTAATAATAAGTGGGATGCTTGTCCAAGGAAGGGTATTACCCAAGCACCGGTCCACCCACATATCAAATTATCAAAGTATCGAACGCGAATCATATCAATGTGATGAAAACTAGCTTGACGATAATTCCCATGTGTCCTTGGGAGTGCTTTCCTTTATATAAGAGTTTTTCTAGGCTTGTCCTTTGCTAAAAAAGGATTGGGCCATCTTGATGCACCTTATTTACTTTTATTACTTGTTACCAGTTACAAATTACCTTATCACAAAACTATCTATTACCGATAATTTCAGTGCTTGCAGAGAATACCTTACTGAAAACTACTTATCATTTCCTTCTACTCCTCGTTGGGTTCGACACTCTTACTTATCGAAAGGACTACGATAGATCCCCTATACTTGTTGGTCATCACCATCCAATCCAGAACCCAAGTTTTTGGATCTCTACCAAAGCCAGATATGTGTTGCATAAAATTGAAGAATTAGTTCTTCATTCCAATGTTCCTTGTTGAGGACAAAGGGCAACAATCCAACATCCTTGAAGCATTCCAGCGCTTGATTAAGGCAGGGAAGCCCAACCATGCATGGATTCATAGAACGAATTCTGGTGAGGATGAATCATGTCCTGGTTGTACATCACACACATATAGTAACTTCTCTGATGCTGGCTCTAGAAATGATCTGATGAGATGCGAGGCTTATTGTATGGATTCTTGAAGTGTCAAAGAATGTGTTGTTGTTGCGAAAGTGAAGCAAACTAAACTACTATTTCTGCAGGTGCGGAGTTGTGAAGTTGAGGCAAATGAGGCTGAGGCCTGAGGATAATGAGACAATTGTGCATACTGAACTCATATTTAGTCCCAACCCTCTCTAGAGTGAGAAGCCAAGGCCATCTGACGCAAACTTGAGTACCAAATCTGTCATACGCCAACACAGTGTCATCTACATTACCTTTAGTGGAAACACATGCACTAACTAGAGGACCATCAGGTGAAGGCCTCGGTATTTGCTGGACACGGGGTTCATCATCATGCACTGACGCATTACTTTTAGTGTTCTCAACATGAATATCTTCGACTGATGCAACCGAAATATCTTCATACTGTTTTGCAGCGACCTCTTCTTGCTGCATAGGTTGGACGACTGATGTAGTCGTATCAGCTTGTACTTCCTCTTCAGGTATACTAGTCATGGAGGAGGAGGGCCTAGGTCCTTTGCGAACCATTTCAAGGGTGATGAATTCTCAGTTTGTTCAGCCTCCATGGACACATGTAGTGATTCAGGGGATTCGAGCATAAGAGTAGCAGTCTTAGTTGGAGGCGTATGGGGAATCACTTTATGCATTGGAGAGTGGGGATGTTCCTGTTCCCAGAAATCATCTTGTATGATTGGACTTCTAGGTTCACCAATGCTGACTTGTTCACTTACCTCAGGAGGAGGCGATGATACCACTGGAGTACCAATTTGAGGAATAGTTATGGGGTCAGACTGTACATTGTCCCCAGGAGCAATGTCTTCAGCTGCGATATTGGCAACAACTAGTATCTCTTCTTTCACTTACTCTTGAGCCTCTGTGGGTGCAAGCTCGTGGATAATCGCACGCCCATCAATGTTTGATGAAGCTCGAGGAGACGCTGAAATAGGAGTCACAAAGATGAGCTCCTCTTAAGCAGACAATGTTGAAGTGGTTGGGGCGGGAGGACTTAGGCCTTGCGTGAAGACTTTGCGGTCTTTGTCTTCAGCCTTTTCTGTGGTGGGGAAGCTGCAGTCTATGAAAGCTTACGCCTTTTGGCTTCATCCTTAGTGTTTTTGGTCTTTTTGCTCTCTACAACAATGTAATACACAAAAGTCTTGGGGCCAGCAAAGTTTGGCGAGAAGATAATCTTCTGCACCTTTTGTCTTGGAGTTGGCTCACTTGAAGTCAATTTCACTGGCTTCTTCTTCTTTAGTAGTTTTGGATCAATAGCCAGTTGGCCAAGTGCTTTCTGCTTTAGGCTTTCATTGTGAGCCTCGACAAAAGTTTCAACATTCTTCTTCAGGCGATCTCTGACGCCTTTGGCTTCATCTCGATGCCTTTACAAACTTTGCCTTCAGATCATACATCACCTTCTTGTAGGCAAGAACTTGTGTGGCATTGAGCTTGGCAACATGTTTATGGAATAGTTCCTTTTCATGTTGGATCATGGCTTTTTGTTCCTTGATCTTCTGCACAATCTGAAGCTCTTGAGCAGTAATGCCTCTGAAAGCAACACTGATGCCAATCGGTAGCTGAAGATATCAATGGTGATGGCTGGGCCAACAAACCCTTCATCAATAAAATGGTGAAGGGTGGCATGGTCGAAGAGAGGTAAATCCTTCAGCCTATCATCTTATTCTTGTTTGCTCTTGATGATATTCTCAAGGGCATCAGAATCATAATCATCGTTACACATATCGATGTTGTTGTTGTCATCCATCAAGGTGTTGGCTGGCTTGGGGCCACGCCCAACAGATCTCTTTGTTTTCGGAGAATTTCTAGATTCATTCTCCGTGTGCACACTAGTTTCTGGAGGTGCAATTTCTACCAGCTTTGACTTGGAAACCCTTGGAACAGCAGCAGGCTTGGAAGCCTTTGACTTGTGTTTCGGCTGTGGGGAGGCTGGACGGGATTCATCTTCACTCTCTTGAGGAACGACTTCAATGGCCTTCATGTGCTCAAGATATTGTGAAAATACCCAGACCTTGGTGCAGTTTTCATTGGCCTCATGGGTTCCATCTGTTCTTGGTTTGGAAGGGCCACAATCAAATTTGGGGCCGAAGTCTTTCTTATTATGTTCTGCTAAAGCTTTTGCAAATTGATAATTGGCTTCTGTCAGCGTGGAAGCACGATCACCTATGGAGCAAGGGTACCCCTTTGTGGTTCAGCATGGGGACGGCCGCGTTGCACAAAGAGCAGAGGCTGTGGGGGACAACACGGCTACAGACTCCCTCTATTTTACTAGGTTCGGGCTGCTTTGCAGCGTAAAACCCTACTCCTGCTTTGGTGGATTGATTTGTAGGTGGAAGAAGGTTCGACGCACTTTGGCCCGGCAAGGATGCCACAGGAAAGCAACGTGAGCTCGCAAATGCTGGGCGGGGCGGGGGGGGGGGGCGTCGAAGTGTTCGAACCTATTGCTGGGTTGCCTCGGGCATCCTTTTATAGGTTAAGGGGCGACCATATTGGCAAAACATTCATTTGGGTATGATTATATAGCTAACAGGGTCATCATACTACTCTGCAATTAGGACAAAGTGCATTAAATGCACTGCTAGGTGTCGTGCCAAGGGCGAATCCCAACAAGTCTGTCACACCGCTTATCTACCTCTTCTTATCAGCTTGACACACCTCCTGGACGGGTGTCAATAAAGCTAATCTCTCTCCCTTGAGGTTGCCACGTGCTTGAAAGGATCCACCTGGTTGCTTAACACCTTGACACCGCATGGATTAGTGACTTAGGTGCAGTGAGGTGGAGCGGTGGCGCCTTGGCGGAGGTTCTTCGAAAGAGCTTGGCGGGGATTTGATCTTGGCGGCCTCGGCTAGCTTGCCGGCGCAAATTTGGGCTTGTCCTTGGGGGGGCCTCGACCTAGCTAGGTTCTCTTGCCTGGCATGGGAGGCTTTCCCAAGGTGATATCCTCACTATTGCAGAAAAGCCTAGCTATGGCATGCCAAAAACAGGGCTTAGGAGCCCCACGCCACCAATATGGCGCCACTGTTAAAAAATAGTGGTGGCGCTGGAGCCTACGTCAGTAGTATTGTACGTGTTTTTGGCGTACAATGTTTACAACACCAACACTATATTGACTCACCTAGCGGCGCACAATGCAATTTGCACGCCACGAATGTTTCGTGCACAAAAAAAGGTTTTTCAACACCATGTAACATTTAACATTTCACATTAACACTAACTACATATTATATAACATTACACAGTAGAAGAGTACCAGATAATAAAACATTAGGAGTTGATATATATTTAATTAAGTGGCTGCTAGCTAGCTAGATCTCACAAATATAACCAGTTAATAGAAACATTACGAGCTAAAACAATACTAGTACATAACGTTAATACATAATTAAACAGTTCATTCATGTACTGCCCCGCCACACACATAGTTCTAAATGAGTTCAATGACCACCATCATCCTCAAGCCATGGCGCCGGGTGTTCCTCATGGTGACTAAGATGGCCTATCCAATCTGGAGATTCTTTCCAGCAAGGAAATTGTTCCATCCCGTGGCGCTGAACACAGTGCGACCGTCCGTGTCCAGTGTGTAAGCACAATTCGTGATGGGGCCCCTTGTGGTAAGGCGTAGTCCAGCAATGCCTACTTCATCCAGCTCGATGCCACAACTCTCACTTAGCCTCTTAGGTAATTTCTGAAGAAAAAAACAAATATGGTAAATGAACATGTCACATTACTACACACTAGCTAATTAATTAAGCATATCACACATTACTACACACTAAGCATATCTTCAAATTCTACACTAAGCATATATAATGACAACACATTATATAGTAAGCATATCACATTACTACACACTAGGTAAGAGCATATTGATCACGTTCCACAGTAATTAAGCATATCCATTACTGCACACTAGGCATATCCCCAAATTCTACACTAATAAACATATATATTCTGAGTTATTATGATCCCGATCGGCCCTATATAGGCCCGTTCCCGAACTCCCGAAACCACCGAAACTGTAGCCCAAGAAAAAAAACTCAACCCACGTCCCTCCCACCCGATCCACCCCCACATTACCCACCAGCCCCCCCCCCCCGGCGCCCCCCCCCCCCCGCCCCCCCGCGCCTTGGCGCCCCCCCACCCACCCCCAACGGCGCCGGTGACGCACGCCGCCCCCGACCAGGATCTCGCACCACTGTCGTTGAAAGTGCAACTATCCCTGGGTGGTTTTGGTAATTCCTAACAACATATAGCTCATTGAGCTAAGATTATTCCAAGATTAATATTTCAGGAAAAGCTCAATGAATGGCATGGCATGGATGATGAAAGTGGATCCCTCAAAATTCCAAGGACAAAAAGTTTGGCTCAAGCTTGAAGCTCAAGACTCTACATTTTATATTTTAGTGATCCAAGATCACATTGAGTCTATAGGAAAAGCCAATACTATCAAGGAGGGATGAGCTGTTGCTTAATGGCTTACTTCCTCAAAATGCTTAGTGATATGCTCCAAAATCCTCAACTGCCTTCCCACATCCACATATGACCTAAACCAAAAGTCAAACTCGGCCCCACCAATTCTTTCTATCCGGCGCCATCGAGTTTCAAATGTCATAGCCACTGCCACAAATCCTAGGCAAATCGGTCTCACCGATAGGGATCTTGGTCTCACCGAGATGGGATTGTAATCTCTCTGTTTCCCTTCGTAATGTTTCGGTCTTACCGAGATGAGCTATCGGTCCCACCGAGATTGCAATGTAAACTCTCTGTTTCCCTTTTGTAACATTTCGGTCTCACCGAGATGAGCGAATCGGTCCCACCGAGTTTACCTGACCAACTCTCTGGTTAGCTTATTACCAAAATCGGTCCCACCGAGTTTGTGTAATCGATCACACCTAGATTACGTTATGCCCTAACCTTAACCATATCGGTCCTACCGAGTTGCATCTCAGTCCCATCGAAAATCCTAACGGTCACTAGGTTTGCTGAATCGGTCCGACCGAGTTTAACCATTCGGTCCCACCGAGTTTGGCAAATTGTGTGTAACGGTTAGATTTTGTGTGGAGGCTATATATACCCCTCCACCCACTCTTCATTCGTTGAGAGAGCCATCAGAACATACCTACACTTCCAATACACATTTTCTGAGAGAGAACCACCTACACTTGTGTTGAGGTCAAGATATTCCATTCCAACCATATGAATCTTGATCTCTAGCCTTCCCCAAGTTGCTTTCCACTCAAATCTTCTTTCCACCAAATCCAAATCCTGTGAGAGAGAGTTGAGTGTTGGGGAGACTATCATTTGAAG
The DNA here is from genome assembly GCF_003073215.2 of Triticum urartu. Classification (NCBI taxonomy): domain Eukaryota; kingdom Viridiplantae; phylum Streptophyta; class Magnoliopsida; order Poales; family Poaceae; genus Triticum; species Triticum urartu. Next base: position 489,318,835 of record NC_053022.1, on the reverse strand, counting down.
CACAAGAGCAAGGAGTTCATCATCCACACACCATTTGTTACTTCTTGGAGAGTGGTGTCTCCTAGATTGGCTAGGTGTCACTTGGGAGCCTCCGACAAGATTGTGGAGTTGAACCAAGGAGTTTGTAAGGGCAAGGAGATCGCCTACTTCGTGAAGATCTACCGCTAGTGAGGCAAGTCCTTCGTGGGCGACGGCCGTGATGGAATAGACAAGGTTGCTTCTTCATGGACCCTTCGTGGGTGGAGCCCTCCGTGGACTCGTGCAACCGTTACCCTCCGTGGGTTGAAGTCTCCATCAACGTGGATGTACGATAGCACCACCTATCAGAACCACAACAAAAACATCTGTGTCTCCAATTATGTTTGAATCCTCCAAACCCTTCCCTTTACATTCTTGCAAGTTGCATGCTTTAATTTCCGCTGCTCATATACTCTTTTGCATGCTTGCTTGAATTGTGTGGAGATTGCTTGACTTGTGCTAAGAGAGCTAAAATCTGCCAAGAACTAAAATTGGGAAAAGGCTAGATTTTTATTTGGTCAAGTAGTCTAATCACCCCCCACCTCTAGACATACTTTCGATCCTACAAGTGGTATCAGAGCTTTGGTCTCCATTTGCTTTGATTTCCATAGCTTTTGGCGGTCATAGCCTTGGTTTCACAACCTAGGAGAGTATGGCGTCTAGCGAGGGAAATTATCACCGTAGAGGTCCTTACTTTGATGGCACTAATTTTGCTAGTTGGAAGCATAAGATGAAAATGCATATTCTTGGACATAACCCCGCCGTTTGGGCTATTGTGTGTATTGGCTTGCAAGGTGAATTCTTTGACGGGAAAGAACCGAACCGTGAAGCCACCGCGGAAGAGTTGAAATGCTGCAATACAACGCTCAAGCTTGTGATATCCTCTTCAATAGATTGTGCCCCGAAGAATTCAACAAAATCAGTCGTCTTGAGAATGAAAGGAAAGTTGGGATACTTTGATTGATATGCACGAAGGTACCGACTCTGTCAAGGAATCCAAATTGGATGTGCTTCAAAGTCAACTTGACAAGTTCAAAATGAAGGATGGTGAAGGTGTTGCTGAAATGTACTCTAGGCTTGCTCTTATCACAAATGAGATTGCCGGCTTAGGGAGTGAAGAGATGACCGATAGATTCATCATCAAGAAGATCCTAAGAGCCTTGGATGGAAAATATGATACCGTGTGCACATTGATCCAAATGATGCCAAATTACAAAGATCTCAAGCCAACAGAAGTCATCGGAAGAATTGTTGCTCATGAGATGTCACTCAAGGATAAAGAGGAACTTCACAAATCAAGTGGTGCTTACAAAGCCTCATGTGAAGCCCCCACATCATCAGTGAGAAACAAACCTTCAATGAAGAATTGAGCTTAATGGTGAAGAACTTCAACAAGTTCTATAAGAGTAGAAGCAAAGAGAGAAGCTCCAAGTCAAGGTCCTACAATGACCAAAGATCTTCTAGTCGAGAGCGAAATTGCTACAATTGTGGAAGGCCCGGACACTATTCCAATGAGTGTACGGCCCCCTACAAGAGAAGAGAAGATTCTCCCAAGAGAAGAAGTAGAAGAGAAGAATCACCATCTAGAGAAAGAAGGAGTAGAGATGATCGTTATGAACGTAGACCCTCACGGAGAAGCAAGGATTCGGAAAGAAAGGACAAGTCATCAAGGAGCTACACAAAACAAAGACATCAAGCTCATGTTGGTGAATGGGTATCCGGCTCTGGCTCCGACTCCGACAACCACTCCGAGAGAAGCTATCACTCCGACTCTAAATATACTCAAGATGAAGGTGTTGTCGGTCTAGCACTTGTGACAACCAACTACTATGACATATTTGACTCACCAAATGAAGGAGTTGGAACATGCTTCATGGCTAAAGGCCCAAAGGTATCACACCCCAAGTATGTTGATTTCAATAGTGATGAAGATGACTTGTTAGGTGATGATGATTTACTTGTTGACAACTCTAGTGATGAATACTGTGATGAAACGTCAATTAATCATGCTAATCAAGATAAAATGAATGACAATGATAAGGAGAAGATTGAGTCTCTAACTAAAGAACTAAACACTCTTAAGTTAGCTCATGAAACTATCTTAGGAGATCATCGAGAACTTTTAAGGACTCATGTGAAATTACGCTTTGAAAAGCTCAACCTTGAGAAAAAGCATGAGTTCTTAAAAGCAATCAATGATGATCTTCGTAAGAAAAGTTATTCTTACATTGCCAAGCATTTACTCTTATCCACTTACATGCCTCAAGTCAAGTCTAGTAACAAGAACAAGAAAGATTCTTCCTCTAGTAGTAACAATAATCATGCTAAATCCAATATTGTTGCTTCTAGTAGTTCTCTTGATTCCACTAATGATTTTCTTAGCCAAGTTACACTTGAGCAAGAAAATAGCTTATTGAAGGGAATTATAGAGAAAGGTGTTTACAAGAGACTTGCCGGAAGTAAGCAATTCGAGGAAATTGTACGCAAGCAAGGAAGGCACCGGAAGAATCAAGGTGTTGATTTTGAACGAAAGTTCAATGCCAATGGAGTTGAGTGGGAAGAAGATCAATACCCCAAGACGAAGTTTGTTCCTCAACAAGAGAAGTATGATCCTACTTCTTTCAAAGGGACACAAGCTCAAGATGATCTTCCACCACAAGATCACAAGCAAAAAGGCAAGGACAAGCTTCAAGAGGAAATTGATGCATTTGAAGAAGCTCCTAAGGCCTTGGTCAAGTGGGTTCCCAAGACTACTTCAAGTTCCACTTCATCAAGTACAACTACAACACCGAGGATTCCCATCAAAATGGTGTGGATCCCGAAGAAGAACTAGAGAGTTCTTGAGGGTGACTCCACCAACATACTTCACTCTTATCATCTTGGCAAGAACAAGTGCAATCAACTTCCACATCTTGCACTAGTTCAAGGAGTCACAAACCCTCTTGTTGGTAAGACAAGGGACAAGGTAACCTAAAAGCTTTCATAGACATCATCTTGTGTGTGCATCACTTTATGTCTATGGATATCCTTGTTTGTTCCTTGTGGGACTAACCCTTTTAGGTATTGAAAGTGCAACTCACTCCAATGGATAGCTTCAAATGATCTACATCAATATTGAGCATCCACATCTTCAACATCTACATGAAGTCATCATCGACAAAACCCAAGGTTAGTTCATCCCTCTTAGGGGGGATCTCACATCTAGGGGGAGCTTTACTCTAAGAATTGAGCTAAAGCAACTCTAATGGTGTGAACACAACAATGCTTTATGTAAAAGTGGTAACCCCACTTGTTCTTAAACGATGAGTATGACCTATGATCAAATGTTCTCATTTGACTCCTAAGTCAATATACTCATATATAGATGACCTAGTTATCGCAAATTGTTTGATAGATGCTAGAATTGGTTGTGCATGCTTTGCCACATATTTCAATTGCCATTTTATTGTGTGAGCATGTTGATTGCATATTTTACTCATTCGAGGACATCCACTTGTTGTTTTGATTGATTGGTTTTCTTTTCTTTTGCCAAGTGGATGGAAAAGAATGCCTAAGAACCCTCTCTAGCTATCTATGATTTTCTCGTCTCAAATTCTATTCATGCTACATCACAAAATTTGATCAAGTCAGATTTGAACCACTCTGTGTGAGGAGTGCTCAGAGTGCCCGATTCGTCATAGACTTAAACTTCCAGAACTTCCTTGTGTGTTTTGGTCTGACCGATTCATCCATTTTGGTCATACCGAGATCACTAAGTCGATCTAGGTTTTCAATCTCGGTGCAACCGATTTGAACCTTTCGGTTACACCGAGTTTCAGTAACTGATTGCAGTTATGAATCTCGGTGCCACCGAGTTGTTCCACTCGGCCACACCGATAGGGTCGGGCTATATATACCCACGGGTCAAAGTTTGGAAAACTTTCCGAACCTCCTCGACCCGCGCTTAGCCCGCTCTGCCTCCAGGGTCTCCGGATCGTCTTCCTCGTCGCCAGCCGCCTCTTGCCACTGGTCTCCGCCGCCGTCAATGGAAATCATTCCCGCCGTTGCCGCCGTAGCGAGTTCATCGCCGTACTAGGGTATGAACTCGATCACCGTGCTATCCCTATCTGATTCCTAGCACATTGTGTTCGCCATGTATCTTGCCACAATTGAGATCATTCTTATCCAGTCAAGACACTCCGTTGTTTAGTCGTGAATTGAAAATTTAGGGTTAGGTTTCCGCCGAAACCATCTCGGACCCACCGAGTTGTGGAACTCAGTACCACTGATTCGGCTCAGGCCATTGCACATGTAATTTTCGGTCTGACCGAGAATTGCAAATCGGTGTGACCGAGTTCAGGACTTTGTGAAACCCTAGCAGTCTCGGTGCCACCGAACTGTGACTCGGTCTGACCGAGTTCACTAGTTTAGGTTCCAACAGCTGCTTCGGTATCACCGAGTTTACAAATCGGTTGATCCGAAATGCTTTCTGTGGAAAACTAAAACTAAGTTTTTGACTCATTCTTTTGCAAAAACCTCTGCATTTTGTGATGCTCATCCACTCTATCTCATCTATATCTATTCATAGGGTCTGCTGTCAGTGTTTGCAATATGTCTGATCAGAGTGACAGCCAGAACAGGTTAGAGGAGCAGGTTCACATGAGTGAGGGCACTAGTCCCTCTAGCAGTTCAGATGATGGTAGCAGGAGCACCCCAAGCAACTTACCCAAAGCTGCCACCAGGGCTAGAAAGAAGAAGACCTCTGAATCTGAGGATGAAGACTATGTGGCAGTTGAGGATGAGGCCACTTCCAAGAAGAAAGTGGATAAGAAGGAATATAGCACTGCTGCTCAAGGTTGTCAGAATCGCAATTTTGAATCAGATCGGAGCTTTGATGGTAGGATCGCAAATCGTAGAATCTCCACTATCAGGATCGTAGAAACGTAGATTCTAAGAACTAAAATCATAGAATCATAGGGGTTAGTTTGGATCGTAAAGTCGTAGAATCGTATAAAAGAATCGCGATTCTGACAACCTTGCTGCTGCTACCACCAAGCCAGGAATGAAGCAAAAGGTTCCTGCAAAGAGAATTCCAATGTCTAAGGCCAGAGCATCTACTCAAGTCCCTTTGGGATCTGAACCCACAGAGGCTGCTGCAGAAGGGAAGAAGAGGAAGGAGAGGATCAAAAAGACCACTGCTAGAGTGCTTGGGAGATCTTCAATCATGAGAGATTCTGAAGAGCAAGAGGAAGAAGAGGTTGTTGCACCAGCACCCAAGGCACAAAAGCTGATGGGTGGTGCTATAAAGTCAGGGGCTGCAACATCAAAGCCCAAAGAAGCACCCAAAGCAGCCTCCAAACCCAAGAGTGCACCTAAGAGGAATACCAGGAGTATACCAGGTGCTGAGAAGAAACAAGGCCCCAGTGCCTGAAGTTGCTGCTGATGAAGATGATGAAGGACAAGTCCTGAGGAAGCTCAAACCCAAGATTCCAGACCACAATGATGCTCATCCTGTGGCTGAGAACATGAAGATCAGGAGAGACTCAGGGTTGAGGCTATGGAGAGAGTCAGATCCATATGCCACCAGGAGAAGGACTGCTGTTGATTACAGGTTCCACACAAAGGAACAGCAGGATTTCTATGAGACAATCTGTTGGACAAGAAGCCTATAGTGTGTGATATGAGGTGGGTCGACTGGACCTACATGAAGGAGAATGAAGAACACTATCCTGGAGTGTATGACAGCTTCAGTGCGTGTGGAGTTGCAGACTTTGTTGGGCAGAAGCTCACAAACTGGAATGATGAGCTCATTATGCAATTCTACTCCACAGCACATTTCTATCCAGATGGCAGAATAGTTTGGATGTCTGAAGGAACGAGATATCACTCAACTATTGAGGAATGGGCCAATCTGATCAATGCCCCAAAGGAAAGTGAAGATGACTTGGATGTTTATGCCAAGGAAAAGATGGATCACAATTCTATGTCACGGATGTACAAGGAGATCCCAGAAAAAGCTCTTGAGACTTTCAACTTTGGGTTAGTCCATTTTCTTCTGTCAGGACTGCCAACGATCAACTGGATCCTAAGGCACACTCTTTTGCCCAAGTTAGGTGACCACAACATGATCAGAGGGCATGCAATTAATTTGCTACACATATTTGATGTGCCACAGAAATTCAATGTCATGAGCCTCATGGTTGAGACTATCAGAGGACTGCAGCAGACCAAAAGAGAAGTTGTGGATATGCCCCACAAATTCAGGAGTTGATTAACTCAAAGATGGGCACAGAAAAATATCTGTTGGATAAGGAACACTTTGTTCTCTATCCTAACTTTGAGGACAACCAAGTGGTTATGGATGAAGATGAACCATCCTCAGTACAAGCACAAGCCAAGAGAGAGAAGGCAAAAACAAAAAAAGCTGCAAAGATGCCAACCCAGGAGGAGGCATCTCAGTATCTTCTAAAAATCAAGCAAGATCAGCTTGGCTACCTGATTGCATCCACTCTGAGGATTGAGAAGCGACTGGCCACCCTGACTCAAAACCAGGAGAGCTTGGAAAGAATCGTGGAGCAAAAATTCTATGATTTGGATGTGAAGGTAAATGAGATTCAGTCTGTTGTGGAGCAACTTCAATATGATATGCAGGAGAGGAAGGGCAAGACAACCACTGATGCATTTGCCAGAGTGCCTAGAGCTCAGAGGTCTGCTGCAGTGCCTGTTCCAGACACTAGAGCCACTTCATCTGCACCAGCTACAGCTTCAGCGCAACCAGCTCCAGCACCAACTCCTTCAGCTCCATCCACATCAACTGAAGTCTTCGTCCAAGGAGCCATCTCTACGCCACCACCTGAAGACCAAGCTTGAGAGACGTTTTAGTGCTATGCATTTTCTATGAACTTTTTGGTAACTTGTTGCCAAAGGGAGAGAAACATGTATATATCATAGGCTTTGAGAGAGAGCGTTGCTTTTTATTCTCTCTTGCTTTGGTGGTTGAACTTTGTTTACTTTTGATTGCTTGAGATACTATGCTATTATCTGTGAGACATTGATGATCATGTGGTTGATCATAAGCTACACTTATGCTTGTTAGATGATATTATCTTACTTATCCTTATATGATCATTCACTTTGCTTGGTGATGAGTGCATGTATTCAATCTTTATTATTTTGAGCGCTCCACCAAGATGTATGTGACATGGAAAAGTAACCCATGATCCTAACTCATTGTGCATTTGCAGTCCAAAGAAAATCTTAAGATATGCACAAATTCAGGGGGAGCTCTTGCTTTTCACATACTTCTCAAAGCGACAATATCTTTCACTCCTATTATCATTTTTCGAAGCTTTGATCTATATGTTGTCATCAATTACCAAAAAGGGGGAGATTGAAAGTGCAACTATCCCTGGATGGTTTTGGTAATTCCTAACAACATATAGCTCATTGAGCTAACATTATTCCAAGATTAATATTTCAGGAAAAGCTCAATGAATGGCATGGCATGGATGATGAAAGTGGATCCCTCAAAATTCTAAGGACAAAAAGTTTGGCTCAAGCTTGAAGCTCAAGACTCTACATTTTATATTTTAGTGATCCAAGATCACCTTGAGTCTATAGGAAAAGCCAATACTATCAAGGAGGTATGAGGTGTTGCTTAATGGCTTACTTAATCAAAATGCTTAGTGATATGCTCCAAAATCCTCAACTACCTTCCCACATCCACATATGACCTAAACCAAAAGTCAAACTCAGCCCCACCGATTTTTTCTATCCGGCGCCACCGAGTTTCAAATGTCATAGCCACTGCCACAAACCCTAGGCAAATCGGTCTCACCGATAGGGATCTCGGTCTCACCAAGATGGGATTGTAATCTCTCTGTTTCCCTTCGTAACGTTTCGGTCTTACCGAGATGAGCGATTGGTCCCACCGAGATTGCAATGTAAACTCTCTATTTCCCTTTTGTAACATTTCGGTCTCACCGAGATGAGCGAATCGGTCCCATCGAGTTTACCTGACCAACTCTCTGGTTAGCTCATTACCAAAATCGGTCCACCGAGTTTGTGTAATCGGTCACACCGAGATTACGTTATGCCCTAGCCCTAACCATATCGGTCCTACCGAGTTGCATCTCAGTCCCACCGAAAATCCTAACGGTCACTAGGTTTGCTGAATCGGTCCGACCGAGTTTAACCATTTGGTCCCACCGAGTTTGGCAAATTGTGTGTAACGGTTAGATTTTGTGTGGAGGCTATATATACGCCTCCACCCACTCTTCATTCGTTGAGAGAGCCATCAGAACATACCTACACTTCCAATACACATTTTTTGAGAGAGAACCACCTACACTTGTGTTGACGTCAAGATATTCCATTCCAACCATATGAATCTTGATCTCTAGCCTTCCCCAAGTTGCTTTCCACTCAAATCTTCTTTCCACCAAATCAAAATCCTATGAGAGAGAGTTGAGTGTTGGTGAGACTATCATTTGAAGCACAAGAGCAGGGAGTTCATCATCAACACACCATTTGTTACTTCTTGGAGAGTGGTGTCTCCTAGATTGGCTAGGTGTCACTTGGGAGCCTCCGACAAGATTATGGAGTTGAACCAAGGAGTTTGTAAGGGCAAGGAGATCGCCTACTTCGTGAAGATCTACCGCTAGTGAGGCAAGTCCTTCGTGGGTGATGGCCGTGATGGAATAGACAAGGTTGCTTCTTCGTGGACCCTTCGTGGGTGGAGCCCTCCGTGGACTCGCGCAACTGTTACCCTCCATGGGTTGAAGTCTCCATCAACGTGGATGTATGATAGCACCACCTACCAGAACCACGACAAAAACATTCGTGTCTCTAATTGCGTTTGAATCCTCCAAACCCTTCCCTTTACATTCTTGCAAGTTGCATGCTTTACTTTCTGCTGCACATATACTCTTTTGCATGCTTGCTTGAATTTTGTGGAGATTGCTTGACTTGTGCTAAGAGAGCTAAAATCTGCCAAGAACTAAAATTGGGAAAAGGCTAGATTTTTATTTGGTCAAGTAGTCTAATCACCCCCCCCTCTAGACATACTTTCGATCCTACGGTCGTCCCCACCAGGATCCAACTGCCGCACCACCCCCTGCTTCAACCATGGAAGCCACCTCCCCCCCTGCTTCAACCGCGGCAGCCGCCCTCCCTCCAAGCGCGCCGCCGACAACCACCGGCGCCAACCACCGTCACCTAGCTACTCCGTGGGACGTCAACTCCACGCGCACTGCTAGCCACCACCATCTCACCTTCCGTCGCGGTGCCCTGCCCGCTCTCTCCAGATGCGGCCAACGCCAGTGGACCTTTCCTGGATCCTGGCGACCACCGCCATCCACCGCCCGTCGTGACCCAGCATCTCCCCCATAGAGCACCGCCACAGAGGACCCACGCTCAATCCCTCCTCCGCAATTGTATTCGAACTGCAGCATGGTGAGCCTTGAGTCACGCTGGCTGTCGAGGTCAAAAAGAATATTTTTTTGGCCCATGCTTCATACCCCGTCTCTCTTCTCCAAATTGCTTGCTCCTCCATTGACTGATCAATTTCTTCTGCTGTGCAGGTGTTCGTCTAAAGGCTAAGAGGAGAAAACGAAAAATGATGTGCAATTCTGCTGCTACCGATAGGGAAGGAGAACGACGGTGGATTTTTCTCTGAATTTCCACCTGCGGTTGTTGAGGCTAATGCAGGCTATTGCTGTTTGTTATGAACAATTTCTAATGTGTATAGCGTTCGTTGGTTCTCTCTTTCTGTGTGTGTGGTGTGCGTGTGTTCTTCATATGTGCTCTATGTGTGAGAGGTGTGCGTGCAAAGCACATGAAGTTCAATGATAAAAAATTGGAAGTTCAAAAAAGGAAAACAAAAAAACACAGTTTGTGAAACAAAAAAGTTTGCCTACTTGATTAATGCTAGTGCAACTCATCATCCACTGTCATGTCGTGTTGTCATGCGTGTGCACACATCCTGAAAACATCTTACTTTCTGATTGATATGGCGCCACTACATAATCAGTTGATTATTAGGTGTACCATCATTTCTAGAAAAAAGCAGCGGATGGATAGGCATAATGTGTGTGTCCAGCCGTCATCACACACACTCAAACGCCGAGAGCATGTACATCACCATCGATGAGCTGAAGCACATCATAGCCGTGGACATTTACCAAGGTAAGGTGATTGGGACCTCTCTTCTTCCAAACCAATATCATTCGTGTACCATGTGTTCTTCCACCCTCGCTTGGATCAAGAAAGAGCCCTACGGCGGTAATCAAGCACCTTCTTGTTATGTTTCAGTTTTGCAAATATCTTGGAGACTTTGTGTTGTTGTGGATAGATCGAGCACCTTCTTGTTATGTTTCAGTTATTATTTTCACACATAATTTTGATTCTAGATTAGTACAATGGCACATTCTCTTCTTTCGAAATAATGTTTGTGCACACATGAACTAAATCATAGAACGACATGTATATATTATTTTCAAAATCATGTATGTTTATGGTATTTCAAATATGTTGTGGCTGGAGCCTTTCGTATTTGGTTTAGTAGCAGCGGTCCCCTACTATTTGGTGCTTTTTTCTCTCATTTATGCTCAAAAGTTTGTGTCTCCAGGATCCTCTGTGCCGCTCTGATGCTCGCTACCCACATGAACAGCGGGAGGAAGAAGTTCAACACATGGCAAGGGAGAAGGTCACACATGAGGTGCATGGGACAGGGGTGTCGCCATTTGGAAGATGGTCTGACTTCAGGAAGATGGCCGTCCTTCATGAGAATTGGTGTTGCTGAGATGAAGTGTTGCTTCTGGTCAGGACGCTTCCAGCCAATGTCCTCCTCTGCCGGGGCATCCTCCTCTACCGCGTCGTTGAACTTCTCTATCCATCCAGCAAAAAAATCTCTCTTCTATAGTTGTTGTGCATCTACTACAGAAAAAATGCATTGGCCCTAGAAGTTCAGAAATAGTTGTAAAGGAACATCTATAGCTCTGTCTATGTACATGTTGTGTTTGGAGAGGCATGGTTTTCATTTTGATTTTGGGCTGGATGTACGAGGTGTATGATGAAGGTCAAACTGAAGTTAAGTCCATTTGTACATGTGAAATTCAGTGAGCATAAGAAGGGAATCACATCTTTAGTTTATTTGGCCCCCATTTATACATCATGTTGTCTACTTTCTTGTTTTGTACTTTTTCTTGAAGTTTAATAGTATGAGTTGACGCAAAAAAGTGTTTTTAGTATGTTGGTTTTGGTTAAAAAAACTACAAAATACAGGGAAGCCCCGAGCAAGTTCAAAAATCACAACATAGATAAATCCAAAAAAGGAGAAAATAGAGCACAAACATAATTACGTCGTGAAATACAAAAGAAGAAAACAAATGGCCCCCATCTGTACATCATGTTGTCTACTTTCTTGTTTTCTACTTTTTCTTGAAGTTTAATAGTATGAGTTGACGCAAAAAAAGTGTTTTTAGTATGTTGGTTTCGGTTAAAAAACTACAAAATACAGGGAAGTCTCGAGCAAGTTCAAAAATCACAACATAGACAAATCCAAAAAAAGGAGAAAACAGAGCACAAACATAATTACATCGTGAAAAACAAAAGAAGAAAACAAAAGATGCACCAAGACTAAAATAACTCTGGAAGTTCAAATATAATTAATTAGAGAGTTCGAAGAAGATCAAAAGAAAAAACACGATAGTTTATTGTATACAAAAACCTCAAATTCTCCCCGTTTCTAGGAAATATAGAAGTATGAAATGCAATATTAAAAAATGTGTTTATGTTTATTTTTTTAACTTTTATACGAATAAAACTAAGAAGAAACTAAAAAATACAGAGAAGTTTGAAGTTTTTAAAAAGTTAGTTTTTTTCTCGTTACTAAAGAATAAAACGAAGAAGTTCAAATTAAAATAAAGGAGCAACTAGAAAAGGTTAAAATAGATTTTCCCCATTTTTTAAAAACTAGAATCTCAAACTAAAAGAACTAAGAGGTTCAAGTAAAAATAACAAAATGGTTTGGTGTTTATAAAAATGATTTTCTTTTCCTTTTTAAATATAAAACCAAGAAGTTCAAATACATATAATAGAGTAGTTCAAGTAATTAATATAAAAATGGATTTTCTCCATTTCTAGCAATACCCCTAGAAGTTCAAAAAAAATAACAAAATTTTCAAATTTAAACAATGAAGCGGTTCGATATCTATTACTAAATTAGGATTTTCCTCATTACTAAAGAATAACCAAGAAGGCCAATTTTTTAAAAAACTATAGCATCTCAAAAATTATAGAGAAATGGATTTCCTTGTTCCTACTAAAAACTAGAGGTTCAAATTTAAGTAATGGAGAAGTTCAATGTTTGTAAAAAATAGATTTTCTCTCTTAAAAAAATACTTAGAAGTTAAAATTTAAATAATTAAGCAATTTGATATTTATTACATAACTAGCTCTTTTCCCATTACTAATGAATACCACCAATAAGTCCTAATTACAAAAAATGAAGAAGTTTGATGTTTATAGAAACTCAGATTTTCCTCAATACTAAAAATTAAAACCAAGAAGTTCAATTTTTTTAAACGGAGGAGTTCAATGTATATAAAAAACTTATGTTTTCTCGTTACTAGAGAAGAAAAACAAGAAGTTCAATTGGAAAAAGTGCAGCAGTTTGATATTTACTTGACAAAATTGGAATTTTCCCGTTACTGAAGAATTAAACCAATAAGTTTAATTCAAAATAACGAAGAAGTTCGATGTTTCTAAAAAACTCCAATTTTCACATTTCTAAAAATACACAATGAAGTTCAAATAAAAAAGGTAGAGTGGCTCAATGTCTATAAAAAACTTAGATATTTTCACGTAACCGAGAGAAGTTCAGATTGATAACCGCCAGAAGTTCACGTACTACATATTGTGCATTTTGTATTAAAAAGAATGAAAAAAGCAAAGGCTAAAACTTTTGTTACTAGAAGTTCAAGTGCTTGGCCCGAGAAAGTTCAAAAAAAATCTTATTAAAGAGGTTGAACAAAAATACGTGACATAAGTTCAACGTGAAAACAACAGGAAGTTCAACTACTACACGGAATGCATTTCAGATAAGAATAGAAAACAAAAAGCTTAAAGGTTTGTTGCAAGAAGTTCACGTGCTCCTCCGTGCACGGTTTAGAATTTATATTGCAGGACGGTCGACCTTCAATTACTTGTTTTAAAATGGCAGAAAATGATGTCCGACCTTCAATTGACGTATACATGAAAATGCAACAGAAGTTCATAGTGAAAACAACGAGAAGTTCAAGTACTGCAAGGAATGCAATTCGGGTGAGAATAAAATGTATAGAAAAATAAAAGCTTAAAAGGTTTGTTGAGAGAAGTTCATGTGCTCTTTCCGAGGAAGTTCAAAAATTCTTGCGAGAGAGGCTCACCTTATAGTTCCATGTTCGAAAACACAACAAAGAAATTGTTTTTTTTGCATTTTAAAATAATTCTCTCAATCCACAAAGAAGTTCAGTTAGAGAGCAATTTGATTTCAAAAAATAAATAAAAATCTCAAATTATGAAAATGGAAAAAATTATTTACTACATGGTGTGTGTTTATTATGAGAAAAATGAATTAAAAGGCAAGGGCCAATTTTTTTGTTATAAGTTCAAGTCGTCGGTCGGAGAAAGTTAAAAAAAATATTGTGATAGAGGTTTGTACAAAAGGAATATAATTTGTGTACCACTCACGAATGGATGAGAAAATTACAAACGAGAATAACGTCACAGAAGTTCAACGTTAAAACAGCAGGAAGTTCAACTACTACGCTGAATAAATTTCAGATCAAAAACTTTTAAAATTGTCACGAGTATGCAAAAATGATCAACACAGGAAAGTTGTGTGTTTACAACAGCTTTCCATCGATATATCACTTGCTCAATTCCCGGTGAGTGGATGGAGAGCTACGAGCAGTGGATGGAGAGCTACGAGCAAAAAAGCACGTGAAAAAAGAGTGAAGTTCAAGTAGACATGCCGACAAGTTCAAGTCTTCACGCAGTGCATTTTGGAAGAATCTGTTTCGCGATAAAGGCAGAACGAATGATCTTGTCGTTTTCAAAATTACTTGAAAATAGCTCAAAATCAGAGAAAACCATCAATACGAAAAAGTTTCGCATTTTCTGTAGCTTTTCAACGGTATATTATTTACCCCATTCTGATAAAGTTTGTAGAAATTACGGCTAAAATATGTTTTTAGCCATTTTCAAAATTGACTTAAAACAGTAAGGAATTGAGAGAAATAATATATACCAAAAAGTTTCGCATTTCCTCGAGATTTCCAACGCCATATCATTTGCTGCATTCGGTCGTATGGTTAAAACATTAGCTTGAAAATACAAACTCGGTGGGACTTGTACCGTTTTCTAAACTACTTTTAAACCATTCAAAATTAGAAAAAACTTTCAACACGAGAAAGTAGCGCATTTTCATAAGCTTTCCAACGCCATATCACTTGCCTCAATTGGATTAGCCATTTAGAAATGACATCGCAAATACGAACTCGACTGTTCGGTTTACGAAATTTAACGATTTTCGAAATTACTCTTTAACCATAGGAAATTAGAAAAAACTTTCAATATGGGGAAGGAGCGGTTTTGTAGCAGTTTTCCAACGCCATATTATTTGCCTCATTCCGATAAACAGTTTAGAAACGCGATCGAAAATACGATTCACGTTTTTTGTATGAAAAAAATGATTTTCAAAACTGCTCTTAAACCGCTTACATTTTGCCAAAAATTTAACTTGGGTCATGATACTGGTGTCCATAGCTTTCCAACGAGATATCGCAAGCCCCATTTGGGCAATGTTGGCGGAAGTTCAACCTAGCACTAGGAGAAGTTCAAGTCGAACAACTCAGGCAGTAAAACTGCAAAAAAACGCAATTTCATCACAACCCGAGAGCAAAATCTTCCAACGAGCGAGATTCCTATTTAAAACCGGTATTTAGTTGCTAAAAATGTTTCTATATTACAGTAACATCATATAGAACACGACTAACAAGAATAATTCGCGGGGGAAGCCACGGTTGCGAAGATAACCCGAAGGTCGGGTTCGTATAGAGGGAAATTCAGACGCGTTACTCAGGCAGTTCAGGTTGTGATCAGAATATTATTCTGATCCCGTGATCAGAATAGTGTTTATATATATATACTATTCATCACTCAGGGTGTAGAATAAGTTATTTTTCATCCGAAGTAATCTTACGATCATTTCATAATTAAATTACGTTTGGAATTCAAACAGTAACATTTCTATTGGTTCACTACGTAAAATTTGACATAAGAAAATAAAAAATATAGGTCATAAGACAAGAAAATTTGCAGTTTGTGTTTATTTTAGACTATGTTTTTATGTTTGTAATTTTACATAACATAAATTATTTTTTACGGAGATTATATATTTTCTTACGGTCCCTTTTCCCGTCGGAAATAAGACAAAACTTATGGAATGTAAAATTACGGTGCATTGATGGTAAAATAGAGGGGGGTGAAGAATAACTATTCCTCACCCAGGGTGACGAATAGCGCGACCCTATATATATATATAGGACAACACTATTCTAATCCCAGAATTAGAATAGTTATTTGGATCACAGCGCCCTATATAGGCCCGATTAGGTGTTCCTGAGATTCGAATAAGAAACAACCCCCAACCCTGCGACTGGCCCACCACACCACCCCCACCCAACCTCCCCAGGGTCACCCCAAATCCTACCGCCGCGATGGTTACCCAGCCCCACTACCCGCCGCCGCCTTAGGATCATGCCTCCACTCCGCCTCCACCTCGAGATCCGGCGGCCACGCCGCCACCCCAACCAGAAACCGACCACCAGGCCGCCTGCGCCCTGAGATCGATCAACCAACGCGACAGTCCCGAGCAGCCACCCCACTGTCCTCCGGCACCATCGTCGTGGCCCAGCCTTCTTCTCCGACAGCCGCGTGTCGTTCTCCTCCTGAGGCCGTCCAACGTCACCCACCCAGGCCGTTCATCGCTGCATTGCCACCTTGCCCGGATAATAGGCGGTGCAGGCCATGCCTAGGTCCTTGGATACCTGTTTACCCCGAGGGACGGAGTGTGCGGCTGCTGCGCTAGGTTAGTCGGGAATCCAAGTAGGAGCGCCTAGATCCAGCTGCCAGCACACCGGTCCCATCTGTCGTCGCTCCGCCTTACCCTGCCCAGCGTGCCGTGGCCACTTCGTTGGTCCTAGCTCCGCGCTTCTTCCCCTGCAGCTACTCCCGACGGAGATCCCGTGCCTCCTCCCCAAGTTCCGGTCTGTGGGTCTCATAGCCTGATGCGGTCAGTGCTCCTTGCAGTCCCAACGACTGAAGCATGCAGGGTCTGCACGCCCTATACCAGCACCAAGAACGATGCTTTTCCTGAACTAAAGTTGTTGAACTGAATCTTCTGACATATCTGAATTTGCATTGCTGTATTGTCCTATGGGTAGTACAGTACATTATTATGTTTGGTCTAGTTGACAAGTACTAGCGGTAAATCTCTACAAAGAAGAAATGACACCAAGGAAAACTGCCATTTACATAAGCACTTCACGAATGGATTATTAGTTGGATCTTGGATCTGGCATTATCTACTTAGTATGTAGGAGTAGCTAGTAATTCCAGTTTGTGTGACTTCATGCCAGGCCAACAGTGTGAGATATTAGAAGTGAAAAAGGAGTCTAGTCTGAAGAAGTTAATGATCCTTTTTTTCTTCGTCTGTGTTCTTTTACCTGAATTGAGTTTCCATCGATCTATGCGTTCTCTGTAGATTGTTATTGCATTATAAGGTCACTTCCATTGTAGAAAAGAGTTGGGTGAGGCATTAATTCTATTCTATATATTGTTTAGCCCACTCGTAATTTCAGTCTTGAACTGTACTACGTACTATCTCACATGGCTCTTTAACATGCATGTATAACACTGGTAGCAATTATAAAATAAATGTTAAGTAAATGGCACCTAGAAAAAAATGTTAATTCTCGAAGTTCAAATTTAATAAATTGGAGAGTATAAAGAAAAAGTAATGGGTGTACAAAAAAACTCACAAGGATTTTCTTGTAATAGGAAAAAGATAACTAAAATGATCAAACGAAAATAGTAGAGCTATTCAATATTTGTTACAAAAAATATAATTTTCTCTTGCTATTTATGTTGGCTATTTTCTGTTTTGTGCTTGGTAGTCAAAAACAAAGAAGTTCAAATTAAATTAGCATTCAAATTTTATATAAAAAAGTAGAATTATCCTACACCTAAAAAGTGAAGGGCAAGAAGTTTAATTTTTTAAACGATATTAGTTCGAACATTAGAACAAAAAATGGATTTATCAAGTTTCTTAAAAAAAACAAGAAAGTTCAAATTTTAAAAATAGAGCAATTCGATTTAAAAATAATCAAGAAGTTCAAATTAAAAAAAACTTGAAGTAGTTTGATGTGTACAAAAAACTCAAATTCTTCTTGTTTCTAGGCAAAATAGAAGTATGAAATTCAATTTCAAAAAAAGTTGTTCGATGTTTACTTAACAATTATTTTTTCTTTTCATAGGAATAAAACCAAGAAGTTCAATTTCAAAAAATAGAGTAATTCGATGTATATAAAAAACCCTAGTTTTCACGTTACTAGAGAATAAAACCAAGAAGTTCAATTGGAAAAAGCGGAGTAGTTTGATATTTATTTCAAAAAACAGATTTTTCTAGTTACTAAAGAATTAAACCAATAAGTTCAATTTAAAATAACGAAGAAGTTCTGTGTTTCTAAAAAACTCCAATTTTCACATTTCTAAAAAAACACAAAGAATTTCAAAATAAAAAAGTTAGAGCGGTTCGATGTCTATAAAAACTCAGATTTTTTCTGCTACTAAAGTGAAAAAGAGAGAAGTTCAATGTGATAACATTTAGAAGTTCACGTACTACACGGTGTGTGTTTCATACGAGAAAAAGGGTAAATATACGAAGTCTAAAATTTTTGTTGCTAGAAGTTCAAAAATTCTTGTTAGAGAGGTTGATCGTGTGTTTACATGTTCAAAAAACACAAAAATGATGTTGTGCCTCATATTTTAAAATAATTCTCTCAATCCATTACAAGATTGGAACAAAAAATACTCTACATGAAAAAAATTCTTTTCTATTCAACAACTTTCCAAGGGGTATATTGTATGCTCTATTCAAAAAGTAAATGGTTAAAATAAATTGGTGTATGTCATTTGAAAAGAAAATTTTAACCGTATTATGTGTCTTTTCAACAAGTTTCTAATGATTTCTCATTTGTGGAAGTCCGAGGAACGGGTGAGGAATTACAAATAAAAAAACTTGGCCGAAGTTCAATATGAAAATAGTGAGTAGTTCAAATACTATACAAAATGCATTTCAGATGATAGTAAAACAATAGAAAACTAAAAGTATAAAAGTTTTTTTACAAGAAGTTCACGTGCTCCACCCTGCATGATTCAAAAATTATATTACAAGACTCCAACCTTTAATTACATGTTAAAAAAGAGAGGCAAAAATAACATCGTGTTTGCCATTTTTAAAACTACTCTCAAACGGCAACAAATTTGTAACACCTATTTATATAAAAAAGTTGCTCCTATTCATAAGATTTCCAACTGTATATTATATGCTACATTCCGATGAACGGTTTAAAATTCTCATGTATACCATTGAAACACGTTTTTATGTATTCAAAAAAATCGTTTGAACTGTCGCGAGTATGAAAAACTGATCAACACAGGAAAGTTGCATGTTTTCAACAGCTTTCCATCGGTATATCATTTGCGCAGTTCTGGTAAGTGATTTGGTAGTTATGGGCAAAAAACAGCACGTCAAAAATAGAGTGAAGTTCAAACAGACATTCCCGAGAAGTTCAACTACTTCACACAGTTCGTTAATTAATGGTTTCGTGCTCTATACATGTTTGTTGATATGCCCACAAAAGACTAACGTTTCTTGACTATGATATATATATAAGAGCTCCAGGATTTTGATTTCAAGATGGATCGAAGTTAGGTACACAAATGTATGATGCATCCAGAAAATACTTTTCTTTTGCATCCATTTTGTCCGAAAAAAGTGAACACCTGAAGTTCAAATATTAAACGCGAGGAAGAAAAAAATTCAAAAAGATCTAGTGGTCAAAATAAAATAAAACCTACAAAGTAGAATAAACTTAATATGAAAATACAAAACTTGAAAAGAAAAATAAGCGAACAGTTCCATGTTTAAAATTGAAAAGTCAGGAAACCCCTGAGGGTTCACCCAAAAAATGGATCAATGTTTATTTTCAGAAGTAAAGGATTTCCTCCCTTTCTAAAAAAACTAGAAGTTCAAATTTAAATAATAGAGAAGTTTAGTGTTTATTATAAATCCAAGAAGGTCAAACTAAAAAATAGAGTAGTTCAAAAAGTTTATAAAAACGGTTTTCCCTGTTTCTAAAAAAACTTAGAAGTTCAAATTTAAATAATTGAAGAAGGTAAAAAAACTAGATGTTCAAATTTAAAAAGCGAAGAGGTTAGATGTTTATTATAAAACTCAAGTTTCTCGAATAATCAAAAGGTTCAAACTAAAAAAAAGTTTGATGTTCATATACGAAGGGAAAAGGCGTCACTTAGAAAATGTTAACTCTCGAAGTTCAAATTTAATAAAATGGAGAGTTTGAAGAAACGGTTATGCGTGTACAAAGAGAAACAGTTTGATGTCTGTAACAAAAACATATGTTCACATTTCTAAAAAAACCCACGAAGGGCAAAAGTATGAGTAGTTCAATTTCTTCATAAAAATGGATTTTACCATTTCTAAAAAACCTAGAAGTTGAAATTTAAAAAATAGTTCATTTCAAGAATTATATTTTTTTTCATTTCCTCGTTTCTACAAAAAACCTAGAGGATCAAATTTAAAAGGCAAAGAAGTACAATGTTTATTACAAACACAAGAAGGTCAAACTAGAAAAACATATCATCTCAACACAAATTTATAGAAGTTCAAACCTGAAAAATAGAGCGGCTTGATGTTTATTAAAAAACTACTCCCTACGTCCCATAATGTAAGACGTTTTTGCAAACTATGTTAGCTTGCAAAAGCATCTTCCATTATGGGACGGGTTAGTAGGACTTTTTTCCGTCACCAAAATAAATAAAACCAAGAACTTCAGATTAAAAACAAGGAGTTATTTGATGTTTACAAAAAGTTTGGATTTTGCTAATTATTAAAGGATGAAAACCAAGAAGTTCAAAAAAAATAACAGGAAGTTCAAATTTTAAAAATAGAGCAGTTCAAAATTAATAAAAATGGATTTTCACCGTTGCTGGAAGTTCAAGTGCTCGGCCCGAGAAAGTTCAAAAATTCTTGTGAGAGAGGTTGAATAAGAAAATACTTGACAGAAGTTCAAGGTGAAAACAGTGGGAAGTCCAACTACTACACGGAATGTGTTTCGGGTAAGAATATAATAATAGAAAACAAAAAGCTTAAAAGGTTTGTTGCAAGAAGTTCAAGATCTCTAGTGCGAGACGTCCGACCTTCAATTACATGTAAAAATAGGCAAAAAAACAACGTTGTTTTTGCCATTTTCAAAACAGCTCTCAAATGACAAAAATTTGAAACGTCTGTCTACATGAAAAAGATGCTCCTATTCATAAGCTTTCCAATGGTATATTGTATGTTATATTTCAATGAATGGTTTAAAAGTTTTTATGTATACCATTAAAAACACATTTTTACGCATTAAATATTTTTTTGGAAACTGCGCGAGTATGAAAAATTGATCAACACGAAAAAGTTGTGTGTTTTAAAATAGCTTTCTATCGGTATATCATTTGCTCTATTCTGGTGAGTGGTTTGGGAGATACGGGCAAAACACAACACGTCAAAAACAAAGTGAAGTTCAGACAGACATGCCCGAGAAGTTCAACTACTTCACGCAGTGCATTTCCATTCGCGATGAAGGCAGATATCATGATCTCGTCATTTTCTAATTTACTTCAAAATGGTAGGAATATCATTTGTGTAATTTCTAGTCCTTAGTTGGAGAAAGTTAAAAAAATATTGTGAGAGAGGTTTGTACAAAAGGAATATCATTTGTGTAATACTGACGAATGAATGAGAAATTTACAAACGAAAATATGTCACAAAAGTTCAACATCAAAACAGCAGAAAGTTCAACTACTACACTTCATGAATTTTGGATGAAAAACTTCTAAAATCATCGCGAGTATGAAAAAATGATCAAGACGGAAAAGTTGTGTGTTTAAAACAGCTTTCCATCGGTATATCACTTGCTCAATTCCGGTGAGTGGATGGAGAGCTGCGAGCAAAAAAACCAGTGAAAAACAGAGTGAAGTTCAAGTACACACGCCGAGAAGTTCAAGTTCTTCACGCGGTGCATTCGAAGAATCTGTTTCGCGATAAAGGCAGAACGCATGATCTCGCCATTTTCGAAATTACTTGAAAACGACTAGGAATCGGAGAAAACCATCAACATGAAAAAGTTTCACATTTTCCGTAGCTTTTCAACTGTATATTATTTGCCCCATTCCGACAAAGTTTGTAGAAATTACGGCAAAAATATGTTTTTATCCATTTTGAAAATTGACTTCAAACCGTAACGAATTGGGAGAAACAATATATATAAAAAAGTTTCGCGTTTGTTCAAGCTTTCCAATGCAATATCATTTGCTGCATTCGGACATACGGTTAAAATTTAACTCAAAAATACGAACTCGATGGAACTTGTACCATTTTGTAAATTACTCTTAAACCATTCCAAATTAGAAAAACCTTTCAACATGAAAAAGTAGCACATTTTCATAAGCTTTCCAACGCCATGTCATTTGTCTCAATTGGATTAGCCGTTTAGAAATGGCATCGAAAATACGAACTCGGTTGTTCGGTTTGCAAAATTCTACGATTTTCCAAATTACTCTTTAACCATAGGGAATTAGAGAAAACTTTCAGCATGTGGAAGGGGCGTTTTTGCAGCAGCTTTCCAACACCTTGTTATTTGCCTCATTTCGATAAATGGTTTAGAAATGCGATCGAAAATATGATTCATGTTTTTTGTATGAAGACAAAACGGTTTTCAAAACTGCTCTTAAACCGCTTACATTTTGCAAAAAAATTAACTTGGGTCATGATACTAGTCTCCATAGCTTTCCAATGGTATATCGCAAGCCCCATTTGGACAATTTTGGCGGAATTTCAACCTAGCACAGGGGAAAGTTCAGGTCGAACAACTCAGGCAGTAAAATTGCAAAAAACGCAAGTTCATCATGAGCCGAGAGCGAAATCCACCAATGAGCGAGATTCCTATTTAAAACGCTCATTTAGTTGCTAAAAACCGTTTCTAGATTACACTTACATCATATAGAACACGACTAACTAGAACAATTCACGCGGGGAGACATGGTTGCGAAAATAGCCCGAAGGTCGGGTTCCTACAAAGGAAAGTTCAGGCGTGTAACTCGGAAAGTTCATGTTGTGATAAGAATAATATTCTGATCAAGTGATCGGAATATTGTTTATGTATGTATTTATATATATATATATATATATATATATATATATAGGAAACACTGTGTCTACCATTGATTGCTGCAGTAATAGCTATCGGAGCCACACACTCTCGCGACGTGATTCGTGTGAGGCACACAGCGGGGGAAATGTGTAGGAATTTTGTGGGGTTTCTGCGGTTCGTTTGGCAGTAAAAGACTGTGCCCGTGGGGCTGCGTCCGGGTGGTCCATCTGACGAGCGCAGGTCTGAGCTAGGGACAGTCGTGCACGTGATAGCCACATTCAACTCGATGGAACCTCTACACAAAATGGAGAATGGATGCCCCGAGCCGCTGACGCACCTATGATACGTACTTAGAATAGTCATTGGTTGAGGAGCGCTCGTCCTCGCCTGCTCATGTTATCGTTGCGTGCTCGTTCGCGTTGGGATGGGAGACTAGGCTCGTATTGAATGTTGTATATGCTGCAGCAAGCAACGCTCTAAACATTAAGAATTCTAGTGCGGGCCCATATCACAGTACGTACGTTCACTCATGACGTGAAAACAAACGTCTACAAATCTGTACTCATGGCCCATCAGACCGCATATGTTCTAAACTTTAATATTGCTACTCCCTCCCTCTCAGTTTATAGGGCGTACGCGTACCCCTAAGTCGTCAATTTGACCAACCTAATACAAGTCATATATTACAAACATTTACCAATATAAACTTTAGATGTTCTATTTTCAAATGGTATAATTTTTGTGTTATATAGTTTATATTAGGGTGATAAAATTAGCAACCTAGGTATACATGCAGGACTTGTAAACTGAAACGGAGGGAGTAGAAGGTGTGACTCCAAAACGATAAAACTTAGGTGTTGGTTCGATTCTTGAGAGTGGCAATCAGGACCGGTCAGTTCTACATACTGGCAGTCCGGCAACTTCAGGGCTGGATTAGCAGCCTAGCCTCCGTCGACTGCCACGTACATCAGCGGAATTCGTACCGCGTGTGCACAATATGCACTCAAAATACCTTGGGCATAGGCGGAGGCAATATACGGACAGGCCTATACAAAGGTTCGACCTTATACGGCCTTGCCCTTTCTTTAATCATCCTTTCCTTCTTACCATAGGTGAATCAAAACCTACTCATTCTTCGGACCCACGAGGACTCTTTCCGAGCCCGGTTCCGTATACATGGCTGAAGATCATTCCTTTAAAGAAATCTTTCTTATTTGGGCAAAAAGCGGTGCAAACGTGCGGCAGGAAGACCACAAATTCGCTCAGGAACTTATATAGAGCTTTTCCCTTAGCCCTAGACCCCCGGCATGTAAAATGGCCTTGGTGATTATGGTACCTTCTGTAAGACTAGTTTTGACGTATCAATTAGATTTCAGTAAACCAAAATTCTTATTCGGTATCTGATGTCTACTATACAACCTTCTTCTTGTAGACGTTGTTGGGACTCCAAATGTAGAGGGTTGTATGACAGTAGCAAATTTCCCTCAAGTCGATGACCTAAGGTTTATCAATCCATGGGAGACGTAGGATGAAGATGGTCTCTCTCAAACAACCCTGCAACCAAATAACAAAGAGTCTCTTGTGTCCCCAACATACCCAACACAATGGTAAATTGTATAGGTGCACTAGTTCGGCGAATAGATGGTGATACAAGTGCAATATGGATGGTAGATATAGTTTTTGTAATCTGAAAATATAAAAACAGCAAGGTAACTAATGATAAAAGTGAGCGAAAATGGTATTGCAATGCGTTGAAACAAGGCCTAGGGTTCATACTTTGACTAGTGCAAGTTCTCTCAAAAATAATAACATAATCGGATCATATAACTATCCCTCAACATGCAACAAAGAGTCACTCCAAAGTCACTAATAGCGGAGAACAAACGAAGAGATTATTGTAGGGTACGAAACCACCTCAAAGCTATCCTTTCTGATCAATCTATTCAACAGTCCGTAGTAAAATAACACGAAGCTATTCTTTCCGTTCGATCTATCCTAGAGTTCGTACTAGAATAACACCTTAAGACACAAATCAACCAAAACCCTAATGTCACCTAGATACTCCAATGTCACCTCAAGTATCTGTGGGTATGATTATACGATATGCATCACACAATCTCAGATTCATCTATTCAACCAACACAAAGAACTTCAAAGAGTGCCCCAAAGTTTCTACCGGAGAGTCAAGAGGAAAACATGTGCCAACCCCTATGCATAAGTTCGCAAGGTCACGGAACTCACAAGTTAATCACCAAAACATACATCAAGTGGATCACGTGAATATCCCATTGACACCACAGATAACCACATGCAAGACATACATCAAGTGTTCTCAAATCCTTAAAGACTCAATCCGATAAGATAACTTCAAAGGGAAAACTCAATCCATTACAAGAGAGTAGAGGGGGAGAAACATCATAAGATCCAACTATAATAGCAAAGCTCATGATACATCAAGATCGTGCTGAATCAAGAACATGAGATAGAGAGATCAAACACATAGCTAATGGTACATACCCTCAGCCCCGAGGGTGAACTACTCCCTCCTCCTCATGGAGAGCACCGGGATGATGAAGATGGCCACCGGAGAGGGATCCCCCCCTCCGGCAGGGTGCCGGAACGGGTCTAGATTGGTTTTCGGTGGCTACAGAGGCTTGCGGCGGCGGAACTCCCAATCTAGGTTATTTTCTAGAAGTTTGGGGATATATAAGAGGCGTTGGCGTCGGGAACAAGTCAGGGGGTCCACGAGGCGGCAACGAGGCAAGGGGGCGCGCCCAAGGGGGTAGGGCGTGCCCCCACCATCGTGGTGGCCTCGGGACTCTTCTGGTCCATCTCCGATGCCCGTGGGCTTCTTCTGGTCCAAAAATGATCTCCGTAAAGTTTCAGGTCAATTGGACTCCGTTTGATATTCCTTTTCTGCGATACTCAAAAACAAGGAAAAAAAGAAACTGGCACTGGGCTCTAAGTTAATAGGTTAGTCCCAAAAATCATATAAAATAGCATATAAATGCATATAAAACATCCTAGATGGATAATATAATAGCATGGAACAATAAAAAATTATAGATACATTGGAGACGTATGAAGCATCCCCAAGCTTAATTCATGCTCGTCCTCGAGTAGGTAAATGATAAAAACAGAACTTTTGACGTGGAATGCTACCTAACATATTCATCAATGTAATCTTCTGTATTGTGGCAAGAATATGCAGATCCATAAGATTCAAGACAAAAGTTTAATATTGACATAAAAACAATAATACTTCAAGCATACTAACCATGCAATTATGTCCTCTCAAAATAACATAGCCAGAGAAAGCTCATCCCTACAAAATCATATAGTTTGGCCATGCTTCATTTTCGTCACACAAAATGCTCCCATCATGCACAACCCCGATGACAAGACAAGCAATTATTTCATACTTTAGTATTCTCAAACTTCTTCAACTTTCACGCAATACATGAGCGCGAGCCATGGACATAGCACTATAGGTGGAGCAGAATATGATGATGGAGGTTGTGTGGTGAAGACAAAAAGGGAGAAAGTCTCACATCGACGTGGCTAATCAACGGTCTATGGAGATGCCCATCAATTGATGTCAATGCAAGGAGTAGGGATTGCCATGCAACAGATGCACTAGAGTTATAAATGTATGAAAGCTCAACAAAAGAAACTAAGTGGGTGTGCATCCAACTTGCTTGCTCACGAAGACCTAGGGCATTTTGAGGAAGCCCATTGTTGGAATATACAAGCCAAGTTCTATAATGAAAATTCCCACTAGTATATGAAAGTGACAAAATAAGAGACTCTCTATCATGAAGATCATGGTGCTACTTTGAAGCACAAGTGTGGAAAAAGGATAGTAGCATTGTCCCCTCTCTCTTTTTTTGTTTTTTTGGCCTTCTCTTTTTTTGGCCTTCTCCTTTTTTTATTTCCTCACATGGGACAATGCTCTAATAATGATGATCATCACACTTCTATTTATTTACAACTCAAAAATTACAACTCGATACTAGAACAAAATATGACTCTATATGAATGCCTTCGGCGGTATACCGGGATGTGCAATGATTCTAGAGTGACATGTATAAAAATTATGAGCGGTGGCTTTGCCACAAATATGATGTCAATGACATGATCATGCAAGGCAATATGACAATGATGAAGTGTGTCATAATAAACGGAACGTTGGAAAGTTGCATGGCAATATATCTCAGAATGGCTATGGAAATGCCATAATAGGTAGCTATGGTGGCTGTTTTGAGGAAGATATAAGGAGGCTTATGTGTGATAGAGCGTATCGTATCATGGGGTTTGGATGCACCGGCGAAGTTTGCACCAAGTCTCGAGGTGAGAAAGGGCAATGCACGATACTGAAGAGGCTAACAATGATGGAAGGGTGAGAGTGCGTATAATCCATGGACTCAACATTAGTCATAAAGAACTCACATACTTATTGCAAAAATCTACAAGTCATCAAAACCAAGCACTACGTGCATGCTCCTAGGGGGATAGATTGGTAGGAAAAGACCATCGCTCGTCCCCGACCGCCACTCATAAGGAAGATAATCAAAGAAACACCCCATGCTTCAAATTTGTTACACAACAGTTACCATACGTGCGTGCTACGGGACTTGCAAACCTCAACACAAGTATTTCTCAAATTCACAACTACTCAACTAGCATGACTCTAATATCACCATCTTTATAAAAATCATAAGGAATCAAACTTCTCATAGTATTCAATGCACTTTATATGAATTTTTTATTATATCCCTCTTGGATGCCTATCATATCAGGACTAATTTCATAACCAAAGCAAATTACCATGTTGTTCTAAAAGACTCTCAAAACAATATAAGTGAAGCATGAGAGTTCATCTATTTCTTCAAAATAAAACCACCGACGTGCTCTAAAAGGATATAAGTGAAGCACTAGAGCAAATGACAAACTACTCCGAAAGATATAAGTGAAGATCAATGAGTAGTCGAATAATTGTGCAACTATGTGACGACTCTCTAATATTTAAGAATTTCAGATCTTGGTATATTATTCAAACCGCAAGCAAAACAAAATAAAATAAAATGACGCTCCAAGCAAAACACATATCATGTGGTGAATAAAAATATAGCTCCAAGTAAAGTTACCGATGAACGAAGACGAAAGAGGGGATGCCTTCCGGGGCATCCCCAAGCTTAGGCTTTTGGTTGTC
This sequence comes from Triticum urartu, assembly GCF_003073215.2. Classification (NCBI taxonomy): domain Eukaryota; kingdom Viridiplantae; phylum Streptophyta; class Magnoliopsida; order Poales; family Poaceae; genus Triticum; species Triticum urartu. Next base: position 489,291,088 of record NC_053022.1, on the reverse strand, counting down.
CTTGAATATTACCTTGGGGGTGCCTTGGGCATCCCCAAGCTTAGGCTCTTGCCACTCCTTATTCCATAGTCCATCTAATCTTTATCCAAAACTTTAAAACTTCACAACAGAAAACTCGTAAGCTCCGTTAGTATAAGAAAATAAATCACCACTTTTGGTACTATTGTGAACTCATTCTTTATTTATATTGGTGTAATATCTACTGTATTCCAACTTCTCTATTGTTCATACCCTCCAATACTACTCATAGATTCATCAAAATAAGCAAACAACACAATGGAAACGGAATCTGTCAAAAACAAAATAATCTATAGTAATCTGGAGGTTTCAAATACTTTTGTAACTCCAAAAATTCTGAAAAAATAGGACTACCAGGATAAAAGGTATATTGATCTACTGCAGTTGGAATTGGTATTTTATCGCTCTCTGATAAAAATGATAATTATTTTTGTGAGTGCATACTTTCTGTTTTTATCAGCAAGATCAAACAACAATCACCCAAGAAGATCCTAAAGGCTCTATTTGGCACAAACACTAATTAAAACATAAAACCACATCTAACCAGAGGCTAGATAGATTATTTATTACTAAACAGTAGCAAAAGGCAAAGAACAAAAATAAAGTTGGGTTGCCTCCCAACAAGCGCTATCGTTTAACGCCCTTAGCTAGGCATGATGATTTCGATGATGCTCACATAAAAGATAAGAATTGAAACATAAAGAGAGCATCATGAAGAATATGACTATCACATTTAAGTCTAACCCACTTTCTATGCATAGGGATTTTGTGAGCAAACAATTTATGGGAACAAATATCAAGTAGCATAGGAAAGCAAAACAAACATAACTTCAAAACTTTAAGCACATAGAGAGGAAACTTGGTATTATTGCAATTCCTACAAGCATATATTCCTCCCTCATAATAGTTTTCAGTAGCATCATGAATGAATTAAACAATATAACTATCACATAAAGCATTCTTTTCATGATCTACAAGCATAGAAATTTTATTACTCTCCACATAAGTAAAATTCTTCTCATTCCGAATAGTGGGAGCAAACTCAACAAAATACCTCTCATGTGAGGCATACTCCAATTGAAAATTAAAATCATGATGACAAGTTTCATGGTTATCATTATTCTTTATAGCATACATGTCATCACAATAATCATCATATATAGCAACTTTGTTCTCATCATCAATTAAAACCTCTTCCGAAATAGTGGATTCATCACTAAATAAAGTCATGACCTCTCCGAAACCACTTTCATCAACATAATCATCATAAATAGGAGGCATGCTATCATCATAATAAATTTGCTCATCAAAACTTGGGGGAGAAAAAATATCATCTTCATCAAACATAGCATCCCCAAGCTTGTGGTTTTGCATATCATTAGCATCATGGATATTCAAGGAATTAATACTAACAACATTACAATCATGATCATCATTCAAAGATTTAGTGCCAAACATTTTAATGCATTCTTCTTCTAACACTTTGGCACAATTATCGGAATCCTTATTCTCATGAAAGACATTAAAAAGATGAAGCATATGAGGTACTCTCAATTCCATTTTTCGTAGTTTTCTTTTATAGACTAAACTAGTGATAAAACAAGAAACTAAAATATTCAATTGCAAGATCTAAATATATACCTTCAAGCACTCGCATCCCGGGCAACAGCGCTAGAAAAGAGCTTGATTTCTACTACACAACCTTCTTCTTGTAGACGTTGTTGGGCCTCCAAGTGCAGAGGTTTGTAGGACAGTAGCAAAATTTCCCTCAAGTGGATGACCTAAGGTTTATCAATCCGTGGGAGACGTAGGATGAAGATGGTCTCTCTCAAACAACCCTGCAACCAAATAACAAAGAGTCTCTTGTGTCCCCAACAAACCCAACACAATGGTAAATTGTATAGGTGCACTAGTTCGGCAAAGAGATGGTGATACAAGTGCAATGTGGATGGTAGATATAGGTTTTTGTAATCTGAAAATATAAAAAACAGCAAGGTAACTAATGATAAAAGTGAGCGAAAAAAGTATTGCAATGCGTTGAAACAAGGCCTAGGGTTCATACTTTCACTAGTGCAAGTTCTCTCAATAATAATAACATAATTGGATCATATAACTATCCCTCTACATGCAACAAAGAGTCACTCCAAAGTCACTAATAGCGGAGAACAAACGAAGAGATTATTGTAGGGTGCGAAACCACCTCAAAGTTATCCTTTCTGATCGATCTATTCAAGAGTCCGTAGTAAAATAACACGAAGCTATTCTTTACATTTGATCTATCCTAGAGTTCGTACTAGAATAACACCTTAAGGCACAAATCAACCAAAACCCTAATGTCACCTAGATACTCCAATGTCACCTCAAGTATTCGTGGGTATGATTATACGATATGCGTCACACAATCTCAGATTCATCTATTCAACCAACACAAAGAACTTCAAAGAGTGTCCCAAAGTTTTTGCCGGAGAGTCAAGACGAAAACGTGTGCCAAACCCTATGCATAAGTTCGCAAGGTCACGGAACTCACAAGTTAATCACCAAAACATACATCAAGTGGATCACGTGAATATCCCATTGACACCACAGATAACCACATGCAAGACATACATCAAGTGTTCTCAAATCCTTAAAGACTCAATTCGATAAGATAACTTCAAAGGGAAAACTCAATCCATTACAAGAGAGTAGAGGGGGAGAAACATCATAAGATCCAACTATAATAGCAAAGCTCGCGATACATCAAGATCGTGTCAAATCAAGAACACGAGACAGAGAGATCAAACACATAGTTACTGGTTGATACGTCTCCAACGTATCTATAATTTTTGATTGCTCCATGCTATATTATCTACTGTTTTGGACATTATTGGGCTCTATTATTCACTTTTATATTATTTTTGGGATTAACCTATTAACTGGAGGCCCAGCCCAGAATTGTTGGTTTTTGCCTATTTCAGAGTTTCCCGGAAAAGGAATATCAAACGGAGTCCAAACGGAATGAAACCTTCGGGAACATGATTTTCAGAACGAATATAATCTAGGAGACTTGGACCCTACGTCAAGAAACAAGGGAGGAGGCCACGAGGTAGGGGGTGCGCCTACCCCCCCAGGCGTGCCCTCCACCCTCGTGGGCCCCCTATCGCTCCACCGACGTACTCCTTCCTCCTATATATACCTACGTACCCCCAAACGAACAGATACGGAGACAAAAACCTAATTCCACCGCCGCAACCTTCTGTACCCACGAGATCCCATCTTGGGGCCTGTTCCGGAGCTCCGCCGGAGGGGGCATCGATCACGGAGGGCTTCTACATCAACACCATAGCCCCTCTGACCACAGACCTTCGGGTCCATAGTTATTAGCTAGATGGCTTCTTCTCTCTTTTTGGATCTCAATACAATGTTCTCCCCCTCTCTCGTGGAGATCTATTCGATGTAATCTTCTTTTGCGGTGTGTTTGTTGAGACCAATGAATTGTGGGTTTATGATCAAGTTTATCTATGAACAATATTTGAATCTTCTCTGAATTCTTTTATGTATGATTGGTGATCTTTGCAAGTCTCTTCGAATTATCAGTTTGGTTTGGCCTACTAGATTGGTTTTTCTTGCAATGGGAGAAGTGCTTAGCTTTGGGTTCAATCTTGCGGTGTCCTTTCCTAGTGACAGCAGGGGCAGAAAGGCACGTATTGTATTGTTGCCATCGAGGATAACAAGATGGTTTTTTTATCATATTGCATGAATTTATCCCTCTACATCATGTCATCTTGCTTAAGGCGTTACTTTGTTCTTATGAACTTAATACTCTAGATGCATGCTGGATAGTGGTCGATGTGTGGAGTAATAGTAGTAGACGCAGGCAGGAGTCGGTCTACTTGTCTTGGACGTGATGCCTATATACATGATCATACCTAAATATTCTCATAACTATGCTCAATTCTGTCAATTGCTCAACAGTAATTTGTTCACCCACCGTAAATACTTATGCTCTTGAGAGAACCCACTAGTGAAACCTATGGCCCCTGGGTCTATCTTTATCATATCAATCTTCCAATACTTAGTTATTTTCATTTCTTTCTATTTTACTTTGCATCTTTATCATAAAAATACCAAAAATATTATCTTATCATATCTATCAGATCTCACTCTCGTAAGTGACCGTGTAGGGATTGACAACCCCTTATCGTGTTGGTTGCGAGGATTTATTTGTTTTGTGTAGGTGCGAGGGACTCGCGTAGCCTCCTACTGGATTGATACCTTGGTTCTCAAAAACTATGGGAAATACTTACGCTACTTTGCTGCATCACCCTTTCCTCTTCAAGGGAAAACCAACGCATTGCTCAAGAGGTAGCAAGAAGGATTTCTGGCGCCGTTGCCGGGGAGGCTTACGCAAAAGTCAAGACAAGATTTGGACTCCCGACAACGAACCATTTCTGGCGCCGTTGCCAGGGAGGTCTACGCAAAAGTCAACATACCAAGTACCCATCACAATCCCTTATCTCCTGCATTACATTATTTGCCATTTGCCTCTCGTTTTCCTCTCCCCCACTTCACCCTTGCCATTTTATTCGCCCTCTCTTTTCCGTTCGCCTCTTTTTCGCTTGCTTTTCGTTTGCTCGTGTGTTGGATTACTTGTTTGTCATGATGGCTCAAGATAATACCAAATTATGTGACTTTACCAATACCAACAACAATGATTTCCTTAGCACTCCGATTGCTCCTCTTACTGATACTGAATCTTGCGGAATCAATACTGCTTTGTTGAATCTTGTCATGAAAGATCAATTCGCCGGCCTTCCTAGTGAATATGCCACTACTCATCTAAATAGCTTCGTTGATTTGTGTGATATGCAAAAGAAGAAAGATGTTGATAATGATATTGTTAAATTGAAGCTATTTTCTTTTTCGCTTAGAGATCGTGCTAAAGCTTGGTTTTCATCTTTGCCTAAAAATAGTATTGATTCTTGGAATAAGTGCAAAGATGCTTTTATCTCTAAGTATTTTCCTCCTGCTAAAATCATCTCTCTTAGAAACGATATTATGAATTTTAAGCAACTTGATCATGAACATGTTGCATAAGCTTGGGAGAGGATGAAATTAATGATACGTAATTGCCCTACTCATGGTTTGAATTTGTGGATGATTATACAAAAAAATTTATGCCAGATTGAATTTTGCTTCTAGAAATCTTTTAGATTCGGCCACGGGAGGCACTTTTATGGAAATCACTTTAGGAGAAGCTACTAAACTCCTAGTTAATATTATGGTTAATTATTCTCAATGGCACACTGAAAGATCTACTAATAAAAAAGTGCATGAGATAGAAGAAATTAATGTTTTGAGTGGAAAGATGGATGAACTTATGAAATTATTTGCTACTAAGAGTGTTTCTTCTGATCCTAATGATATGCCTTTGTCTACTTTGATTGAGAGTAATAATCAATCTATGGATGTGAATATTGTTGGTAGGAATAATTTTGGTAACAACGCGTATAGAGGAAACTTTAATCCTAGACCTTATCCTAGCAATTACTCTAATAATTATGGTAATTCATACAACAATTCTTATGGAAATTTTAATAAGATGCCCTCTGAATTTGATAGTAGTGTTAAAGATTTTATGAACTCGCAAAAGAATTTCAATGCTTTCCTTGAAGAGAAATTGCTTAAAATTGATGAATTGGCTAGGAATGTTGATAGAATTTCTCTTGATGTTGATTCTTTAAAACATAGATCTATTCCTCCTAAGCATGATATCAATGAGTCTCTCAAAGCCATGAGAATTTCCATTGATGAGTGCAAATAAAGAACCGCTAGGATGCGTGCTAAGAAAGATTGCTTTATAAAAGCGTGTTCTTCAAATTTCTATGAAAATAAAGATGAAGATCTAAAAGTTATTGATGTGTCCCCTATTAAATATTTGTTTTTCAATATGAATCTTCATAATGATGGGACTGAAAATGATCCACCTTTACCTAGAAGGCATTCCAAAAATTCGGAGTTTTTAGATCTTGATGCTAAATATGATAAAAGTGGGATTGAAAAAATTAAAACATTAGATGATAATAAACGCACTATTTTGGATTTCAAGGAACTTAATTATGATAATTTCTCTTTGATAGATTTTATTTCCTTGTTGCAATCCGTGCTAAATTCTCCTCATGCTTATAGTCAAAATAAAGCTTTTACCGAACATATCGTTGATAACTTGATGCAATCTTATGAAGAAAAGCTTGAGTTGGAAGTTTCTATCCCTAGAAAACTTTATGATGAGTGGGAACCTACTATTAAAATTAAAATTAAAGATCATGAGTTCTATGCTTTATGTGATTTGGGTGCTAGTATTTCCACTATTCCCAAAACTTTGTGTGATTTGCTAGGTTTCCATGATTTTGATGCTTGCTCTTTAAACTTGCACCTTGCGGATTCCACTATTAAGAAACCTATGGTAAGAATTAATGATGTTATTATTGTTGCAAATAGGAACTATGTGCCCATAGATTTTATCATTCTCGATATAGATTGCAATCCTTCATGTGCTATTATTCTTGGTAGACCGTTCCTTAGAATGATTGGTGCAATTATTGATATAAAGGAAGGGAATATTAGATTCCAATTTCCATTAAAGAAAGGCATGGAACACTTCCCTAGGAATAAAGTAAAATTACCATATGAATCTATTATGAGAGCCACTTATGGATTGCCTAGAAAAGATGGCAATACCTAGTGTCGTGGTTCTAACTCTGACAGTGATGTAGGGGGTATGTATGGAGAGGCTAGATCTTAGCTATGGAGGAGTTGTAAGCACATGAGGATTACGAGTTCAGGCCCTTCTCGGAGGAAGTAACAGCCCTACGTCTCGGTGCCCGGAGGCGGTCGACTGAATTATGTGTGTATGAATAACAGGGGTGCGAACCCTTGATACTGAGGAGGGGGTGGCTTATATAGAGTTCGCCAGGCCCCTCCAGCCCTTAGTAATGCTGGGTTTAAAGTACATTAAGACTGGGGGTTACTGGTAACGCCCCTAATGAAGTGCCATGATGACCATAAAAGCTACTTAATGACTGACCGTTTGCGTGCAGGGTGACTTTAGATCTCCTGGCAGTCGAGTGGTTGGATCTTGGTCGAGTGATTGCTTCGTGGTCGAGTGTCTCGAATCCGTCGAGTGGGATACCTCCAAGTCGATTGAAAGGTGACTTCTTCTAGGGATGTCCTTGGGTAGGGTACTTAGGACAGGTCCATGCCCCTACCCTAGGTACATAGCTTCATCATTAGCCCCCGAATGGATCGAGGTTCGAGTGGGGAAGGAGTTGAAAATCTTTCCGACTGGTTCTTCATGTTATATGAACGTCTTCTTTTGGATCAATTGTCATGGATGACGTCATCAACTTCTTTCAGTCGCCTTGATCCATTCTTGGCCTCTTGTCGAGTGAATTTCTTTACTTGTGAAGTTCCGAGTGACGGTGTGAAAGGGATCTTCTGTTTGACGAGTTGTTCTGCGGCCCGCGGATTTTGCGGGATTTGAACTTCGGGAAGCGCGCGGGACGGGGGCAGCCACAGTAATCGGATGGGATAGGACGGAAGCTCCTCGATCCCCGCGTGCCCTTTTCGCCACGTACCGCACGCACGCCTGTTGCGGGATTTGACGGGATTGCCTGGGCCTACCAGTCAGCCACTCGGAAGAGACCTCTTATAAGCTGCCGGCTCGGGACCCCCGAATAGTGCGCCTTCACTTTTCCTCCTTCCTTCACAAGATCCTCCGCCACCTCCGCTCTCACCTTGGTGCCGTAGGTCTGTTCGAGCTTCATCGGCGACAATGGTGAAGGAGAAGACGTCGGCTCTGGAGCGCGCGAAGAAGGCGGCGGTGCAGGGGAAGGGGAAGAAGTCCGCTCGGGGCGGATCTTCCTCGAGGACTGCTCTGCCCAAGGATTGGATCCAGGGCGACTGGATGCCGTTGGTGATTCGCCAGGATGATCTCAATGATCTGGTCGAGGGGGGATTCATTCCCCACGAATCTGCGCGCCTCCCGGGGAAAGAAGTCGAACCCCAGCCTCTTGATGGTGAGTGCGTCCTCCTCGCCACCCATATCGATCGTGGATTCTCTCTGCCTCCTCATCCTTTTTTCCGGAGCTTCTTGAACTTCTTCGGAGCGCAGCTCCATCACTTTACTCCCAATTCTATTGTATATCTTGCTGCTTTCGTTTCCTTGTGTGAAAACTTCTTGGGTTGCCGCCCCCATTGGGGACTCTTCAAGCACATCTTCACTTGCCGCTCTCAGTCGGTCAAGAAGGCCAAGTCGAGTGACGAACAGACGTAGGTGATCCAGCTGTGCGGGGGCCTGGCGATCCAGATGAGGGGAAAAAGTTCCTTTCCGTCTATCACTTTTCCCGAGTCAGTCCGTGGGTGGCAGTCGACTTTGTTTTACTGTAAAGACCAGGTGACCCCAGGACAGTCGACTGGGCTTCCCCCGTTTTCTCTGAATCGAGCACAAAAACCTGCCTCTCTGAAAGTGACGCTGGAGGAAAAGGCGCAAGTCAAGGCGCTGGTCGGTCGAGTGGTTCAGCTTGTCCGCGAGGGAGTGACTGGCATGGACTTGTTGGAAGTCTTCCTTCCGAGGCACATCCAACCGCTTCAGGCTCGTGACCACCCGATGTGGCTATACTCGGGTCTCGAAGACACCACTCGGATTCACCCAGAGGAGGTCACTGACGAGATGTTGGAAGGGTGGCTGTCGAGTATCACAGGGAACAAGGACAACCCCCGAGGAGCCAAGAGGATTCCTCCACTCGACCAAACATATGAAGTGGACAAGGTCTGACCTTGCGTTTCTGACTGTGATCTTGCTTTCTTTATTTGTTCTCTTTGGATCAGTCGATTGACTTTTGTCTTGTTTGTTGTCCTCTAGGCCACTACTGAGATGTACTCAACACCCAATGGAGCACAGGAGCAGGCCGAGGAAGGAGAGGCGAGCGGAGGCGAAAGTGGAGACGAGGGAGAAGAGTGGGAATCTGACGGCGAAGGAGAGGGGGATGATGACGACGACTCCAGTGAAGAGGGGGAGGAAGAAGTCGAACCTCCCCGCTCGGAACGGTGATCCAAGCTTACACACGACCCTGGCGGGAACGTGGTAAGGCGACTGTCCCTGTTGGGAAGTCGTCGAAGCGCCCTCGGACCTCATCTCCAACGCCGACAGAAAAAGCTCCCAAGCACCCACGCGCGACGCCGTCCAAGCCGCCCAAGGCTCTGCCCAAGATGAAGATGACTGTCCCCACCATTTCTGGGTAATAGTAGAATTTGTTTTCCTTTGTCGAACGTGACGGACTCTTGGTCGACTCATTGAATAAGCTGACTGACTTTCGAAATTTGCAGTGCTGCCACCTCGGAGATCTTCGCCAAGGACGATGATCAAGAGATGGAAGACGCTGTTACCTCCAACCCCGGTACGATTACTGATGCTCTGCTTTTACTCGACTGTCGATTTCTTATAATTCCGGTCGATTGGATTTTTCTTGTAGCTCCTCCTCATGTCATTGACCTCCCTGATGATGACGACGAAGTGCCGCTGAGGGCGCGAAGGAACAGGAGGTCACCGGCTGGCAAGACCCCACAAACTACTCCCGGTGCCTGAGGCCGCAGTCCGGGAGGGTGGTGATACCACTCGGGCTTCTGTGACCTTCGCTGAACCTCTGACGAGTGTCCGGCCTTCGACGTCGACTGCAAATCTGCCTTCGCTTTTTGCCACACACCACGTCCCTGAGGACCAAGTGGGTGCCGCTAAAGAGGCTATACACCAGGCGGGGATCATGATGGAGCAAGTGAAGGTGGTTTGGGAAGCCAGCCAAGCAGCTTATGATGCGAGTTCAGCTCTTCAGAGCAACGTCCAGGTCAGTCGATTCACCGCTTGTTCTGTTAGGATATGCTATCTGAAGAATCTCTTTTCCGAAGATCTTTATATCTGTACACCCATTGGGTGTGTCTATTAATCTTTTTGACGAGTGGGGGCACGCTAAGTGCACCCACTGGGTGTAGTCCCCGAGACTACGGTGGACTGCTGGCAGTCGACTGTAGTCTTTATATTGTGTTGCTTTAGCTGAACTTCTTCACACGGTCTGGTCAGGCCATGTCGAATGGAACTGTACACGGTCGACTGCGGGCAGTCGATTTTTTTGGTCGAACCAGTGGGGGCACGCTGAGTGCACCCACTGGGTGTAGTCCCCGAGACTACTGTCGAATGTTTTTGATTCGGCTGTAGTCTTAGAAACACCATCGTTGTCTCTTGGTTACTCGGAAGCAACTTATCTTGGATGTCTGTCGGCTGATTTTTTGCAGAAATCCTACGAACTTGTGGCTTGCTACACTGAGTTGGAGAACAAACAGATCCAGCTGAACCTTGACTTGAAGCTTGCTCAGGAGAACTTGCAGAAGGTGAGGGCCGAAGCAAAAGGTATGGCTGGTGAGCTTTTGTCGACTGTCCTTTCTTTCTGGCCGTCCTCGATGTTGATCTCACTTGCTGTTTCGTAGACAAAATGGAGGAGGCTCTGAAGAAGAAGGATCAAGACCTTGCCGAAGCGCAGAAGGAGGCCCTGAACAAAACGAAGCTTGCTGAAGAAAAACTGGCTTCAGTCGGTACTCTTGAAAAGGAAAACTCCAGGCTGAAAACTGCTCTCGACGCGGCTAATCGAGAGGTCGGCCGTCTGAAGAATGGCAATATAGCTCTGAATGACAAGGCAAGTGAACTGGCGGGGAAGAGGAACGATCTGGAGGCTTATCTCGGTGGACTCGCCAAGAAGCTGTTCGTCATGCTCGAGGGTAATTACTACGGCCCGACTGACTTGCAGTTACCAAACCTGCGTAGAGCCACTGACTTATCCTTGAATTGTGTTTACAGAATTCTGCCAGAACTTCAAAGAGGAGACCAGTCGAGTGGAGACAGACTTGGACCCCATCAATTCTCCAGTGAAGGACGAGGCTGCTATGAACGTGCTCCAACTGGAATCTCGTGTTGCCAGCGTTGTTGACTATCTTGCTCGGTTGAAGGTTGCGATGGCGCGGATCGATACGTCGCTCTGGCCTAGGACGATGCTTTAGAATGACCTCGAGTCCCTGATGACTCGACTGAATGAAGTCCCGGGTCGAGTGGCGGAATGGAAGAAATCTTCTGCTAGATGTGGCGCTGACGTCGCTCTGTCTCTAGTCCGGGTCCACTGCAAGGAGGCGCGAGAAGAAAAGTTGGCCGCCATCCAAGTTGCCAATACCAGGAAGCACAACTTTCAAGACTTCATGGAGACTTTCATTGCTGCTGCCACTCGCATTGCGGACGGGATCGACTTGGACGAGTTCGTCGCCCCTTCCAGTCCTCCGCCTGAGGAATAAAAACTTTTATGCTTCACTTTAAATTTGCCTCGGAATGCCGAGTGGATTTTGTAACCGTTAAACTCTGTCGAGCTGGAGGCTCGAGTACTTTGATCTGCGGTCTAGGACCTTTGGATCTTATCTGAACTTGATTTATCGTTGAATATCTTCATGAATTATCTGTCGAGTGGAACTTGTTCTTCACTTGAAATAACTTTGTATTTGTGGTGCAGCTCCGAAGGAGAAGGTAGCAGTCGATTTGCACCTCGTCGTCCTTGCGGATTGGGATGTGTTCCGTACTTAGGCGAGCACTGGGCTGCAGCTAAGCCTCCGAGTGGAAGGTCTGCTCTCCACTCGGTAGGATTTTAAAAACTTAGGCGAGTACTGGACTTCAGCTAAGCCCCCGAGTGGGAGGTCTGCTCTCCACTCGGTAGGATTTTTTCAAACTTAGGCGAGTACTGGACTGCAGCTAAGCCCCCGAGTGGGAGGTCTGCTCTCCACTCGGTTGGATTTTTTTCAAACTTAGGCAAGTACTGGACTGCAGCTAAGCCCCCGAGTGGGAGGTCTGCTCTCCACTCGGTAGGATTTTTTCAAACTTAGGCGAGTACTGGACTGTAGCTAAGCCCCCGAGTGGGAGGTCTGCTCTCCACTCGGTAGGATTTTTTCAAACTTAGGCGAGTACTGGACTGTAGCTAAGCCCCCGAGTGGGAGGTCTGCTCTCCACTCGGTAGGATTTTTTCAAACTTAGGCGAGTACTGGACTGCAGCTAAGCCCCCGAGTGGGAGGTCTGCTCTCCACTCGGTAGGATTTTTTTCAAACTTAGGCGAGTACTGGACTGCAGCTAAGCCCCCGAGTGGGAGGTCTGCTCTCCACTCGGTAGGATTTTTTCAAACTTAGGCGAGTACTGGACTGCAGCTAAGCCCCGGAGTGGGAGGTCTGCTCTCCACTCGGTAGGATTTTTTCAAACTTAGGCGAGTACTGGACTGCAGCTAAGCCCCCGAGTGGGAGGTCTGCTCACCACTCGGTAGGATTTTTAAATACTTAGGCGAGCACTGGGCTGCAGCTAAGCCTCCGAGTGGGAGGTTTGCTCTCCACTCGGTAGGATTTTTAAACGCTTAGGTGAGCACTGGGCTGCAGCTAAGCCTCCGAGTGGGAGGTTTGCTCTCCACTCGGTAGGATTTTTAAACACTTAGGCGAGCACTGGGCTGCAGCTAAGCCTCCGAGTGGGAGACTGGCTCACCACTCGGTAGGATTTTTAAACACTTAGGCGAGCACTGGGCTGCAGCTAAGCCTCTGCGTGGGAGTCTGACTCGCCACTCGGTAGGATTTTTAAACACTTAGGCGTGCACTGGGCTGCAGCTAAGCCTCCGAGTGGGAGTCTGGCTCACCACTCAGTAGGATTTTTAAACACTTAGGCGAGCATTAGGCTGCAGCTAAGCCTCCGAGTGGGAGTCTGGCTCACCACTCAGTAGGATTATTTTTTTTACAAACTTAGGAGAAACGGATTCGCAGCTAAGCCACCCACTGGGGGATTTCACACGCAAACAAAAGCGACAACAATTATAGGAAAATTTGTAACACTCTTGTCTTTGATAAATAGACTACAGAAGTTTTTCTTATTACATCTCATCTGAGTGAGAATTCAAGTGTAAAAGGCGCGGAGCAATTCTGCATTCCAAACTCGTGGCTCATCGATCTGGCGATCAACATTGTAAAGGTGATATGCTCCATTGTGGAGGACTCTGGTGACGATGAAGGGACCTTCCCAAGTAGGAGCGAGCTTGTGTGGTTTCTGTTGATCCACTCGGAGGACCAAATCTCCTTCTTGGAAGGCTCGACTCTTCACATTTCTGGCATGGAATCGACGCAAGTCTTGCTGATAAATGGTCGATCGGATCATAGCCATTTCTCTTTCTTCTTCCAGGAGGTCGACTACATCTTGCCGGGCTTGTTCTACTTCATCTTCGGTATAAAGCTCGACTCGGGGTGCATTGTGAAGTAGATCACTCGGCGGGACTGCTTCCGCTCCGTAAACGAGAAAGAACGGAGTTCTTCCAGTCGACCGATTCGGGGTGGTCCTCAATCCCCACAGAACTGATGGAAGCTCGTCGACCCAAGCGCCTGCTGCGAGCTTGAGATCACGCATCAGCCGAGGCTTTAGTCCTTTGAGAATCAGACCATTTTCCCTTTCGGCTTGTCCATTCGACTGGGGGTGGGCGACCGACGCGTAGTCGACTCGTGTGCCTTGAGAGGCGCAAAAAGCTCTGAACTTGTCTGAATCAAAGTTTGACCCATTGTCGGTGATGATGCTATGCGGGACTCCATATCTGAATGTTAGCTCTCTGACGAAACTGATAGCAGTGCAAGCATCAAGATTCTTGATAGGCTAGCTTCAATCCATTTGGTAAACTTGTCGACTGCCACAAGCACATGTGTGAAACCGCTCCTGCCTGTTCTCAATGGGCCAACCATGTCCAGTCCCCAAACAGCGAAGGGCCAGACGAGTGGAATGGTCTTCAGGGCTGACGCAGGCTTGTGCGACATGTTGGAGTAGAACTGGCACCCTTCACACTTGTCGACTATCTCTTTTGCCATTTCATTCGCTCTTGGCCAGTAAAATCCCGCTCGGTATGCTTTAGCCACAATGGTCCGAGAGAACGCATGATGACCACAGGTCCCCTAGTGGATATCATCAAGGATTATCTGACCTTCTTCTGGTGTTATACACTTCTGACCAACTCCAGTCGCGCTTTCTCTATACAACTGTCCCTTTATGACTGTAAAGTCCTTGGATCGATGGACGATCTGTCGAGCCTCTTCTTCGTCCTTCGGGAGTTCCTTTCTCAGGATATACGCGATGTACGGTATCGTCCAGTCGGGGGTGATTGCCAAAACTTCCATGATTAGGTCGACCACTGCCGGAATTTCAACTTCAGTCGGATCTGTGGCACTCTTTGGCTGTGGGGCTTGATCTGTAAAAGGATCTTCTTGAACTGATGGCGAGTGGATGTGTTCCAAAAACACATTGCTGGGGATGGCTTCTCTCTTAGAACCTATCTTTGCCAAATCATCAGCCGCTTGATTTTTCAGTCGGGGGATGTGATGAAGCTCTAACCCCTCGAATTTCTTCTCTTACTTTCTTACTGCATTGCAATAACCAGTCATAGCTGGACTTCTGACGTCCCACTCTTTCATCACCTAATTAACCACCAAATCTGAGTCGCCATAGACCATGAGGCGACGGACACCGAGTGAAATGGCCATGCGCAACCCATACAAAAGTGCTTCATATTCTGCTTCGTTATTGGAGGAATCGTAGTGAATCTGTAGAACATGTCTGAGCTTATCTCCTCAGGGGGAAACCAATACTACCCCAGCACCGGAACCATTCAGCATCTTAGATCCATCGAAGAACATGGTCCAGTGCTCCGAGTGAACTTGAGTCGGAAGTTGCTGTTCGATCCACTCGGCAAAAAAATCTGCAATTGCTTGGGACTTGATAGCTTTCTTTGCCTCAAACTTGATATCTAGGGGAAGAAGTTCAATCGCCCATTTGGCCACTCGACCAGTTGCATCTCTGTTGTGCAAAATCTCTGATAGTGGAGCGTCGCTGACGACTGTAATGGAATGATCAGAGAAGTAATGTGCAACCTTCTTCGTGGTCATATAAATCCCATATACAAGCTTCTGGTAATGAGGATATCTTTGCTTTGAAGGAGTCAAAACTTCAGAAACATAATATACTAGGCGCTGAACTTTGAAGGCCTTTCCTTCTTCTTCCCACTCGACCGTAAGTACTGTACTGACAACTTGTCCTGTGGCTGCAATGTAAATCAGCAAAGGCTCCTTGCCGATTGGGGCAGCAAGCACCGGCTGGGTGGAGAGCAGAGCTTTGAGCTCTGTAAACGCTGCATCAGCTTCTGGAGTCCACTCGAACTTGTCGGACTTCTTCATCAGTCGGTAAAGAGGCAATGCCTTTTCACCGAGGCGAGAGATGAATCGATTTAAAGCGGCCAAGCATCCTGTAAGCTTCTGGACATCATGCACACGCACAGGATGTTTCATCCGGAGTATAGTACCAATTTTTTTAGGATTGGCGTCGATTCCCCGTTTGGAAACGAGAAAACCGAGTAACTTCTCACCTGGAACTCCGAATGTGCACTTTGCCGGATTGAGCTTGATATCATACCTCCTGAGGTTGGCAAAGGTTTCAGCAAGGTCAGTCAGCAGGTCGGAACCCTTCCGTGACTTGACCACAATATCATCCATGTATGCCTCCACATTCCGACTGATTTGAGTGAGAAAACACTTCTGAATCATCCTCATGAATGTGGCTCCGGCATTCTTGAGGCCGAACGGCATGGTGACATAACAGAAGCACCCGAATGGAGTGATGAAAGCTGTTTTGATCTCATCGGGCCCGTACAGACGGATCTGATGGTACCCGGAATAGGCGTCTAGAAAAGACAAACGCTCACATCCCGCAGTCGAGTCGACTATCTGGTCGATGCGGGGAGAGGAAAATGATCTTTCGGGCAGGCCCGATTGATATGCTTGAAATCAATGCACATGCGAAGTGACTTGTCCTTCTTGGGGACCATGACAACATTGGCGAGCCACTCGAAGTGGTAAATTTCTCGGATGAACTCCGCTGCTAAGAGCCGAGCCACCTCCTCACCAATGGCCTTCCTCTTCTGGACGGCGGACCGTCGAAGATGTTCTTTCACAGGTTTAAATTTTGGGTCGACTCGTAGACGGTGCTCAGCTAGCCCCCTGGGAACTCCAGGCATGTCAGCAGGCTTCCATGCGAAGATGTCCCAGTTCTCACGAAGGAACTGGATGAGCGCTTCTTCCTATTTGGAGTCGACCGTCGTTGAGATGTGAGTCGGAGCAGCGTTTGGATCGGTCGGGTGAATGTGAACTGCCTTCGTTTCACCGGACGACTGAAAATCTGATTCTGAAGCAGGCTTCTTAGCTCATAGCAACTCACTCGGATCTGCAGTCTTCTGATACTCTTGCAGCTCGACCACTGCCATCTGAGCGTCAGCAATCTTTGAGCCTTTCTGAAAACACTCTTCTGCTTTCTTCCGATTGCCTGTAACAGTGATCACACCTTTGGGACCAGGCATCTTCAATTTGAGATACACATAACATGGTTGAGCCATGAAGCGTGCATAAGCTAGCCTGCCCAAAATAGCGTGATAAGCACTTTGGAAATCCAGAACTTCGAATGTCAACTTCTCCTTGCGGTAATTCTTGGAATCACCGAAAACCACATCAAGAGCAATTTGGCCGAGTGACTCGGCTTTCTTCCCAGGAATGACTCCATGGGAACTCATGTTACTGGTACTGAGCCTGGACATCGGAATGCCCATCCCTTTCAATGTTTCTGCATACAGTATGTTCAAACCGCTGCCTCCATCCATCAGGACTTTGGTCAGTCGAGTGCCTTTGACAACTGGGTCGACCACCAGAGCTTGCCTCCCAGGGGTGGCAATGTGCGTAGGGTGATCAGACTGGTCGAATGTGATGGCAGTCTGGGACCACTTCAGATAATTGTGTGTTGCCGGAGCAACCATGTTTACCTCACGGTTAATAACCTTCAGTCGACTTTTGCTATCAACATCGGCAAAAATCATCAGGGTGGAATTGACCTGGGGGTACCCATCGTCACTATCTTCCTTGTCCTCAACTTTGTCCGACTCCTTTTCCTTATCTTTGGACTGCTTGCCCTGAAACTGCTGGATCAGAAGCCGACACTGTCAAGTGGTATGCTTTGGGTAAATGAGTTTACCCTCTTCATCTTTCTTGGTGTGGATGTGACACGGTAGATCCAAAACATCATTTCCATCTTGGTCTTTAACTTTCTTGGGGTTCCAAGGTCCTTTGGGTTTTCCCTTAAATCTTCCCTGGATTACGGCCAGGGCCTCCCCAGGAGCGGCTGGCTTGGCTTTCCGCTTCTGTTTACGACTGGAATTTCCTCTGGTTTCCTGGGCGACTGCTTTATGCTTGCCACTCCGGAGTCGATCCTCATCTTCACCATTAGCGTATTTGGTGGCAATCTCCATCATCCGATTCAGAGACATCTCTCCGGTTCGACCGAACTTCAGATTGAATTCTCTGTACTTAACGCCTTCTTTAAAGGCACAAACTGCTTGATGATCTGGTACATTTTCAACTGTGTGATGCAATGCGATCCACCTCTGGATGTAATCCCTCAGAGTTTCATTCGGTTTCTGCACGCAAGACCGCAATTCCGTAAGGCCTGCAGGTCGCTTGCATGTTCCTTCAAATGTGGTGAAAAACACTCGGGAGAGATCCTCCCAAGTGTAAATGCTGCGGGGTGCTAACTGATTCAGCCACGCTCTGGCCGAGCCTTCTAACAGGGAGGCAAGTGCTTCATGGCTACCTCATCATTCCCACTGCCAATCTGGACAGCCACGCGGTAATCTTCGAGCCAAGTATCGGGCTTGGACTCACCGGTGAACTTACTAACTCCAGTCGCCAACCTGAAATTGGGAGGAATTACAGCGGCTCTAATGGCTCGACTGAAACACTCCGGCCTTGAAACATATACTCTGCTACTGGTAGGCGCATCTCTGTCGTGGCCTTCTCAGTGAGCTCTATTCCTGTCGACCAAACCATGAACGAGAATGGATCTCGCATCAAATCATGGCTCCCTGGGGTCGACTGAAATTCTCCGCCCAACACTATGAGGGCGTCTGTCATCCTGCTGTCGAGGCACATATGATCCACTCCTCGGGGGAGGGGTTGGCACTCGACGTTGATCATCACGATCGAATCGGTGATCATACTGCTCATTCCTTCTGTACTGATCACGCCGGAGGCAATCTTGGGCTGTGAGCCGACTGGACTGTATCCACTGCAACGGATCGACTGTGGATCCTGTTCTGCGACTGAGAAACAGCGGAATTCTGGTCTCCCGCTGCCCGGAGCAACGCTCTGATTTAAAACAAGCCTCTGCCAGCCTCTGACTGGGAGGGCTAAATCGACTCTGCTATACGGGCCGCAGCCGCCAAATTCTGAATCGGAGTACGATATACCTGCGGGGGCGGAAAGAGTTGACGTCGACTGGATTCTAGAGCCCGTTGACGCACTCGCTCATCGAGTATTCACTGGAGATTCTCCAGTCGAGTGTGCTCGGCCAAGTTAGCCAAGCGCGCGTCCTCCAAGGCTCGGGCCTCGAGGGTTTCTCCAACGATAGGAGTGTGGAGTGCATCCATGTTCCGGCGGCGAAGCTCCTCCCGCTGCAATGACATGAGAGGCTCGGGGAGATACTCCTCGTGAGGACGCGACGGGTCGCCCCCATCCGTGCCTCCGTCAGCATGGAGGAAACCGGGAGGACTGCATGGCCCATCGATCACCAGAACCTCTGCAGCTAGGTCACTGCTGTCGCATTCGGATGCAGTCTCTGCGGAGCCAGTCGAACAGGTCGTAGAGGGATTCATCGGGCTCGATTTCCACGACTTGTGGGGTGGCTGACTGGCGGGCCACCACATGTCTCACCCACCTCTGAAGCCTCGACCGACCGGAGCGCTTGCACCAGCGAGAAACAGGGCGGGGAGATGCCATAGGAGCCGACCGATATTGGGTCGACGGCTGCCGCAGGAGGACACCAAGGACGCATGCGCGAAAGTGCGTCGCCCCGCGAACGGGGAGCGCGTCGACGTCGAGTGGAGCCTCCTCAAGCCAAGCGGAGTCGTCGGCGATGAATGTGAGTGCACCGAGACGGATCTCGCGGCCCTCCACCAAAGCTCCGCCCGAAACCATGATCAAAGAGATCGGAAAAAATCGCAACTTCTCAAACTAGGCGCTAAGACTCCTAGCCCGACGGTGGGCGCCAACTGTCGTGGTTCTAACTCTGACAGTGATGTAGGGGGTATGTATGGAGAGGCTAGATCTTAGCTATGGAGGAGTTGTAAGCACACGAGGATTACGAGTTCAGGCCCTTCTCGGAGGAAGTAATAGTCCTACGTCTCGGTGCCCGGAGGCGGTCGACTGAATTATGTGTGTATGAATAACAGGGGTGCGAACCCTTGATACTGAGGAGGGGGGTGGCTTATATAGAGTTCGCCAGGCCCCTCCAGCCCTCAGTAATGCTGGGTTTAAAGTACATTAAGACTGGGAGTTACTGGTAACGCCCCTAATAAAGTGCCATGATGACCATAAAAGCTACTTAATGACCGACCGTTTGCGTGCTGGGTGACTTTAGATCTCCTGGCAGTCGAGTGGTTGGATCTTGGTTGAGTGATTGCTTCGTGGTCGAGTGTCTTGAATCCGTCGAGTGGGATACCTCCAAGTCGATTGAAAGGTGACTTCTTCTAGGGATGTCCTTGGGTAGGGTACTTAGGACAGGTCCATGCCCCTACCCTAGGTACATAGCTTCATCACCTAGATATATCCTTGTTTTTATGCCTAGCTAGGGGCGTTAAACGATAGCGCTTGTTGGGAGGCAACCCAATTTTATTTTTAGTTTTTTTCCTTTTGCTTCTGTTTAGGAATAAATATTTGTTCTAGACTCTCGTTAGATGTGTTTTTATGTTTTAATTAGTGTTTGTGCCAATTTAAACCTATAGGATCTTTTTGGATGATAGTTATTTGATCTTGCAGAAATTTCCAGAAACTTTCTGTTCACGAAAATAATTGTTAAAAATCACCAGAACGTCCTATTTTGGCTAATTTTTTGGAGTTCTAGAAGTTTGCGTTAGTTACATATTACTACAGACTGTTCTGTTTTTGACAGATTCTGTTTTTCGTGTGTTGTTTGCTTATTTTGATGAATCTATGGCTAGTAAAAGAGTTTATAAACCATAGAGAAGTTGGAATACAATAGGTTTAACACCAATATAAATAAAGAATGAGTTCATTACAGTACCTTGAAGTGGTCTTTTGTTTTCTTTCGCTAACGGAGCTCACGAGATTTTCTGTTAAGTTTTGTGTTGTGAAGTTTTCAAGTTTTGGGTGAATTTTTTTTGATGGATTATGGAACAAGGAGTGGAAATAGCCTAAGCTTGGGGATGCCCATGGCACCCCCAAGATAATCTAAGGACACCAAAAATCCAAAGCTTGGGGATGCCCCGGAAGGCATCCCCTCTTTCGTCTACTTCCATCGGTAACTTTACTTGGAGCTATATTTTTATTCACCACATGATATGTGTTTTGCTTGGAGCGTCTTGTATGATTTGAGTCTTTGCTTTTTAGTTTACCACAATCATCCTTTCTGTACACATCTTTTGAGAGAGCCATACATGATTTGGAATTTGTTAAAATACTCTATGTGCTTCGCTTATATCTTTTGAGTTATATAGTTTTGCTCTAGTACTTCACTTATATCTTTTAGAGCACGTTGGTGGATTTGTTTTATAGAAACTATTGATATCTCATGTTTCACTTAGATTATTTTGAGAGTCCTATATAGCATGGTAATTTGCTTAAATAATCCTAATATGCTTGGTATTCAAGATTAGTAAAAACCTTCCTATGATTGTGTTGAATACTATGAGAAGTTTGATGCTTGATAATTGTTTTGAGATATGAAGATAGTGATATTAGAGTTATGCTAGTTGAGTAGTTGTGAATCTAAGAAATACTTGTGTTAAAGTTTGTGATTCCCGTAGCATCGCTACAAAAAAATACATTTCCGTGATGATACGTGTTTGTCACAGTAGGTCGCGTTTTTTGTCATGCATGTACATCCATGACAAATTTATGACAGAATCAAGATAGTCATACCTGTGCTGTCGTAGAAGTGTTCCATGACATTACCAAAATTATCATCACGGAAGTTTCCACTTCCATGACGATAAATCGCGCGTCACAGAAGTGTCTTCGTCAAGGGTGACCGGCACGTGGCATCCACCATAACGGAACGCCGTTAAGCTATCGGGTCAGGTTTTGGATCCGATAACCCATTAACAGCCCCGACCAATGGGAAATTTCCAGGTGTAAAATTCTTATTGGCCAGACGAAACACGTGTCAGCTCGTCAGTGGGTCAGATAGGCGCCTATGATACGTCAACACATGGCACGGCCCAATAGAGGCCCATTCCTGTGAAAAGGCCGACCCGTTTGACTTGGTCAAAAGGTGGCGGGGCGGCCCATGGAAAGCCTGTTAACGGCCTGTTCGCATATATCCCATTTACAGCCCGCTAACCCAAGGCCCATTACCCCCTATTCGAATTAGGCCCAGTGGCATCATCTGGGCCATCCAATATGATTCCAGCCCATTTTCACTTCTGGCCCATGTATGGCCCATGACGTCTTTCGGCCCATATGAGGCCCTATGTAACTCTTGGCCTATTAACGGCCCGTGGTGAAACTGGCCCGTAATGAATAGTGTACCACTTTACACCCATTAACGGCCTGTGGTGAAACTAGCCCGTAAAGAACAGTGTATCACTTTTTACCCATTAACGGCCCGTTATTCCGTTGGGCCGTTTCCAGCCCATGTTATCTTTCGGTCTTCTCAGAGCTCATTTATTCTTGGGCTCATTTCCAGCATTCGTTTACTTACGGCTCGTTACTGTCATTTTCTGCTTGTGGGCCAAATTCAGCACGTGGTTACAGTCGGCCCGTTAATACGTTGGGTCGTTTTAATAGCATCATCAAATACGGCCTATTAACGATGGCCCGTTATGGTCGGCCCATGAACGAACGATTCCAACTCTAGCCCGTTTACGACCATAATGTAGTCTGTTTGTCCCATGTTTGGCCAATCGATCATACGGCCCTTATAAGGCCCATTGATGATACGGCCCGTAGAAGGCCCATTGTTTCTACGGCCCGTAGAAGGCCCATTGTTTCTACGGCCCGTAGAAGGCCCACTGTTTCTACAGCCAGTAGGAGGCCCAGTGTCACCACAGTAAATATTAGCCCATGGTTATTGTGGCCTAGTTTTAAAAAATAGGTTATTGCAGCCACTAGCTAACCGCGGAAAAAGAACTGCAATGACTACAAGCAAACAAATAAACAAGACAACAAGGAAATAAATAAGCAAGGAACTAACGCTAGGCTATCACGGCTATTACACATATTACATCCACTAGGCATCAAAGTTCGCCACCAGTGCAAATAGAGGGAACAAAGCAGCATATCATATACACTGGTTGTCAAAGTTGGCGACCAGCGCAAATAAACGCCGCAGCAAAACAAATCCAAAACTGAAACCACTTCAGAAGATCTCAAGAAACAATATCCTGGGTACCCATAATGCTGGCAAGATGCTTAGCAAGCTTATTAACTTTCTCTTGTTTGGCGCTTAAATCCTCCAGCGCTTGCTGTTACACCAGAAAATATGCATCTGAATTCTGCAGGGACTTCCTCAGTCCTTCAGCTTCCTATCGCAGCACATCTGATCGATGTCTTTCAACTTGAAGTTGAGACTCAAGCAGACGAACTTATTCAGGCAGCGAGTTCGAAGAGCTTGTGCCAGCAGTAGTGGCCAGTAACTCAAACACTACATCAAGACAGAACTTTTGGGTTCCCTCACTGTCGTCAAGATAGTTTTTATCAGTTTTCTTGGAGACCAATAGGGATGTCTCACTATCTTGAACCTTATCTGCATTACTTCCTTTACCATTGGATAACACGGTACTGTTCTCCAATATTTTGTCCGCATTCTAAAAGAGAAACAAGCATACACATCACATGTTTACCATGCATGTTGTATATGAAACTCATTTTGGTAAATGAGTTCAGTTGTAAAGTGGACAGGATAACAGCATGAAACAAACATATATTTATGTACCATGGTCACTTTATGGTCTATATCATTCTAGTTTTTGTTGCCAAATCAAGATAGAGACACAGTTCAAATAATATTTGTTCAAGACAAAGCAGAATAGACAGAATATATGTGTGGGTAACTATAGAGCAATAACAACACTTGTAATGTGCATGACATGAGAACATAACTGTTTATTCAATTGAAACTGAAATCAACATAGAGCAGGTTACAACAGCAAACCAATTAAAGAAATAGGTTTAAAACATACCTGTTGCACCATTGGAGTTCCAATTCCATCCTTCAAATTTGAAAATAGTTGGTATGAGTAAATACAGTAATGCAAGAGCAAAGGAGTACGAACCATAGCTACAGAACCTGACCTGAGAACAAATCTTCTTCTCCTTTAAGCGTTGAGTTGGGATTCGGAGTGGTGGTCCTCGTGCTTTGGGCACTGCAGTTCCCTTACTAACTGCTCGTGTTTGGGTGCTCTGTGGTGGAGACGGTGCTGTGTCAACTGGAACTGGGTTACTATCTGCCGGGGTTGGGGTTAGAAGGGGTGTAGCTGGTTCTCTGTCCAACTGGGTAGGGGTACAATCTGTGAGAGTCTGGGTTATGTGTGGTGGATCTGGTCCTTGGGCAAGTACAATCATTGTTCTATCTGCATCAACTGGTAGCACTATCTTTTCTGAAGACCGTGTTGTTACTCCCTTAGATACTGCCATCACGCTCTCCAATTCAAATGGCTGATAAACAAGAAATGTAATTGAAAGTATAGACATTGTATGATAGACAGGTGCAATGGATAGTGGGGAATAAAAGAGGGCCTGAAATAATTCATATTTATGTTGTCTAACCAAACAGGATAGCATGACACAATTTCACATATTATGATGGCTAACTAAACAGGATAGCATGACACAATTTCACATTATGATGGCTAACTAAAAAAGATGGAAAGACATAGTTCAAAATATGAGACTATGTAAACAGGATGACATGACATAACTATATAATGTGTTTATTAAATAGGTTGGCATGCCATAATTCACATACATTCACGGATAGAATGCCATAATTCAAAATATGATGACTGTAAACACTAAACAGGATGAGATGATATAACTATATGATGTCTTTATTAAATGGGTTGCCATGCCATAATTCAAATATATGATTTATATAGTAAGCAAGTAAGCAGATGGCAATCCATATATGATGTAAAACCTAAGCAATGCAAGACAACATGCATGACATGGGTAGTATAACCCTGCCAAGTTTGAGCATAGACCTCAGGGGGGAAATAGGACTGGTCATCAGTATCTGAATCCTCCTATGAGGAGCTCTCTGTAACCAGCAAGATGCCTGCTTCAGCATGTAGCATTGTCTGCTCTGAATACCTTGTTTTCACTCCAGATACTTCCATCACCGCTTCAAATGGCTGATGCACAGGAAGAGTAGTTGAATATACAAACGTTGTCAACAAATGGAACACGTAATACAAAAAAAATGATAGCATGATATAATTCACATACATGATGATTGGCTAAACAGCATGGCATTGCATAATTCACATATATAATGCCTTTGCAACAAGATAGCATTGTATAATTCACATATATAATGTCTTGCAACAAGATGGCAATGCATAATTCACATATATGGTAATTAGACACTGAACAGGTGGCATTCACACAAAGCATGTCTAAACTAATCAAATGACATAGCAATGTGAGACACCATATGCACGATATGAGCAACATAACCCTGCCAAGTTAGAGCATACACCTCGGGGGGGATAGGACTAGTCATCTGTCTCTGAATCCTCCTCTGAGGAGCTATCCGTAACCAGCGAGATATGTGCTTCGTCAGATAGCATAGTCTGCTCTGAAGACCTTGTTTTCACTCTAGAATTTGCAATCACCGTGTCAAATGGCTGTTCACATGAAGAGCAGTTGAATGTACTAACATTATTGACAAATGTAATATGTAACGAAAAAAAGATGGCCTGATATAATTTACATATAAGATGACTGGCTAAGCAGGATGGCATTGCAAAATTCACATATATGATGCCTGGCTAAACAAGATGGCGTTGCATAATTCACATAAACGATGAATAATCTAAACAGATGGCATTCGCACAAAGGATGTCTAAACTAAGCAGATGACATATTTGATGTATAAAGTAAGCAATGCAAGACACCATATGCATGATATAACCAACATCAGCATGCCAAGTTAGAGCGAAGACCTCACGGGGTAAATAGGAGTTGTCTTCTCCTTCTGAATCCCCCTCAGAACAGATATCTTCCTCTCAATTACAATCCGAAATGCGTGGAGGGGGGCTGCCTTTGCGCCTACCATGGAGCGACGTCTGCATGAAATTTTATTGCCACGCAAGGCTCATCTCTTTTGCTCTACATGTTCAGTTCCATTGTTTACAATAACTGTCATGCATAGGAATAAATCATAGTGAGATTATGTAAGGAGTGCATGCAGAAATCCAGAGTGATGGTAGCAGCCTGTGGATAGACCCAAAACCAATAATAGCAGGCAGATAATGGCTTCAGTTAAAAAATACAGATAATGGCTTCTTTACTGTTTGTTTCCCACCCAACATGAAACTCATAGTAGACACCGGAGATTAACCAGATAGTAGATAGATACTATTGATAGCGGCCCCGATATGTACCCCCCAACCATTTAAAAACTCAAGTTTGACCATTAGTTTGGAGCTGACTCAGAGTCTAATCGGTGAACAGGACGATAAAGTAGCATGTAATATTAAGCGATGCATAACGTAAGCAGACACGAAAGAGTGTGACCTCTCTTGCGGACCCGTGTATTCCTCGAAGTCATCTGCTCGGTTGATGATGGTAATGCAGTTTTCATGGCTGCCAGCGGCGGGGAAGAAGATCTGAGGCGGCGAAAGACAGTCTGGAGGCCGGATCCCTGCTGTGCTGGACCCTTCTGTCGTTGGAGCAGCTGAGCTGGGGTGGACGACGGCGTAGCAGGAGCAAGACAAACCACGCAAGGTTTTCTTTGGCAACTATCAGTAAGAGAAGTAATTCTATAAGGGCTCGTTTGAATTGGAGGATTCCAACAATGCAGGGATAGGAAATAGACAGGAATAGGATAGGAATGCACATGCAAAACAGAGAATTTAAAAACACAGGATTTCTGCCAATCTGGGTGTTTGATTCACAACAATTGGAAGATCACAGGATGCAAAAAAGCATGGTGAGATTAAGTCAAACCACAAGAAAATGTACGGTTATAATGCTATTATGCTACTATCTCTTAGTCTTGTGCTTCATGAATAGGAATTTGAAAAGGAGGACAAGTGAAAATTAAAATTCCTATGTTTTTTCTTTCAAGGAGACACTAAAGGAACAAATCTGTGTGCTCAGTAGACAATATATATAACATGTAGAGTAAAAAAGAGATGCAACAAGTGTACAACCTCTTTGGCGAAGCCATGTCGATCTCAGCGTGATTGGGTTGGCCGGTGAGGATGCTCTGGCTGACTTTGCTATCGGAGGAGGGGAAGAAGATCTTAGGCGTCTGGAGATGGAGCCCGAGGTACTGCTCTGCTGTGATGGAGGGTTTCGTCGTTGGAGCAGCTCTGGTGAGTTGTACGATGCCGAGGCTGAAGCAGGACAAGAGAGACAACGAACAATGTTAACCTGAGTGGAATTCTAATAGCATCTCCAATACTTGATGTAAAATACATAACCACAAAGTGCTAGATGTAAAATACATCAGCCGCTCATCTCTGAACTTAACTGTCGAAACTGAACTTAACTGTCGAAACTGAACTTAACTATCGAAACTGAATTTTGCTGTCAAAACTGAACGCACTAGCAAGGTGAGGCTACACGTTGGTCGACTGACTTTTTCATCTCTGGTCAATCAATTTTGCAGCCGTTGGATACGAAATCAGGGGCCTGCGGTTCATCTTCAACCTCCACCCCCCCTGAGCCGCCAGTCACCACCGGCCAAACAGCAGCCCGCCGCCGCCCCGCCCGCCCCAAAAACACTCCCCACCATCGGTCTGCCGCCGCCCCGGCCATCCCTCTAGGCCCCCCGTGCCAAGCTTTTTCTCCGGCGATCCCCACGCCACCGCCCCCCCAACGCCCCGCCACCGCCGGCGACCATCGCCCTCATCCTGAACCCTAAGATAGATAGTGGAGTACCTCTCTGGCGAGCCCCCCCCCGCTGCGGCTGGTTCTTCCTTCACCCCGGCGAGCCCCCCCCCAACCCCCTGAAAATCGACTGACCCAAAAGTCGATTTAGTCGACTGAAGTGTAGCTAAATCGGAGCAGCATCGCAAGCAAGAGCAAGAGCGAGAGCAGCAGCGCGAGCAAGAGCAATAGCAAGAGCAGACCAGGCAGGGGACCGAGAGCAAGAGCAGAGCAGCAGCGCGAGCGAGAGCTAAAGCAGCAGCTCCTACTGATGTGGACGTCATCGCCGAGGGAGCGACGCCGTGGAGGAAGTGTCCGGCGAAGCCGCCATGGATGGAGTCGCGCCGTGTCGGCTCGGGACCGAGCGCCGGCAGCACTGTGAGATCGAATCAAGAAGAAAATGCGGCGAATAGTGTACAACCTCTTTGGTGGCGCCGATTAGGCCACAGCTTCATCCGAGGAAATGGTGATGATGATGCTCTTCCGGTGGTGCAGGTGAAGACGGCGGTGTGGGAATGGAGGTGGCACGAAAGACGAGGGGAACGTCAGGGCAGCTCCTTGGAGGTGGAGGACAGGCTGGGTGAACCGGCATGATGATGAGATCGATGACGGATCCTCATCCGGTAAGGTGGATGAGGGACGTCGAGGTGTTGCTGTGGACGACGTCGTCAGGGAAGAGGCTCTGGTCGGGTGGCGGACGGAGCAGGGTGTGGGGTTTCGTAGCGGGTTTTCACGGCCTCGGTGTACGAATGGGTGGGCAGAAGGGATGGCAGTGGGGAACCATGGCTTAGAGACGCGCTTGTCCAAAATGTGGGGTAAGTTACGAAAGTACCCCCACCGATTTGAGGCGGTTCTTTCGGTTCAGGGGTACCACGGGCATTTCGCGTGTCGGGATTTCACAGGAGGTGGGAGTTTTCGCGCGCGTTGTAATTTTGGAATAGCAAGCGCGTGTTGAGATGGAGGAAGTTGTCAGAGCACAACGAGACAAAGATATATCTTTAATATTTCAGGCTAACAAGGCGCGGGTTGAAATTTCCAGACAAGCCTAACGTGTACTGTACCAAATCAATGCGCACTACAGATGTCATTCAAAACTTTGAATTCATGTTATCTTCAATTAAAATATTTCGCTACGTGTATAATGCATGCAACCTACTACTCAAATGAACGTTTTAGTGCATTCCAAACGTATACAGTACCGCTTCAATATGAACTAAATTTGAATTCGTTTCTCTATTTGAATAAGATCTACAGTAATGATTGTTGTGAAGTCAAAGCATTTGAATTTGTTTCTCTATTTTAATAACATCTACAATCATCATTCTTGTCAAGTTAAACCATTGTTTTTGTATTATCTTCACAGCACACCAGATGATTAGTCTCGAGTTACATATGAACTATGTGTACTATATGAACTCGAACTAGATTTTTTTGAATCCACTTTATTTTGATTTCAAATTACATTACATTTCTAGCTCTAGCTAGATCTTCATAATCTAAACCATGTCTCATATGTATAATGTGTTTATCACATTATGTATGGTGCCCCGCCCCCTACACCTACAAGTATTTAGATGTGAGTTGCAAACACCACACATTACCACAAATTCAAATAAAATGTGAGAATGTTCGATATATAGTATTGTTTAGATTGTTCGATATTTAGTTGTAAGCTGCAAACGCCACACATTATCACAAATTTAAATAAAATGTGAGATTGTTTGATGTATAGTACGGTTTAGATTGTTCGGCACTTAGCTGTGAGTTGCAAACGCCATGCATTATCACATTATGGTATAACATGTGCACAGCACGTGTATCACCGCTATATTCATGCATGCAATGTTTAAAACACTATGATCTCCTATTAAAATATATGAATCCTCTTTCATATCAGATTATGATCTTTGTTAGTCTCTTACACCCACACAATCCTCTAACCTTTGTAGCTACCACTAACTTTCTCTCGTGCATGCACATGCCCTCCTCCCCCCCCCCTCCCTCGGCATTCTACCCACCGGGCACATTCATTTTTTTTCTTTAGGTCGTTCTCCCAGAGTCTCCACAACTCCTTTCTGACACACACCGATCGATAAACCTCTCCAGCGATGACTGCCTACAACATACACACACACCTTCAATCTCCTCCTTTATGTGTCCTTGCCTCGTGTCTCTCATACGGTCAGACACACGTGTAAACTCTCACCCCTCTTTTCATCAATCTCACAATCGCACACTCCTCCCTATCTAGCTAGTAGTTGGGCCTCTCGCACCACCTCCTAGATCCATTCTCTCTGTCTATCCGTCTCGCTGGGCCTTATTTGCCTCTAACAAATGGACATACACCGACTGATCTCTCGCTATACATATAGCTAGCTAGGTCCTTATAACTCGTTTTTACCCACACGTCAATCGATCTACCTCATTAGTTGTGTCTCTCCCTTCCTCCGACAAACAACAATTGATCTACCGATCTAGTTAGATTTTCTTACCAAACACATGGTTCCCCTTCATCATCCATGGATGCGTCCACAGGCACACACAGAAACACATCCCCACTCTTATTGATAACATTGCAGTTCCACCCTCGGTTTGTCTAGTAGGCCTCTCCCACCATCTTTGAGAAGAAACTCCATCACCCATCCAACATTCTACCCCTCTCCCTCCCTCTCTCTCTCCTCTCTCTCTCTGTCCCATCATATTTCCCGTCCTTCAGTTATGTATGGATGTCGATCGATCTCCCTCAAGACATAGCTGGGTCTCTCCTTCTCAACACATATACGAGTCGTTCTACCTCTATAGTTAGGCCTCTGCCTACCCCCCCCCCCCCCCTCCCCCCCCCACACACACCGATACATCGAGCGCTCTAGTCATGTCTCCCTGCCACACACAAACTTGACATGTGCCCTCTAACGTTCCGGTAGGCCAGTCGCCCTATATCTTTGACTTGCATACACACACAATTTCGATGGCTCTCTTCATCGATCTCGCACCCACCCACTTGATCCTCTCTTCGACTCTATCGATAGCTATGACCCTTCCCTCTCTTCTCGTGGATTGCCCGACCCTCTATGTATGATATGGATAGGCCTCCATTTCACACACATTGCATGCAAAATTTTGTTTGAGATGTCATCGACGCATATTCCCACAAATAATTCACGAAATCAACCCCACCCGAAAACAAAAAACACTCACGAACGCACTTTGTATCTCTCACACACACCCACGTAGGTGGGGGCATGCACGAAGAGAAGAGGTGCATGCACGGTGCACGTACTCCCGTCTCTTTCCCATCCACACCCGCGCGGGTACACGGTGGAGCTCATTTCTATACGAAAAAGGCAGCCCACATGGTAATTTGGCACGTGTACTGGTTGTCCACTTGGTGGAGGGAGGATCGTCTACCACGGGTGAACAAACAAATTGCGACTTGACGTGTTATGTTAAAAAAGAGGCAAACCATGTGGGGCCTACCTTCGAGGCAAGGCTCTATACACTGGAGTACTTTTGATGTGTCCCGTCAACTCGTAGAACGAGGAGAAGCTTGCTTAGTACGCCGTCTCCCCTGCCCACGGGCGCGGTGGCTCGCAGGATGAGGTGAAGCTTGCTCCACCTTACGCCCGCTCCCTCGCCCATGCACGCAGTGGCTTGCAAGACGAGGAGAAAAATTTACTACTCCCTCCGTTTACTCCTCGTCCCTACTACCTTGGTTATAGAGATTATATCATATTGTTTGGAATATACATGTCCTTTAGTAGATTTCAATATGAACTAAAAGTACATACTCCAAACACTGATGTATATAGACGTATTTTAGAGTGTAGATTCACTCATTTTGTTCCGTATGTAGCATTCTCCCTCGCCCCTCGACCCTCGCCCACATGGTGGACGTGCAGCAATTCATTCGGTCTCATATAGCCAGAATGATATATACTGCACTACCATTATTGCTCGACTTCCCGAAGAGGCGAAGAGCCAATCGCAAGGTTAATATTTTGGAGATGCCAAGCACAAGGTTATAGGAGAACGAGTAGTAGGTGCCGCGTCATTTATAAATAAAGTTTTTTTTCTTCAGTGGCACGTACGCAATATGATAGGTTCATATGGAGAGAAAAGGAAACGGCTCCACTATATACATAGTCAGGACGGGCCAGCCTACACGGTTGCTTGCTGGGGTTGCTCTCTTCACACTCTCTCGCACAAAACGACTGTGGCCACATCTCTAACATCTCGGCGGATCACGTCCGCTTGGGGAAGGGGTGGATGCTTAGTGTAGATGCGGTGGTCGTCGCCGACGATGAAAACCCACTGTCGGCACGTCCCGATCAGGGGTCCCCGCTGTTCTCTCTCACAAAGCCGGTGAGGTTGCCTTCGTCCCTTGCTCACTACCGTGACGTGGGCAGTTTCCGCCTCCTGCCGCCCTCCTCAAGGTTGAGCTACGTCCCTCAGGTACAACTCCCTTTACAGCCGGCTTGCACCACTGCTCCAGCTGCCCACATCACTCCCTATGGATATTTCTCTACTTCTTTGCCCCGCACATACCTCTACTGGCTTCTACGTACTGTATCTGTGATGAGTTTATGTCTCATCAACTAGTCCCAGTAATCTTATTCTAATCACACTTCTTCAATTTCTTTGCCACAAGGATGCTCATCTCGATTTTGGTGAAACTGCACAAAATGATCCGATGGTCAAAAGGTTGCAAACTTCATTTATTAGGAAGCTCGAACGTTGCCAGCAAATTGAAGCCTGGTCAGCATTCACAGTTCAAGGGCTAGGGACTGCATGGATCATTTTTTTTCTTTAGCTGCCTCTGTTCCAAAATAAGTGTCAACTTTAGTAGTAGTACAACTTTGTACTAAAGTTTGCACAAAGTTGAGACACTTATTTTGGAATGGAGGGAGTACATATTTGCTATGATCTGTCAATCATTGAGATGCAATAGCATGCATGTTAGTCTCCTTTGTATTTGATAAAATGTTGCAACGGGCAACCTTGGACGCAAGAT
Source organism: Triticum urartu (assembly GCF_003073215.2). Lineage (NCBI taxonomy): Eukaryota > Viridiplantae > Streptophyta > Magnoliopsida > Poales > Poaceae > Triticum > Triticum urartu. The sequence goes on along the minus strand of NC_053022.1, from coordinate 489,258,780 downwards.
ACATGTAACAGAAGCTGGAAGCTTCATAGCATTGTACAAATTTATCTCGCTGATAAATTACAGTACGTACTATACTAGTACTTCCTCCGTTCCTAAATATAAGTCTTTGTAGAGATTTCACCATGAACCACATGCGGATGTATATAGATGCATTTTAAGTGTAGATTCATTCATTTTGTTCCGTATGTAGTGGAATCTCTACAAAGACTTATCTACTAGTAATAGCTAGCCCCCACTACTAGGAATTCTCTATCCTCTCCTTGAGCCACATCATCAAAATTGATGTAGCTGTTAGATGAAGTAAATCAGTCCATAATAGCCATCTGATCTAGACGTTGAGAGGCTCCGCACTAAGCCACATGCAAGCATGCAGAAATACTATGGCACATGCATGTCAGTGGGTTTTAAATCACATCAACATGTCTGCATGCAAGCATGCACCGGTAGCATGCATGTAAGTGAGCTTTTAAGTCCCATTAACATGTCAAAAAGAAAAGTATAATATCATTATGCAGTAGGAGTTGGCTGATCTTTTTTCCTTACGTGGGATGATCTAAATGATGATGGGAGTTTATTTAGTTTGTCTACCACATTTGTCATGCGGTTATAGAGTTTTTTTTAGTTCTATGAAATCGATAATTTTGTGCAGAGAGATATACCGATGTTCCTGCGTGTTTTAGGAACGGAGGGAGTACTATGTAAAGAGTTAGGTGTCCCACGGTGATAGTGTGAGGTGGGCCATGTAATCACTGAGCCTGCATGTTTTCACTGCTCTTGCACGCCTCCGCTGTAAGAATGGAGAAAATTGTAATCTAGTAGTGGTACCTCCTTTCGCTGAAAGCGTGGGACATCCAACAGTCCTACCACCGCAGTAATAAAGACCAATGAGACGTCAAATCACATAGACCCAGCAGTAAGTTGGACGGACGAAGCAACCATCACTCTTGCGCCAGTCAGAGGTCGCGTCCACTCTGCCCGGGCATGAATGCGGCACCGATTCTTTGGAGTGGCGCTGACCGTTTTGGGCGGGAAGCGTGCGCGGGCAATGGAGGGGCTTTGGGTGGGCCAGGCTGGTAAGGAGCGGGCGTGGCAGCTGTCCGCATGTCCCTACCGGACACGCCCAGAAACGAGAGGAGCTGTCCGCATGTCCCTACCGGACACGCCCAGAAATGAGAGGATGCACCAACTCTCGCGGCTAAAATCTTACACTACACAACATCTCTCTGTAGGAGTAGGTCGATCCGTCGCTCTCTCTAACACACACATGATGTTAAACACACACACACACACACACACACACCCGCATGCACCTTGGTCCCATTGCACCTTCTAACGTGACTTATTACACCTAGACGGAGGGAGTAGTAAAAGTATACGAGATACGGTGGCACACTGACTTAAGTCGAATACAAGTGCCCAAAATTTGTGTGCATGTTATAATAAGGATTCACTTAAAATAGTACGTGAGCGAACAGAGGGATCAATTGGACAGTGTTCCCGAGCAGTAGCGACATGTGTGAGGTAAGATACACCGCTGATGCTTTTAATTTTTCTTATTAATTTGTTTGTTTCACCCTCTGACTGGTGGGACCCAACGTACTACGTGGAGAGAGGTAAGGTGACTAAGGCTGCATTATTTCTGCACCACTGTGGATAGTCTTACCACCAAAGCCACATGACACGATTATGATTGAAATCCCAATGACTCCCACACACACAAAAAAACACGGCATGCTTGTCACACGAATGCAGGAATGTATAAAAGGTTATTTCCCTCTCGTTGAACATAACAGGAGGGTTGTGTAGCTGGTTAGCCTGTTCGCTCATCAAACTTGAGGTCTCGGGTTCGATAACTACACTTGTGCATAATTTGTGCCAGGAGGATTCTTTGACTGGTTAAAATGTTTTCTAGGGTTTGCATGCTTCACACTCTCTCTCCAGTATATATATACACGCTGGAGCCTTAGCGCTTGTAGTTGCTCTCTTCACACTCTCTCGCCCTCTTCAGATCTAAACAAGACTTCGTTGGCCTCTCTCTCCCCTCACTGCTGCTCAAAGAGCCGGCAGGATCCGTCCGCCGGGAAGGGAAGGAGGCTTAACGCTGTCGCCGTTGGCGAGGGACTACCGGCGGAGCTGTTCACTTTCCACCCAGCGGCGGCGCGGGAGGGCCTCCGACCCCTTCTACTTCGTCGCCGTCCCGTCGCCCACCGAACCACGCCCCAAGAACCTTAAGGTATAATTTACTTACTCCACATGCATTGCTCTAGTTGCATGTATACCATGAATCTAGGACGTGGTTCAAAGACGAAAGGAGTGGGGGAAAGTAGTGGGAAAAGTTGTATATAGCATGAATCTAGGACGTGGTTCAAAGAGGAAATGAAGGGGGAAAGTTATATAGCATGAATCTAGGACATGGTTCAAAGAGGAAAGGAATGGGGGAAAGTAGTGGGGAAAGTTGTATCGCATAAATCTAGGACATGGTTCAAAGAGGAATGGAAGGGGCGAAAGTACTAGTTCAAAAAGGAAAGGAAGGGACACGGCTGTAGATTTTGAGCAGGACTAGATTTGTTGCGCTCACATAGGGAAAGGTGTCTAAAGATAACAAAACTGGGACCAACACAAATATTCTCCTTGGTTGTTTGTTCTTTGTTGCAACAGGCTGTGCATGACCACAGTACATCGGTAGATACACATGGTGCTGGTGCATCCACTGTCCCATGCAACTCATTAGCTGTTGTTAATCTAAGGCCCTGTTTGGTTAAAAACTCCCTAGTCCCTACCTGCTTGGTTCCAGGGACTAAACATGGACTAGAGGTTATTAGATGACATGCTAAAAGACCATGTTACCCCTAGTAATGAACTAATAGAGACAAGGTGCGATGCGTGGTAGGGGCAACTGTTGGAAAAAGTCCCAAAAAGACTCCCACGGGGTCTTCTTTCTTTAGTCCCAAATGCCCACTTTTAGTCCCTCAAAGTCCCTCCTATTTGGAGATGGGACTAACACGGAGTTTTTTTAGTCCCTACACCAAAATGTCCCTGTAAACAAACACCCTCTAATAATGCCGCTGGAAAATTGATGCAATGCCACAATTAAAAGCAAATTACATGTTTAACGAATTTTATTGTTAATATAATCTCTATGTTAATATTAATCAATGCCACCGTTTGAGAAATGCTATTGTCTTGCTTTCTTTCCCATTTAGATAAGGTAGATGCTTCTTTTTGTTGGCTTCTGTGTCCTCCACCATTATTGACCACTAATTGTTTCCTTTGCACCTCTGTGTAAACAGGGTTATCTACTTCACCTCGTTGCCACTGTGACCTTTTGTTGCACTGCACAAAACACTTTTGTTTTAAGAGTGTTTTGTGCAGTTCAACCAAAATGTCACACCAACAATGTTGCTTGATTGCTTGATCTTAGTGGAACTGCACAAGAGGAGATCTTACTTCCTATCCGTTAAGGCGAATTTGGTTCAGATCTTCTTCTTGTGAGTTGTTTGAATTCCGCATCATGAGAGGTCAGTACTAGCCTTCTTTCACATGATTCTGTAGTGTGCTTTCATATGTTGTGCTACTTGTATGATAATGTTGCTTGATTTTAGTGAACTGCACAAATAGAGACAAGACTTCCAATCTGTATGTGCGCCGTAATATCCCATTGAGGTAAGATAAGGATATTTCACAACTGTTGGCCTGTATTTTGCCACTTTCATCAGAAAATTAAGTTTAGTACTATACTTGTGCTCCCTAATTGACATGCCAAATCTTACATTGAAGGCGAAGCTTGTCTGTTATAACAACTCCCGGTGCTGTAATAAAGCACTGGAACTGTGATGACACAAGTAATGATATAGTTTTGCATCTTAATTTAT
>NC_053022.1:489079178-489253908 GCF_003073215.2 Triticum urartu | reverse complement strand
CAAGCTTATGTTTTCGTTGTTGGTTTTCCAACAACTCCGTTCGACCCTTCTTCTAAGGATGCCTTTTCAAGCTCTTTTGTGATAGAAGTTGGCATTTTCTTCTCCATTCTTTTATTTCAATGATCCATCTTCTATTCTCTCTTCTGGAGGCATTGTGATGTTGTTGCTATTTTCACCCATCATCTCGTTTGGTCAAAGATCATGTTCTTTTCGTGCTTATCAATTTAACCGGAGTGTCATGTCCTTCATTCAAGTTCTCTCATCCTATCAAGTTTTTCATCTCTTTTCAACCGGAGTGCTCTCTGAAGTTTTTCTTACCCCTTGTGCCATTCGTTCAATAGTTTCGGAGGCGGTGTGTTGTTGATTTCATCAAGTATCCTCTCATCTTGTCAAGTTCTTGTTAATTCCTTCCATTTTCAGTCAGAGTGCTGCCAAAATTATATCATCCTTTTTCCTCCTCTATCTTGTTTTAATTGGAGTGTTGTGGCTATCACTCCTCTTTTAACCGGAGTCTCATCCAAGTGCTTTCATTTTGCCAAGCTCATATTCTTTACCTTCCATTTCCAACCGGAGTGTTGTCGTAATTAATCGTTATTGTTCCTTGTACATCTCATTTCAACCGGGGTTCTTGCATGTACTTCTTGTCCATTGCAACCCTTTTCTATGCCTTTTAACCTACAAGGCTCTAGTAATGTCCCTTGTTCCTCTTTTTCTAATGGAGTGTTTTCAACTTTGTTCATCTTCGTTGTATTTTTCTTTCAATTTGTTTAACCTCTCAAGGTTCGTTGTTTCACTCGTTTGTCAAAGAAGCAACTTAGTTTTACCTCTTCTCTTCCTCTTCCGTTTCTCTCCGGTGCCATCCTAGATCTCGGGACAAGATCCTCTCGTAGTGGTGGATTGTTGTGATGCCCCGAGACCGTTGCGTCAGGTGTCCTCCAGTTATTCGTTGTTGTTGCCTTGTCTTTTGCTTGTGTGTCGCATCTTGCCATGTTATCATCCACATTGCATCATCATGTTTTTCGAAACTTGCATCCGTCCGGGCTCCCCCAGTTCCGTCCATTGTCCGTTCTGAGTCCAGTCACACTCGCACGCGCCCGCGGCATGTCCGAAATTTTATTTTATAAGTGGTCGGGAAATGTTCTCGGAATGGGATGAAAGTTGGCGTGTGGTGTTGTTTTGTTGTCAGTAGGTCGCCCGCCAAGTTTCATCGCATTCGGAGTTCGTCTGATGCCCCAACGGATAACTATAGCGGCATTATAGTCGGTCCAACGTCAGACGTTTTCGGTCTCCAGAAACAATCGCCGGGTCTCTTTTCTCTTCTCTCAGCCCAAGACTTTCTGCACATCCCACTATCTACCGCTAGGCCCAACCTAACCTCTCTCGTCAGCCCGCGGCCCTCCTCGCGCGTGCGTCCGAAAATTGTCCCGGACCCGACCCGAGCAGTCGTCACCGTTGTGTCTGGATTATCCCCAAACATCTACAAAACGTCTTCGTTTTCTTATTAGGACTTCCTAGCCTATTTATCCGGGACCGTCCGTTTAAGATTGGAGGGACCAAATTGAAGGAAATATGCCCTAGAGGCAATAATAAAGTTATTATTTATTTCCTTATATCATGATAAATGTTTATTATTCATGCTAGAATTGTATTAACCGGAAACATAATACATGTGTGAATACATAGACAAACAGAGTGTCACTAGTATGCCTCTACTTGACTAGCTCGTTAATCGAAGATGGTTATGTTTCCTAACCATAAACAAAAGAGTTGTTATTTGATTAACGGGATCACATCATTAGGAGAATGATGTGATTGACATGACCCATTCCATTAGCTTAGAACCCGATCGTTTAGTATGTTGCTATTGCTTTCTTCATGACTTATACATGTTCCTATGACTATGAGATTATGCAACTCCCGTTTGCCGGAGGAACACTTTGTGTGCTACCAAACGTCACAACGTAACTGGGTGATTATAAAGGAGCTCTACAGGTGTCTCCAAAGGTACATGTTGGGTTGGCGTATTTCGAGATTAGGATTTGTCACTCCGATTGTCGGAGAGGTATCTCTAGGCCCTCTCGGTAATGCACATCACATAAGCCTTGCAAGCATTGCAACTAATGAGTTAGTTGTGAGATGATGTATTACGAAACGAGTAAAGAGACTTGCCGGTAATGAGATTGAACTAGGTATTAAGATACCGACGATCGAATCTTGGGCAAGTAACATACCGATGACAAAGGGAACAACGTATGTTGTTATGCGGTCTGACCGATAAAGATCTTCATAGAATATGTGGGAGACAATATGAGCATCCAGGTTCCGCTATTGGTTATTGACTGGAGACGTGTCTCGGTCATGTCTACATTGTTCTCGAACCCGTAGGGTTCGCACGCTTAAGGTTTCAATGACAGTTATATTATGAGTTTATAAGTTTTGATGTACTGAAGGAGTTCGGAGTCCCGGATGAGATCGGGGACATGACAAGGAGTCTCGAAATGGTCGAGACGTAAATATCGATATATTGCACGACTATATTCGGACATCGGAAAGGTTCCGAGTGATTTGGGTATTTTTTGGAGTACTGGAGAGTTACGGGAATACGTATTGGGCCTTATTGGGCCATACAGGAAAGAAGAAAAAGGGCCTCAAGGGTGGCCGCACCCCTCCCCTTGGTCTGGTCCGAATGCCGGAAATGCCCTCTATGGAGCCAGCCACTAGCGCCCGAGCTTTATGCCGGGCTGCTTCCGAGGTGGTGCACCACCCCGAATGTGGGCCGATTTTTGTGAATATTTTTTTTTGTTGACGCAATTTATTCTCTGCCGAGATATATAGCCAGTAGCCCTCACGGTGTGCATCTGTCTAAAACCCGAGATGCATATGAAGGATGACATAGGACCGCTGATCCCAGTAGCCGCTGAGACTCAGGTTGATTTGCAAAATCGGCCTGAGGATCAAGTCCTAGCTCCGCAGAATACTTCGGGACACAAAAGCGGCATGCTCAGTCCTCGAGACTCAGGTTGGGTGCGGCCGACCAACCTGAGGATCAAAATCTCCTCGGAAACTATATTGCACATAAAATTTTCTGCATTGGACAAGCAATGCAGTAGCCCCCGAGACACTGGTCGGGTGGCAACACCAGATCAGGGGATCGATGTGCCCCTTTAATATTTGTAAATAATAAGCCCGAAGCCCAGTAGCCCCCGAGACTTAATGCGGGCACGGGTGGCCGAATTAAGGATCAATATCCATAGTAAAATCACAAATTATGTGTAATGACTCTATGTATCCAAGTACTTTACGTCATTGATGCTTAGATCCGCATTGTACAAAACTTTGTTGACCAACCATCGGCTTCCACCTCCTTGGCCAGTAGCCGAGGAGTGTTTGTCCTACTTTATAAAGCCTTTATGAGGGCAAAGACTTACGACAAACAAGGCAATCTGGCCACACGGTTTTATAAACAAAGGTACGCAGAGAGATATGTTATATTACTATTTAACAGAAGAAATGTCTTCCAAAGAAAATAGTCCCGCTATCGGTTCCTTTCTTTGTGTTATCATGCTAAGCATGATCATTAAACCTCAGCTCTAATGTAAGAGCAAAATATCGAGGATTTAGTTTGGGAGGCCAGTTAATAGCCCCGGTAGTGTTCGGCGACAGTCGAGGTCAAGCCGTAAACACTTCGGCCAATGTTATGAATGGCCCGTCATAGTCATCGGATCGCTGACCAGTTTACGCTTATCGTGACAGTCAGTTTTCAGCTTTCTCCACTAAGGTGCTTAACCATGTGACCTAGAAGCACAATCGCAGTGGTTCTCCCTTTGCACGCCTAGCCGAACAAATCGGAACGTAGGAAGCAAGTGCAGGAGCCGGGCAACCCAACTATTGACCGAAGACACAATTCGAAACCGATGCATATATAGCAATATCCGAGAATGTTTTTGCCGAATCCCTAAAGGTGTCCGGCATTGCACTGTGAGACTAATGCTGGAAAAGCACAAATAGTTTAAAAGTTCCAAAAAGCTTGGAAAACCAAGAAACGTCAGTAAAAACATGACGTCCGAACAATATTAAGTGTTCGGTGCCAATCCGAAAGTTGGTCTTAGAAAAAAGAAGTGCTTCTGTCGTGCTTTAACATGATACATCCTATCTCAAGACTTCGAGCGGGTCAGCCTACGGCTTCAACCTCCTATCCCGAGGGCGGAGTACTTCTCATTAGGCCAGTTTAGCAAACTAAACTACAGCGGCTTTGAGAGAGAAATTAGGCTCCTTGTCTAGTGACTGCACACTCGTGTCGAAAAAGGAGTGATAAATAATAATAAAACTTTGCAACGACTAAGAAGAAGAACACTTATTATAAAACGGCTCAAATAAACTTAAGAGCCCCCAAGTGACTTGGGTAGAAGAATGATTGCATGTACCGAAGTACTTATATCATATCTATGTTCAACCGAACTTTAAACGCGTCTTAACCGACCGCCAGCTTCTCCCTCGTCAGTCAAGGACCGAAAAGTGTTATGTACTCCATCGGTCGAGAATATCGACAGTGTTTCCAATAACCAGGCAATCAGGCCATAAGGCTGTAATAGACAAAGCGTGCTCAGGGAACTTATGCTATATTACCGTGAAGTGTAAGAAGCATCTTCGAAGAAAATAGCACCCCCCATCGATACCTTTCTTCGGTGCTCATTGTTATTATGAGACTTGTGCAATAGATTTTTTGTACTCATGAGTTCCGTTGTGTGCCGACCATCATTGAATAACTATAAGAGCGCTAGCTTTCGGCTTCACCCAGTCTGAGGTCCGGCTCGGGCGACCCGATCATGACAATCGCAGAGGTGCTCCCTTTACTCCCTAGCCGAACAATCGGGAACGTAGGGGTAAACACAGAAGCGAGGTAACCCAGCTTGCAAATCGCTTAAGTAAATATGGTGCATATTGTGGCATAATACACGAACAAGGAACGAAGCCGTACAAGTATAATCATATGCAAGAGGAAAAGCTTCATAAAGGAAGCCCCCAAGTGAATTGGGTCCTTGAATTTGTGTGTCACAAACAAAGTTTGGACAAGAAAAAAAATTTACAAGCAACTTTTTTCCAAAAATGTATAATGCTTGGTCGAACCGAACACAAGTTAGAAATTTAAAACTTTGAGCATGAAGGCAACTTAGCTGGTTAATGTGTTCAGTATTGATGACGCGGTCCGAGCTTGATGCGGGACAAGGTGCCATCCCCCAAGCCGGTCCCGAGGTGGCGGAGCAAAGAGCTCGGCACTCCGAAGTGGTGACATAGCACGGTCAATGCAGGCTGGCAGAGTGATGCCGAAGTCCCCGGCATGGGGTAATGAAGTGTTGATGAAGCCCCCCGTCCAGCAGAGGTGACGCCAAAGGATATAGTCCGGCTGGATCATTTTCCTGTGCCACATAAAATAGTGCAAACCGGAGATAATAGTAATAATAATAAAAAATCGTTGCATAATCAATAATTTATGCAAAGTGAGTAGTAAAAGAAATATGGCCTGGCGCCGAAGTCAATGTCGATGCAGGGCGTCGGCGTGATGCGGTAAGGGCGTGGCAAAGCCTGAATTCACAGGTCGGTCCGAGTTTCGGATGCGGCATTCGCCGGACTATGTACGGAGACTGACCGGACCACCATGCGACCGTCGTTAATGCGGCCACCATTTGATAGACCTGTGTACATATGATGGACAAACCAGAGTAATAATTCCTTGGGAAAAATTGAACCCAAACAAGCAAAAAATACTAGGATTAATAGCACCTGGTTTATTTGTTGTAGCAATCCGAAGGAAGGTGATTCCCAAAATTGGGACTCGATCCGCACACCCGTTACCGGAGTAGGTTGATGAAGAGATGATGAAGCCCCCGGTCCAGCCGAGATGTCGAAGTAGGTCGGCATAATGGACACCGGCTCGGAGGAGCAATAGTGCGGCCCTGCCGATGCAGGTCGTGACGTGGTCAATGCCGGCTTGATGAAGTGACCGCGCGGCGATGCCGGTGTGCCCGCTTCGTGTAACCCGTGGGGCGGCGATGTTGCTGATGATTTATTCTTTGCGATGCCGAACTGTTGTTCAGCTTGCCGAAGTGATGATCCGAAGAAGTTGAGCTCGGCTCAATAAAGTGACGACGAGTCTAACGCAGGTCGGCAGCCGTGGAGCAATATTGCCGGACTGGTTTGACACCAGCATGATATGGAAGATCATCTTCAAAAGATTTTGAAGTTAGTGGGATGTGTTCGGAAACAAAACACAACACCCCATACAAAACTTCCTTCAAAAGGGATGTCCGAAATTCTGTTCATAAAAAAGATGAACTCGGGTCGGATTCGTTTTCGCGCAGAAAACAGATCCGAAAAGTGATGCACTAATCGGGAGGTTCCCGGAGTTTGGACGGTCGGATCGAGCCGAAATTTTGAGAGGTGGCAGATATAGGAATTCCGCAGCCGATCAACGGTTGGATCTTCCAAAGGACGTCCGAGCTAGAAGCTGGACACCACGCCCTAAACTCATCCAAATTCCCGTCCAGATTTGACAGGGCTCCGGTATATCGTGGATTGCTAGAGATTCCTCCATCAGAACTCGACGAAATTTTCCAGGGTTCTTGTAGACTCAATTCCGCACAATTCTACCAAAGCGATCGTCAAAGCGATACTCGAGGAGGTGGTGGTGGCAGATACGAGTTCGCTGTCTAAAAAAACAGCACGGTCGCTTGAGGGCAATGTTGACGTTGAGCCCCCGAGCTCCATAGATGATTCCTCCGTGATCTTGATAGAGATCGGAGTTGATGTTTGATGAAGGCCCTCGTCCGAACATGGTGATCCGAACACGGGGCGCAATTCTTGGTCGAACCAAGGTGACCAGTCGAGCTGGTGACGAAGATGCCGAAGTCGCAGTTGATCTGCAGGCAAGCCATCGATCCTTTTGTCGATCACACAGCGGAACTCTTAATGAAAGCACCAATGTCGGTGTCAAAATCGGCGGATCTCGGGTAGGGGATCCCGAACTGTGCGTCTAGGCCGGATGGTAACAGGAGACAAGGGACACTTTGTTTTACCCAGGTTCGGGCCCTCTCGATGGAGGTAATACCCTACTCCTGCTTGATTAATATTGATGATATGGGTAGTACAAGAGTAGATCTACCACGAGATCAAGGAGGCTAAACCCTAGAAGCTAGCCTATGGTATGATTGTTGTGTATGGAGTTGATTCTCTACGGACTACAACCCTCCGGTTTATATAGACACCGGATAGGGTTAGGGTTACACAGAGTCAGTTACAATGGTAGAAGATCTTGAATATCTGCATCGCCAAGCTTGCCTTCCACGCCAAGGAAAGTCCCATCCGGACACGGGACGAAGTCTTAAATCTTGTATCTTCATAGTCCAGGAGTCCGGCTGAAGGTATAGTCCGGCTACCCGAACACCCCCTAATCCAGGACTCCCTCAGCGTCCCTATCCTCTCGTTGTGGGCCTTGGCCCGGGGTGAGCTCCCCATAGCCTCCTCTCTGTTCGGCCCTGATCCAGTTTCAGCCCAGTAGTGTTTTTTTCAGTCTATGCGATTTTAGCTTTTCCCAGGTTTTGCTGTTTTATAGAAAACCCCTTGTAGATCATGCATATAATAACTTAATAATCGTGCATTATATTAAAATGATTTATATATGAAAGTTCCTTAGAATCTTGTCTAGTTTCACAATATCCAACTTTCATGCATGTTTGAGATGGTTAAATTGTTGTTTGCACTTGTTTTGCTATATGCCATGTTAAAATGATTTATTTCATAACTAATTAACCGTAGCTCGGTTTTAAATAAACTTTATATGTAAATGGGGTAGAAAAATGTCTAGTTTAACATGGTGGCTTTACTTTGCATGTTTAACAACCCTAAAATTGTGTTTAGGGCAGAACAGTACCAAACCTTAAAATATGCACATGAGGAGTTTCCGGACTTGTTGTTTGTTGTTCTGGCCTCATTTAAACTTGCCTAGTTAGGTAGTTTTATTACGTTTCACCCTCTTGCCATGTTAATCAACATTTAATCTTGTTGGGTACATAAACGAGAGAGAACTAAATAAGTCATGTGGTGTTTTCTTCAATATGCAACTCCGTTGCATATTGAGCTCCACTTAATTTGTAGTGTTGTTTATTGCACTTTGCCATGCCATGCTTCATTAAACCGGACATGCATCATACTTGGTTGTGCATCATGCCTTGGTTATGTGATGGTTGTTTACTATGTTGTTTGCTTCTTTCCGGTGTTGCTTCTTCAGGTTGGTTCCGATAACGTCGCGTTTGTGAGGATCCATTTGACTACGTCCGTTTGTCTTCTTCATGAACTTGTTCTTCTTCCTTGCGGGATACCAGGCAAGATGACCATATCCTCGAAATCACTTCTATCTTTTTTTGCTAGTTGCTCGCTCGTTTGCTATGCTGCGACACCTACCACTTGCTATATCATGCCTCCCATATTGCCAAGTCAAACCTCTAACCCACCTTGTCCTAGCAAACCGTTGTTTGGCTATGTTACCGCTTTGCTCAGCCCCTCTTATACTGTTGCTAGTTGTAGGTGAAGATGAAGTTTGTTCCTTGTTGGAACATGGATATGTTGGGATATCACAATATCTCTTATTTAATTAATGCATCTATATACTTGGTAAAGGGTGGAAGGCTCGACCTTATGCCTAGTGTTTTGTTCCACTCTTGCCGCCCTAATTTCCGTCATACCGATGTTATGTTCCTTGATTTTGCGTTCCTTACGCGGTCGGGTTATAATGGGAACCCCTTGACAGTTCGCTTTGAATAAAACTCCTCCAGCAAGGCCCAACCTTGGTTTTACCATTTGCACTAACAACCTACCACCTTCCCTAGGGTTCTGCAGACTCAAGGGTCATCTTTATTTTAACCCCCCCCCGGGGCAAGTGCTTGTCCAAGTGTTGGTCCGAACTAGAGTCCTTTGCAGCGCCACCTCGAGGAAACTTGAGGGCTGGTTTTAGTTGTACGGAGCGCTCATCCGGTGTTGCCCTGAGAACGAGATATATGCAGCTCCTATCAGGATGTTGGCGCATCGGGCGGCTTTGCTGGTCTTGTTTTACCATTGTCGAAATATCTTGTAACCGGGATTCCGAGTCTGATCGGGTCTTCCTGGGAGAAGGAATATCCTTCATTGACCGTGAGAGCTTGTGATGGGCTAAGTTGGGACACCCCTGCAGGGTTTTTGAACTTTCGAAAGCCGTGCCCGCGGTTATGGGCAGATGGGAATTTGTTAATGTCCGGTTGTAGAGAACTTGACACTTAACTTAATTAATATGCATCAACCGCGTGTGTAGCCGTGATGGTCTCTTTCCGGCGGAGTCCGGGAAGTGAACATGGTTCTTGTGTTATGCTTGAACGTAAGTAGTTTCAGGATCACTTCTTGATCATAGTTTCTCGACTGTGCTTTTCCTTCTCTTCTCGCTCTCATTTGCGTAAGTTAGCCATCATATATGCTAGTGCTTGTTGGAGCTCCACCTCACTACCTTTTTTTCCTACCCGTAAGCTTAAATAGTCTTGATCGCGAGGGTGTGAGATTGCTGAGTCCCCGTGACTCACAGATACTTCCAAAACCAGCTTGCAGGTGCCGATGATACTAGTGCAGATGCCGCAGCTGAGCTCAAGTGGGAGCTCGATGAAGATCTTGTTCATTGTGTTGTTCCGTTTCCAGTTGATCAGTACTAGAGCCCAGTTGGGGCGATCGGGGATCTGTAGCATTAGGGGTAGTCTTCTTTTATTTTGGTTTCATAGTCGGACCTTGATTGTATCTGGATGATGTAATGCTATATTCATGTATTGTGTGAAGTGGCGATTGTAAGCCAACTATGTACCTCTTTCTTATTCAGTACATGGGATGTGTAAAGATTACCCCTCTTGCAACATTGCCTACAATGCGGTTATGCCTCTAAGTCGTGCTCCGACACATGGGAGATATAGCCGCATCGTGGGTGTTACAGTGAGGCCGCCAAGCCCCAGGACAAGGCCCAGGTGCCACCCCGCGCATCGACAACCTTCTGAAAGCGGCTTCATCTCGCAACATGGTCAATAAATAGGATATTCGCTTTAGAGCCATGGAAAAGCATGAACATAATCTTCTGTCCCATTCTCCAAGATGGACGGGCCTTCATTATTTGAGACCATCCATGAATAAGTATCTTTTCACCTCCAAGGGGAATTGAGTAGGTCGACATAAACATCATGTTGTGACCAAGCGCAAGTCTGACCCGACCATGGTCAGGCATCTGTATAGGAACAATAGAACTCGACAGTTCCTGTTTCAAGAAGATCACAGCTGTAAAACTGTGTATAAGCAATAGTTTATGAACAACATATATAACAGAAAACAGCTCGTACCATAAGTTTCTCGACACAGTTGGACCTGTTCAACGAGTGCAGCAATGGCACACATATCCCACGTGGCCTTCCACCATTGAAATGCCCCACAAGGACCTCAAGACGATCAATAAAGTGTAGGAACTTGTGGATGTTAATCCAGTCAACTTCAGTGCCATTAGTAACAGCTGAGTTATTACAGAGTAACAAACGAGCAGACTGCTTAACTATGAAAAAACCTACATGTGCCACCAATTATAAGAAAATATTAGTTAGAAGTAGCATCTTCGTGAGAGATTCGTTGCTACTTCTAAAGTTAAATTGTGATTAGTTAGACAGAATAGGTGGATTAAGAAGTAATCGAGGCAACAAGCAAGAACCAGATACAAAACTAACATGGATGAACAATTGGAACGACGTCAGGGTGGAAGATCGCAGTGAAGATGAGGCCAGGTTCTGCTATTTCCATCAACATTCGTGCGCCAACTTTCAGTCTGTAACACTTGAGAAAGTTCATCCAAGTTCGGCCATAAAAAAGCAGCGATCTTCTTGGTTCATGAACCCAACTCGGAACTTATATCCATGGCTTGTCTTCACTGTGACCATTAAACTAGTGTATTCAGTTATGGCAAGGCCGAGCATCTTGAGTACATGTGTTCTGGCAAAGCAAATAATACATTGCAGGAAAAATAATATGAGAACATAGCATGTTCAAACAACCCCCACCCTCCTGGATAGAAAAGAGGATTCTAGGAACATACTATGCACGTTTCAAAATGCTGTGTTAGGATGAGAAGGAACAAGTGTGGCGTCTCGCCGAGGGCACAGAAACCTGTAGGGCACTCTCACTTTGGGCACTGCAAATGAAACACACTAGATTCAGTAGGAAAAAAATGCATCAACGGCGGCGGCTGCCATCCTAGCATTACCTGCGACCAAGGGACTTGGATTTATCGGGGATGTATGAAGAATTCGTACCTGGTTCTCCATGAGAAAACCCTATGCAATCGCCGAGAGGGGGTTTTCTCTGAACAAGCAGACGAGGGAGAAGGGGATTCAGGCCCAGTGAAATATTGCCGCTTCGTCCGTCCAGCTTACTGCTAAAGCTGGAAAGGGGGGGTTGTGATTTGACAGCTCATTGGGCATTACTGCGGCGCTACGACCGGGGTGTGTCTACTATGAAGTTGTGCATCCTAATTTGTGCATATGGCACGTGGACCCCGTTGCCGGTTGCCCCACATATCAGCGAAAGGAAGTAGAAAGACAGGAGTAACTAGTTACACATAAATATATTTTTTGACAGAGAGATACTCCCTCTGTAAAGAAATATACAAATCTTTTATATCACAGGCTCACCTTGCCGAGAAATACTCCCTCTGCAATGCAGGGGCATTACAGGGGTTCAGCTTTTTTATGGGGGTTCAGCTGAGAATATAATACTCAAATAGGCTCACGGTTCTGGACTTTGGGCCGCAGGCCGACCCTGCATGTTTGGGGGCCCATGTGTTCTACCTCAGTGCTTTTCATATTGCAAGCAATCGGTACGGCGCTGGTTTTAGATGCTGTCGCAAGGCGAATACACAAAATTGAATAAAGCATGACAGCTGTTGGAATGAAATTGAACGACAGTTCCTAACCAGCAATCAGAGTTGCAATTCTATCAACGATATACCATGTGATAAATAATACTGTCATACTACTTATACACACAGGACACTTGTTTCACCATGCCAGATTATTACATCAAAATCTCTCGGAGGATACATCAGTTCGGCAGTTGTGTGCTGCTACTGAAGAATTTCAAAGTTGATTTGGACCAGCTCTCCTTGCCGAGAAAGTTCGATTTTGACATCATCCCCTACTGCAATATATGATTTAGATTTGAACCTTGACCATCCTTTAGCATCAATCATCATGCGACCATCCTTTATACTTACGGTATATTGAGCAGGTTCATTCACACCAAGGCTGCGCATGGTAAGAGAAACTTGGCCGTGGTCGCCCCGATTGTTGAACGACTCCCTCGTTGCTCTAGGAATTCTCTATTTGCAAACAAGAAGACATACTCAAACAGTTAGATCAACACAGTGAATCATGTGAAACAACATGGAAACAAAAAAGAACGAAGCACTTGGGCGGCCAATGCTTACCAAGAAGGTGGACATGTCGGTTTTTGTAGGGACTTTGGTATATGAAGTGCGAACTGCAGCCCAGTCTGTTGCCGGTGCAACTGCACGGGCCGGAGCAAATGCAAGTGCAAGTGTTGGTGCAGGTGCCGAAGCCGCTGCTGCTGCCGGAGATGGTGCTCCTTGTAGAGCTGGTGCCGGTGTCGGAGTAGGTGCCGGTGTCGATGCCCGATCCTCCGGTAGATCAGACTGATCCGCTGACGCGGTCGGTGCCCAATCCTCAGCTGGATCAGACTGAGTTGCTGCCGCTGTCAGTGCTAGAGCAACTGCCGGTGCTTGATCTGTGCGAGACAGCAGCGATCGTGTCTGGTCTGCTATGATCAGCTTTCTAACTTGACTAGGATCCGTGACCGTGATCCAGTTTTTTTCTTCATTTTTTTAAACGCGAGAAGGACTAATTGTGACATTTTTGTTAAACCAAACTGCAGTTCATCATAGGGATTCAGCTTGTACTCAGACAATATACTATCCATTTTTTTCCAGTAATATAAGTGATGGACAGTGCCTTTCTTACTGACATGACATAAGAAGTCAAACCTGCAAAAATAGCCATCGTAGAGCAAACCAAACAGTTTATTCTATGATGAATGTCACATGGCAAAACCTGCATCGTAAAATTGCAGGAAAAGAAAGAAAACATGACATTAAATCAATAAGATTTAGACAGTAAATCAATAAGATTTACTTGATGTGACACGAGTGAATCCTCACCAGGAAATAACTATGTTGAAGTACTAAACAGAAGATTGATTGTCCGACTACGCGTGGCATGCAGGGGCCCCGCCTACTCCCACAAGAAGGACAGTCCAAAGGTCGTGACAAATCATATGGACCGAACATCCATGGGATTGGAAATCTTGGTGGGTGCGATAAACCCTGCAATGCATACATATATTGGAGTGTAACAATAATTGATAAACCATCCTCACAAAAACTATGATCTGGATACTTCAAAATATACAGACTGAATTGAGTGGACAGACATTAACATAGACTGTTCTCAGGACTGATCACACACCAAAAGCGGCAGTGGTTCACAAACACAAATCAAGTGCTGAACAATAGTACTTACTACAAACAAGCAAAGTTGCACTAACTAAACTCTGTAGACTATTTCTTGCCACCGACCTACGGGATGAACCCCGCATAACTGACTAGGCCATGGACTTCGTGTGAGATGTCTACATGCACCATCACCATCTTGTCAACCTTGGAGAAGCTAACAGAGTGGTCTTTCCACTCATAAACATGATGATGAAGACAGGTCGCATCAGATTTGTTAGGAAGCTTTACAAGAACCACACCCTTCGTAATCGAAGGCACAGCCAGGAAATTGTTGTGGTCAAGTATAGCCTCGAGAGCACGCCTGACAACAATGCTACAGGAAAACACTAGTTCAGGACATGTGGCGACAAGGACACAACAGCTGGATAGTTCAGCAGTAGAACTCATCATCAGGTCTTCCAGTTCACACGGCATGACTTTGAGAACTTCATCTCCACCGTGGACCTGGTTCTAATTCAAACAGAAACCTTCTTTTATTACTACCTCCATTCAGAAATATAAGATGATTTTCGATATTATACTCCATATATGGCTACATATACACACAGAAATGAGTGAACAAAGATACTAGAACATGTATTCAAAGGCATGAGAGTAGAGGGATTACATGCAATATCCATAACACAAGTTACTGAGGCAAATAGACCCTCTTAAAAGGTAGCATTGATGTTCATAAAGTACTCCCTCCGTCCCAAAATTCTTATCTTAGATTTGTCTAGATACAGATGTATCAAGTCACATTTTAGTATTAGATACATCCGTATCTAGACAAATCTAAGACAAGAAATTTGGGACAGAGGGAGTAGTTGAAAGTAATCTATAAGAAATCAGTGTTAACCTCTTGCATGTTTTGGTCAAAAGAGGAATTTAGAACCGTCATTTGGCACACTAAAATCACATGCAAGATCACCCAGAAAGTTGTACTACCAGTACTAGTACTGCGTGTTAGATGAAAAAACACGATCAAGATCGAGAATAAGATCATCAACAAGAGACATTACCTGGACTTGATTAATGAGGGATCCCGAAGAGGGGGGCTTGGACAGGGCGATGGCTTTGAGCTTGTCTGTGGTAGTCTCGGCGGGGTGCTTGCGCTTCTTCGTACCATGAGCCTCGACAGTTTTGGCCAGAGCCATAGACATCACGTCGGTCGGTGATTCGGCGTCCATCCAAGAGAGGAAGCTGAGAGAGAAGAGTGAAAGGAGGAACGAGATGAGGGAGAAGCGAAGTGAGTGGGGGTTTTCTTCAAGAGAGGAAGCTGAGAGAGAAGAGTGAAATGATGGTTGCTTCGTTCGTCCAACTTACTACTGGAAAGGAGGGGGTTTTGTGATTTGATGGCTCATTGGGCACTACTGCGGCGGTTCGATCGGGGTAGTCTACCGTCACTCTACTATGGAGTAATTTAGTGCATGGCTGGTGGACCCAGGTGCTGGCTATCCCACACGTCGGTGAAAGTGAGTAATTTAGTGCATGGCTGGAGGAGGATCCGCACGGTAGAGCATGTCCACTGTTTTTCTGAAGAAGAAAATGATTACAGCAAGCGTTTCCACTCTTACGGCGGAGGAGTGCGAAACATGGTAGCCACTTGAACATACATAGTGGTCCTACTACTAGGCATGTGCAGTGGTTCATACATCAGTACTACACAATCTTGTTGCTAGTGTAGTAAGATATAACGATAACAAATGATGTTGTGCGCATGTCAACCACTCCTATATGTAACATAGTACCGCTTTTTCGACTGTCTGGTCGAGAATGAATGGTGAGATCAATGTTAACAGAACTAGGTCCACAGCGCACGGAGAGTACGGTGCTACAGTACTCCACGAAACATGAACCATATGAAGCATGAATAGTGTTAGGCGGGGTGTATGTAGGGTGCACGGGATGGGAGCAAAAGTTCCCTTCTCGACCCACTTTTGGGTGTTTGGCAGAGTGCATGAAGGGTGCATGAGTCCACACTAGTAGGTTGACAAAAATACACAAAGAGGAAACAACTATATTGAGATGAGAACGCAACCAAACACACCCACACGCTTTGTGCTATAGTGACTGATCTGCATCATCTGAGTTTGATCCAACGGTCATGTTGCGCCGAGACATGGACATGCCCATGCAGAGGGCGCCTAAACACCACTGAAGTCCCTCTGCTTCTCGAGGCGCACGATGTTGGTGATGCAGGGTGCAACCACCCGCAGAGCCCGCTCTCGGTCGACGGGAGCCAGTGTCAGGCACCTCACCTCAGACTCCGTGATCTGCTGCGCCGCCATGGCACCAGGTAGAAGCAATGGGGAGAGGAAGCAAAGGGGGCGAAACGGCTGAAAGGCAATGCAATCTATGGGAAGGCGGAGGGAGCGGGGAATCTTTTGGTTTTCACCAAGGTAAAACACCAGTCGACGACTTCTCACATCAGGGAGCAGTGGGTTTTTACAGGCGGAGTCATCGTGACTAATTGCTGCCACGCCTGCTCCCGTCAATCAAAAAATTAAAAATCCTGCCATGCCTGCTCCCGTCAATCAAAAAATTAAAAATCCTGCCATGCCTGCTCCCGTCAATCAAAAAATTAAAAATCTTGCCGCACCCAAACACCAGAGCAATGCCGCGGTGGATATTTAAATTTGCCTGCCGGCAAATAGATAAAAAAGGGGTGAAAAAACAAATGTGGCGGCGGCCTAGCTAATCGGTCGAACTAGCCCAACTAGCTAGCCACCGTGCTTCACTGATGTACTCGACGGGAAAGGTGGTCTTTCGTGATTTGACAACTCATTTACTTGCTTCGGCGCTATGACCGAGGATGACCCAGAAAACGCGCGGTAGGGCGTCCCACGTCAGGAAGAATATATGTGTGCACCACCCAGGAGGACCCCGAAACCGCGTGGTAGGGTGTGCCACATCTCGGCACGGAGGAAAAATGTGCATGTAAAAATATACTGTATCAGACGTAGTACCTATGGTTCGACCTCGGGACCTAGCCAGTTGGTCGAAAACACCCCACTAGCCACACAGCTTCATCATGCAAACGTGGCACGGAGGATAGATGTGGTTAGCTCCGTCTCGACCAGCCACAATGTCTCTTGTTCTAGGCGATTCTTCTATTTTCCAAGCTTTTTTGTTGTTGTAATAACACCACGGCAAGATAGCGTCGCTCTTCATGTGTGCCGTGCAAAGGTTAGACGATGGAGAGAAGAGAGATTGAGATCGCAGACCTGGGACGCACCAGTAAGTGAGACAACGGTCATGCACGTGTTGACGAGGCACTCCCTCTACTCTACTCAATGCAAGTACTGTATAAAATCAAGTTATGGGACAAAGCCAACAACCGTTTGTTTTTTCAGGCTATCGACTTACGCTTTGTTGTCCAGGTTGCCAGTTCGAATCTCGTCTTTCAGATTTGTTAGTTTTAGGTCCAAATTTGATTAATGACAAGTGGGACCCCCATGTGTTGTTCCGATATTTCAGTGTAGGATGGTTTTTTTGAACAAACACTTTGCGCAGTTAGACAAGTAACGACACGAGTTACACGTTTTTTGCAAGTTTACGAACAAAAATGACAGCGGCATAGAATATCACATCCACCCCGCAGCTTACATACTATGGTGATACGAGTTTTTACACCGTTGGAAGTGAGATCCAATGGCTTGGGAGTAGTCTTTGTAATTATGCGCAATTTCCAAACTCTCCAAAGGTTTTTTTTGCAAATAAAACATTCAGGACTCGTGTGTGCCGCTGCATCTTCGATCCAACGGCTCCCCGGTGCTCATATTAGGTGCTCCTCGTAGCTTAATTACCCACTACGGTGATATGAGCATCTAGGTCGTATGATCAGTGATCAGATGGCACATGCGTAGTACTTGTACTTTCTGCGCATTTCCCAAACTCTATCAGCCGTATATTTTCAAAAACATTCAAACCTCCTACTGTGGGCCATTAGATCCCAGTGAACTCGTATCACCATAGAATCTACGATGCGGGAGCACCTCATACTCTCCCGTGCGAGAAAACATAAGGTGCTATCACAGCTTGGATGCTACGGTGGTACGAGCTTGGAGGTCGTTTGATCTGAGATCCAATGGCATCTGAGCAGTCTTTGTGCTTGTAAGCAGTGGCCGAACTCTTTTGGGGCTTTTCTGCAAAAAACCATTCGAACCACCGAGGAGGTGTTGGGTCACAAATCCAACGCCTCTGAAGAGCTTGTATCACCAAAGCATCTAAGGTGTGGTAGCACATGATATTCTTACATACAGGAGAATATGATGTCCTCCTTCATCTTAGATGCTACGGTGATACGAGCTTCGAGGTCGTTGGATATGGGATCAAAGGGCATCTAAGTAGTTTTTGTACAAATTGTGTGCAATTCTCAAACTCATCAAGGTTTCCTGCAAAAATATTAAGACACATCATGTGAGCTGCTATATCTCAGATCTACAAGCTCCAAGCAACTCGTATCGGCATATAGCATCTAAGGTATGGGGGCACATGATATTCTCCCGGGGAGGAGGGGTGGGGGTGCACAACCTATCGGTGGTTGGGAGGGTGGGGACAAATATAATCTAAACAACCCTAAATAGAGCTCCACAATTTTATCTAAGGTCGAGGGGTTGACCCCCGACAATCATAGCTCCGCCTAAGCACAACATTTGCATGTACTGTAGTACTAGACTTAATATTCATGTTTCAGTTTCATGTTCATTTTAAATATTGAACTGAGGACCATGGATGTCTTACATTTTACTCCCTTCATTCCTAAATATTAGTCTTTTTAGAGGCTTCAAATGGACTGGCACATACGGATGTATATAGACATATTTTAGAGTCTAGATTCACTCATTTTGCTCCGTATGTAGTCACTTGTTGAACTCTCTAAAAGACTAATATTTAGGAATAGAAGGGGTATTTTTGAATTCATTTCATACATGCATGGTTTGGAAAAATAGATGCACTGTA
Source organism: Triticum urartu (assembly GCF_003073215.2). Classification (NCBI taxonomy): domain Eukaryota; kingdom Viridiplantae; phylum Streptophyta; class Magnoliopsida; order Poales; family Poaceae; genus Triticum; species Triticum urartu. Next base: position 489,235,337 of record NC_053022.1, on the reverse strand, counting down.
CTTATTGGATTGTTGTTGTGTTCATGCGTGTGTGTCTCTGTGTGTGTGTGTGTGTGCGTGTGGTCATATGCTTGATACATACAAAGTTTTCTCACCTCCATATTGTTCATCTTTTAAATTTGAATTTGCATTGGAAAACTTACTAGGGATACCATGAAATGTGAAATCCACGTTGAGATCACTATATCACAAACTCACTCTAATTCAACAACTCGTCATAAATCAATTACCACGTTGCGATTAGTATTTGCAAGGAAAATACGGGTATTGTAATACACATAGATTCGTTCGGCAATTTAAAAGGTTCCTTTCTTATTCTCGAATGGTAGGACCCACCGGCGTACCAGCCAGACCTTGGCTCGTGTTGATCCTAAAAAAACCGGGCTCGTGTCCTTCGGTGGCGTGCGTGGTACGCACATTAGGCAACCCCAACCAGTCGAGCCTCAGCGTTTCAAGTCGAAATATCTGGCGGCCAGAATTCCAGCCCTAGGAAATTCCCCTCATGTCCCCGGTCCATAATGACAACCGATGAACAACGAAGGGATGCTTTAGTAACTAGACAACGTTACCTACCGTGCTGAGCACGGTTCAATTCCCTCAGTCGCCACTCGTCAAGGTCACCCGTCAACTGCATTGCCTAGTACTACTACTACTACACCAAGATGAGCATAGAATTGAGCCCGTTTGTTCGTGCCTAGTACTTGAGTTAATATATGAGGCAATGCATTGGTACGGAGGGATTATCCTTTTACTCTGCATATATAACTTGTCTGAAGTCTAACTAAGCAAAATGTTTGACCAAATCCTTTCTTAAGAAATACAACAGGACAGATGTACAGCTTGAAAATTTATTGCATGATGTAGGTTATGATATTGTTTCGAATCCTGGATCTTAAATTTCAGAAAATCCAAAAGTGAGCATAAATTCTTGAAACTAAGCATGGTCACATGATATGGCACAAATATTACTTCATAAGTTTTTTCTTCAATTTGAGACAAGCTTCTTATGACAAGTTGCACAAATGAAGAGCCAAGGTATTTTGGAACAAAGACCTGTCACGTTAAGGCGAACGCTTTCACTATTGAAACCGTGGGCGTTTACGTGCCACCACGAGTCCCCGCTTCTCATCAGCAGGTGCCGTCCAAGCAAGCGTGTGAGTCGACGGGAGGCATGCGAGCAGACCGCTGCGCCGGCTATTAGGGAGGCGTGCAAGCAGACCGCTGTGCAGGCTCACCGGGAGGCGAGCCCTTTGACCAGGCTCCGCCGCCCACCGTCGTCCCAACTGCTCCTACTTTTAATGCCGCCGGCGCCGCAGTTTAAAATCAACCCCGCACTACCCGGTATCTCTACAATCCTCTCTCTTCCTCTTTGATTCTCCTATCGTCTACCTCCAACTAGCCTGACCTAAACGTACGCCATGTCGCATCACGATGGTCTGCCCTTAGTGTTCCAGTTTCCTGAGGAAGACACCCAGCCGGAGTCTCAAGAACATAAGGCGCTTTGGGACGAGCTTGAACTGGCCTTGCGGGAAGACGCCGCGCCTGTCCCCGCTCCCGTTCCGGCTCCCGTCGCCCCGACTGCGCAGCGCCCATCCCCGTGGCATTGATGGGCTGGGAGCCGCACATTATCGCCGAGCTTGATCCCACGGGGTTCCATGAGGTCCCCGCCGACTTTCACGCGCCCGTGCACCTGCCAGCGCCTGCGCCTGCGTGTGCACTGACGCGCACTCCCGTGCCGGTGCCCGTGCACCTACCAACGCATGCGCCTGTGCGTGCACTGACGTGCGCACCCGTGTCGATGCCCGTGCACACGAATGTCTCCGCCGCGCCGTTGATAGCGCCTGTCCCCGCGTGGGTGCCAGTGCCCCCCTCAGCGGCATGGATGGCCGCCGTCGACCGCTTCCTTGCACCAACGCCAGTCGCCTCCTCCCGCCAGTTGACTCGCTCCGAAGTCCAAAACATTTTGTCCTTCCTTGAAGCTAGGCCAACGTCCAGGAGTACGCCAACAACGGCGCTAGACGCCGCCGTCGCCGTCGGTCAGTGGCCCGATGACACACAGAGCACGACAGAGGGGCCGCTTCCCACCGCCGCGTAATCTAAATTTGCCATGAAAAACGTTCAGATTGCCATGCTTAAAATCCGAACGTTTATCATTTCCGTTTATTTTATATCGATCATCGTATAATTTAAAGTCGGAGTCAGACTGAACGAAATGTATGGATTGATCGATTGAATGTTCTGCTAGAGCCGTATCAAATTAAATATAAAACGTCATCAAGCCACATGTATTCCTTGTCATCCAACGACTTCTTAATGTCGAGCGCTCAACACGTTTAGTGTGCAGTTAATTTCATGCCAAAAATAGTGCTAATCACATGACAATACGCAAATAATATCCTAGTAGTTAATATCCGCATGCACTTAATATACTTCCAAATTAACGTGCATTGTACATACACACTGACTAGTGCTGCTAGTACGTGAAACTGGTGCCGTGACTTGTGAACACGTCCAGATATGGTCAACAGCAACATCGCCTGCGAGTTCTTCCTGTTTGCCCGTGCGTCTAAATGCAGAAGGGGAGGAGAGAGAGCACACATGGAACCCACCAGTAAGTGAAGGCGAATAGTACTAAAAATAATATTACATGTTATCCATTAGTTAGGTTGTGGTAATATAAAAACATTATGTGAACAAAGGGGGTACAACAAACATTGCTATTCTACGTTGTTGCCTATTGACATGCGGCTTGAAGGCCCGGTCGCAGGTTCGATCCTCGTCCTTTATTTTTTAATTTGTATATGGGTCCAAATTTGTTTCATGATATGTGGGCCCCTCGGTGTGTAGTTTGTAGCACTTTAATTTGTGGTTCGAAATTTGTTTCATTCCAAGTGGACTATCGGTGTGTAGTTTTGTAGCTTATTTATAATAATTAAAGAGAACAACATAGTTTTTTCAATAATACCATGGTGCGACGTTGAAGGCGAGAAAGGACGTGCGAGAGAGCGATGACCGAGCCAGAGGGAAATCAACTAGGGGAGTTGCGTGGGTTGCAGCGGTGTTTGGAGTAGTTGTGGGCCGAATGTTATGAAAATATAATCTAAACCGACCGGAACAAATGCCTACACAAATTAATCCAAGGTTGGAGTGCCCCTCGCAATGTAAATAGCTCCGGCTTTGCGAGGGATGGAGAGGTAGTAGCTTCAATGTGTGGAAGATACAGTGTGAGAAAGCGAGGTCAATCGAGAGACATATAGATAGAGAGACAAAATGAGTGTGGTCCGACATTCATCGAACAAATATATATGCTCTGGAGAGATATTGTCCGATTGAGCTTTTTGGCAAGGGTGAGGGCTGTAAGATAGAGCTTGAGAGATGATCCAGTCACAGACATGTAGATATATTTTGTGCGTGGGAGGAAGCAAGGTCAACCGATCACATAGGGTTGCCGTGCGATCGAAAGAGTGAGACGGGTTGGAGAGAGTGACCTAGATAGACGATGTGCGTGAGAGAGTATACAATGTGAATAGGTCGAATTGGGCTCAAACATGGTGATATATCGTTTTGTCCGAGAAAGAGCGAGGTCAATCGAGACATATGGAGAGAGAGAGAGAGAGAGAGATTGAGTGAGTGTGGCCCACCATGAGGTCGAAAGAGTGATGGTGGCTTGGATGGACTGACCTAGATAGACAATCTGCGTGAGAGAGTATAGAGTGTGTCGATCCAGGCCCAAACAGGGAGATATATCATTTGTGTGTGAAAGAAAATGAGGTTAAACGAGACTCAGATAAAGAGAGCGAGATTGAGCGAGTGTGGCCCGCCGTGTAGAAGAAAGAGTGAGATAGTCTCGAGGGAGTGACCTAGATATACAACGTGCGTGCGTGTGCTCAAGAGGTTGGGGGGCTAGATAGGCAATGCATGTATTTAGCGCGAGAGGGTGAGAGGGAGAGGGGGAGAGAGAGAGAGAGCTCGGCATGGGGTGCAATGGAGGGTGTGTGAGGTAAATACATTTGGTAACAGAGTGGAAAAGGGGTTGTGTAGTTGAGAGACTTAGAGATCGAAACATGGAGAGAAATAATGAACGTGTGTTGGAAATCGATAGCTTCCTAAGGTGGTTAGGAGAAGAAGATTAACCGATACATGAAGTATGTAGCGTTTGTGCGGCGGGGGGGGGGCTAAAAACAACATTTGAATGTACATAGTACGAGACTTAATATCGATGTTTCAATTCGGTGTACATTGTAAGATTTGAACCGAGGACCAGGCATATGAGTAATTATTTTGAATTTGTGCCATACTAAGTTTCGAAAAGTTGACATTGACTCAGTTTGTTGTGCTATTTTGTAGGTCATATGTTTGAATCCATCCAAAAAATTTCTCACTACCATGGTGTTCATCATATACATATGAATTTGTATTAAAAAGTAGCGTGGATACAGTGAAATGCGAAATCCACGTTAGAATTGGAGATTGCTACATGACACACACTCTAATTCAAATAACTAACTACGTGACACACAATCTAATTCAAATAACTAATTATGTGACACACACTCTAATCCACGTTAGCGTGGGTACTGTTTCGATTTTTTTTCAAATAACTCCTCATTAATTAATTTATAGTACTCCCTCTGTTCACTTTTACAAGACCTTGAAGACATTTCAGACAATGTGCAAAACAGTTCATTTTAAGTTGTCTGAAACGACTTACAAAAGTGAACGGATGGAGTATCTCGTTTCGAATGACTAATTATTGCAAGGAAAACACGGGCATGGTAATACATACAGATTCGTTTGCAAATGAAAGAAGATTCGTTTGCATTCTCAAATGTAGGTGCACCAGGCAGACCAGGGTCGTGTCGGGGTGGATGTTGCTTCGGTGTCTTAAAGGCAACGGCCTTTGGGTCACTGACATGTGGGCCAGCCACCTGTTGGGCCCACATGTCGTGGACACAAAGGTAGGTGTCTTAAGGCACCGAAGCATAGTCCCGTCGGGGTGGTCGCGTGTGTCGGACGGACGCGTAGCACCCAACCACCCACCTCCCCCCCCCCAAAAAAAGGACAACGACAATATAAGTTCGCGCTTCCATGTTTCGGATTGAAATATCTGGCGGCCCCAATTCCAGCCCTGCAAAATCTCTCTTCTCCACCGTCCCCTTCCGCGCCCAGATTTTTCTCAAATCCCTAATTCGCCGCCAACCCTCGAATCGCCCCTCGTATCGTCTCTTTCCCCGCCATTCCCCACCTCTGTGCCGGACGACGACGACGAAGACGACGGTCGCGCTTCACCACCGCACCGGAGCTACCTCATCTACGCCCTCGTCCACCGCACCGGGTGGTCCACCGACAACGTCGGCCGCCGCAACCGACGTGCCTCACAGACACCGAGTTCCACCGCATCAGGTGCGCTTCACCGACGCCGTCTCCCGGCTCACCGGGGCTACTTCACCGAGCACATCGTCGCACCTCTGCCCCCCGAGGCCGTTGGGGCTTCACCAACGGTCTCGTCCACCGCATCGTAGCGCTCCGCTGCCACTCAAGATCTGCATCCCTGCGCGGCCAGCCAACGCCAACGCATCACCCTCAACGGCTCTGAAGTGACCCGCACTCTAGCTAGGTGAGCATGCCCAAACGTCGGCCCGAACTAGGTATCCACACATCACTCCCTTGTGCACTGTTTCGACGATGTTTGGATATCCTTTCACTGCTCTCTTAGCTTACACGCCTATGCAACTCTGGCTTTAACTCTTATTTCTTTTGGAGATATCATATGAAACAAGCAAATCCATTTTTTTAGCGAAGCATGACGGCGCTACGAGATCTGGTACACATCCTGGACACCCGTATAACCTTGTAAGTATCCATCCTCCAGTACAACATCAAGGTCGATTCCTCTTATTTGATCAACCATTCGCCGTGTCAAAAATGCAGAGGGGGGTGCAAGGAGCACAAGGCCTGCACATCCAAGCAAGTGGTAACATGGACTTGTACATGGAACATCCCAAGCGCAAGCAGAGCTGCAGTGAGCCTGTACAATGAGCTAGCGTAAGTCCCTGCATTTCATTTAATTCGTACTGGCATTCATGTATGATTTGTGTGCAGTGGCTGATCCACGAATTCAAGTTACCAGGGGCGAACATTTAACTTAAAAAATACGAAGGCACTTGCACTCCAGAAATCAACATAACTTGGGAAATATGAAGCTACCTGCACTTTGAAAACCAGCTAATGATCCAAAGTAGTTCAGATTATAAACACTAAATGATGCAAGCACCAAAAAACACAAAATGCAACATGGTGTACAAGGACTACAAACATGGTCTGTACCTGCTTGAATTATTCGTTCTCTGGCTGAAAATATCAAAGTGTAATTGCACGTATAACCAGTGTGCAAACTGCATATCAATATATCTATCCTGCACAAGTATGCCAATAGTTTCAAACAACAGATTAGAAAAGTATTTATGCTATGTTGTCATGATACGGGGACTTTTTGGTAGATGGCCTCGACGTTTCCTCAAGCTATGAAAATGCACTATAATTTGCTTGTCATCAATGCCTGCAAATCTTTGTCTCTCTCGACATAGTAGATCATCATTGGACACTAAATCCTTCAATGAGCTTGCAAAATGCTTGCATTAGATCCCTCATTAGACACTATATGTTCATCACCAGGAGCATGTAAAATGTTTGCATCAAATCCTTCATTAGACACTTCAGGCTCAAGAACAACATGAGCTTGTATGTTTGCACCGGAAACTTGATTAGATACATCAGATTCAGTCAGTTCAGTATTGATTGGGGGAGTTATAAAATAAGTAGAAATTGGTTTCATTTTCTCATAGATTCCCTACATACAAGCAGTTTTACAACACCGTCAGGTTTAACTATTGGCCAGAAATTGAAGAGTTGAATTAGATATAATCAGGGATGTGATGTACCTGCTCGTTGCGCATGCTACTCTTGCAAGTTGCGACTGTCCGTTTGCGCAAGCTCGATGCCATGCCCGTGCTGCCGCCGCTGCCTCCCACGCAGGCTACACCCAGGGTTGGATCTTCATCTTCTTGTCCTTCCGTTCACTTGAAGCCCGGCAACCGCCCTCCAACAAGGGCGCGAGGAAGTGATGTGTCGGTCTGTCCAGCGGTGGCTAGGTTAGGAGCGAACCAGACTGGAGGCTGGAGCGAATGAATTGGGATTTTTCCTGTTGTCGATCGATATGGGAGGCGCTCGTTTGGGCCGCGAGCCTGCTATAGGGCCTGCCTTGCACTTATGTTATTGGCCCATCCAAATTGAAACATTTTTATTCATTTTTTACATTGCCTGCTCGTGCGTTGGGACGAACAAAACTAGCATGGGCCAACCTGGACGACTCAAACTAGGTGCACACTTTCCAGCCACCTGAGGCGGCCGCCCATACCAGCCCCTATGGTGGCGTCACCCCTTTTTGCGTGTATGATTGGATAGTGAAAAATATTCCAGTGGTGCTTTTGATTTATGCACAGAATGGTTGAATTGCTTGTTTCTATGAACTGAGTTCGCCAATAATGTGAAGGATGCCGGTCTTTTCATCCTATTGTAGATTGCTTAGATCTCGAAATGCCAAAAGTAATCGCATGAAATATATAGTAAAAGCCAGTGTGATGTGTTTGGCTACAACTAGTTTGACTACACATCCTCATATAACATATCAAGGATGCACCATCTTACCAGATTAACCATTCGACTTACCCATGCAGTGTGGGAAGAAAGAATTATTGGGACTGCGTATCCAAGCAATTGATGCCATGGACTCCTTCATAAACCTTGTAAGCGAAAAAGAAGTTGCAGTGTGCCTGTACAAAGAACTAGCGTAAGTTCAGTTACCTGCTTCTCGGAATTTTAGTTAGCCACTTATTGCAAAATTGTTCAATTATGTTGCTTGGCTTAATTTAGTTTGCTGCTGATTACATAATGGCACAGCCTGTTAATCATATTGTAGACTGCGCCTATCTATGTGTTTGATACTTACTATTAAGAATTACCTGTTTGCCTTAACTTAAATATCTACTTGTTTGTTTAACTGATTTGCTGCTGCAATAGCGGGTTACAATGATGTTAATAACTACTTTTTAGCATCCAATTGAAACTCTTTAATTCCTTGTTTGTTTAACTGGTTTGCTGTTATAACTCCCAGTTGAGATGTTTTGCTAACTTCAACTTTTTTGAATCCAATCGGAACTTTAATGGCAAAACAGGATAGCCCAAGATCAAAGAGCGAGGTCCCCATGGACATTGCATCATCCCACAGCAGTGGCACCGGCCCAATCGTGCATTATGAATTGCCAACTGCTGATGCTCTAGAGGCTAAACTAGTGGTAGAAAGAGATTCTGCTTCTGCACTAAGAGATGAAGTTGACATGTTGAGGAAGCAAACAGCACAATCACAAGCAGTACTCAAGACAACCATTAAATATTTGGTGGATTTCAAAACGAAGCAAGCTGAGACTGACCAGATTGTTAAGATCCTGAAGGAAAAAAGGAAATTAAATTCCTACTTGGTAAATCATAGGTGAAATGTTCTTTCCATAGTTGAATAACCTTTGTGTTGTCTGTTCATGTAATCAATCAAACCATTTGTTTTAGAGATCATGTAATAATTGTTTTTTTGTTTTTTGGTTTGTAATTTTATTTGAGCACAAGTCTGTATTAATTGATAAGACTCAGAGACATTTCATTTGGATTGCTGTGCCAGACCTACAAATATGCCAATCGGGTTGAATGTGCATTCAGCAATAGTAGTAGTATAGATGGACCATAAGTGGCACGCATCGGAAAGGGCCAAGATGTTGGCTAAAAAAAGGATGTTGTTGTAGCCAAAAGAGTACAGCAGCCTGGCTTATGTATGTTAGTTAATATTATTGATCCATATACTCTATAAGTGTTTATATGCCTATTAGTTCTGTACATTCTTGGTTGATTGACTCGGTATTTGAATCTTGATACATCACTTGTGTACATATCTAAATGGGAGTACACATTATGCTGCGTGTGACATTTGAGTTGGACATGAAGTGTTCCAAATATTCAAATTCACCTTAAACTGGATTCTAGTTTCTGAATTTGAGTATCGGCATTTGTAAACCATATTCATATATGACAGTGGAATACATCTTTGTCGTCCTTTTGAAGATGTATAAAAACACATAGAATGATTTATAAAGATTCATATAGGAATACAAAATGGATTTGAATTTAGTTGCCAGGGTAAACGTGGATGCTTATTGTCCCAAAATTCGAAAGAAGCAGCAAAATGTCCACTCCCACATCGGCTGCCCGAAGCCAAGTGTTTGGAAGGTGGAAATTATTGTCTACCCATTACACGGACAATCCATCGGCCCGATTTCCACTGCTCTAAATAGGGGTAGGTTAGTAACTTCAATTAGACGTGACACGACTGCCTCTGAGCCCATTCCGACACGGTGGGCGTCAAACATGGGCGGCAAAACTCATTTGATTCAAGCTCATCCGAAAGACCTTTGTTTCTCCCTCCATTCCCCATTCATACACGGTGGGCGGCAAAACAAACTTGACTCGGCCGAAATCGATGTAGGCAAATATTTTCAATAGGGGCAGGTTTGTAACTTCACTCAGACGTGACACAACCACCCTACCTGTCAGCCCCGTTCATACACCGTGGGCGCCAACCACCCTCCCCTCGCCCGAAATCGCTCTGGGCAAATATTTGTGAGATGCGAGATTACCGTCCTATCCCCAACCGACGAGACGTCCAAATTTTAAAAGGGGGCTAAGTTCATAACTTTCCCATATTTCAGACAGGCTCGTCCCAAAAACATGGTTCCTCGTACCTCTCCCTCCATTTTCCCATTCATACACCGTCCGCGCTAGAACACCCCATCCCCACACCAGCCTCCGTCCGCAACCCCATCCATCGTCGCCGTCCTCCACCACATCCATCGCCACCGTCCTCCACCATGCCGGAGCGCCTATCAAGACCGCGTCGTCCACTGCTAGAGATGGATGTTTCTCATCCACGGCGATGGACCAATAGCCTTGCATCGCATCCTCTCGCTTCATCGGCGCCGTTGTCCTCTTTGTTGGGGCCGCTCACACGACCTTCTCTTCCACCGCAATGGGACTTATCCCCCGATGCACCCGTCTACCATCGCAGATCTGCTTCAACGCCACCGACAGCCATCGCACCCCCGATGCCTACACGACGCCGCAAGAGAGGTGGTACTTCATATCTCCTCAACTTTTTGATCTCAACCAGAAAATAGATCTTAACTTGGTTACTCTACTTTCTTTTCAGCTCTTAGAATTTAGTTCTTAGTTCGAAGCAAACAATGGATGCTAAATATCATTTCTCCGATTTGCAGCTTCAAATCTGCCATGGCACAGCCATAATACGGTTTAATTGATCATGCTTAGGGTTTAATTGATCATGTTGGTTCCGTGGTGGTTTCTTTAATAGAAATCGGAGGGGAAACCCTCTTTTGCTAAAAAAATATGCTTAGAGTTCCCCCCCTTTTATGATCACTATACGATCGGAATATGTGCTTCGTGTCATAATAACACTGCTCCACCCATCAAGCTAAACAAACTTAGTTGTTCAAATACGAATCTGATATTATTAAATAGAGTTGTTTAATTAGTCAGCCAAATTTTCCTAAATTAGTTTCGAAAATGCATGTTCGCCGCTCGGGTGTGTATCTCTACAGGGTGCCCACGGTGGCCCGGCCCACCCTGGGATTTTGGGTCGTCCCAGGCCCTGAATCCCCTCTGTTCTGCTGCGCGCTTCCGATCTCTACTCGCCCCCAGCCGCCTGCCTCGTCGGCGACTTGCCGTCCCCGGATGGCATGACTCTAGGAGGAGACGCCGGACTAACAGGAGGCCAGGAGCCGCTCGCCCAACAACGTCACCGCTGCCCGGGCGCGCCGCCGTGCCTACCTTCCCAGTCCGTTCAGGGCTCAGGCATGCAGCACCCACCAAGGCAACCCGATTTATCCTGAGATATGTCCTCAACACTCAGCAGCCACTCCTTATCATCCATTTTCTAATTGATTCATTACTCATTAGGCAGGTCTGTTATTAGGGTTTGTTGTGTGCTCAGTGCTACCTACACTTAATGGTTCAGATGTATTTTGGTAATCTTTAGTACCTCTAAAGTTCACAGGGTTTTCAAAATTCCGGCCCTCAGAACAGAAACTAGTCATTTTGGATTGTTGGTTGTAGTGACATTGACCCAGATTACTACTGCAAGCCAGGTTTTTTGACAATTTTACTTGTCTTTCTTACTCATTCGATATAATATCCAATTATTCACGTCGATTAGTTGCAAACAATAAGTGCTACACAAACTTCTTCATTCAGATTTTGGACGGTCTCTTACTGCAGTTACAATTCTGCATACTTGTCCTAGTAAGCTCACAAGTAAATGATTGATTCACTACATTTATGCTTGCCTTGTCATATTTGTTGTCAATATTCTTTTAGGGTGGACCAGCCTGTTTCTAAATACTGGAACCGTAGACATGAGTGAATAGTATTTCTCTATGTGATCTCTTCCATCATGTGTGGGTAACGAACACTGCATTGCATAGAAAGAAAGTGTCATTTCCAGCTTTTACATAGGTTTCGATCTTTTACATGGAATACAATCTACCTACTTGCTTTGTATCGCACTACCAACACTCCACCCTTGAAGCTAAACATTACACCACTCATAGTTGCTTAGTTTATTTGTTCAAATACGAATTTCATATGATTCTAATGTTCCTACTTCAGTTTTGAAATGCGTGCCTGCCTGTTATAGAGACATAAGGGGTTTGTATTTCCGTATGTGGTCTGGTCAGCACGGTTGGGGAGGTGAACTTTGCATATACAGGGGTTTATAGGGAGACACTCTCCGAGTTGAATCCGCAATGCATTCCGTAGATAATATGCCTACTTTTTATGTTTTCACGAATCTCAGATTCTAAACAGCATCATAATGATTATGAGCTTGCACGCATGAAAAGAATAAAGCAGAACAATGCCATGGCTGTCAAACTTGGAATTAAGGGACTGAAATCAAGTCTGGATGCAATGCAATGCAAACGCTCTCCACCTACAGATTCATGCTCAGAATATGATTCTAACAGTGATTCTGAGCTAGAGGGAGACCTAAGTCTCCCTAGGGGAGGAGTCAGAGGAAGATGCCCTATCTTATTCACCCATCAAGGTACTTGCTCTAACTTTCCAAGGTTACATTGCTCGCACATATCTTGCAACTGATGCTTTTCATTGCGTCTACTTTGTTGAACTGCCATTAGCTTAGTTTACACATCTTGTATGTGAATACGCCCTGCCTATCCATTTTCAGTACATATTCCATCTGTCATCATACCATATTTATCCATTCAAATGATGTTCTTGTGTATCAGACGTTCAAAAGGAAGAGGGCGATTGCTGATCGTGGAGGAGCACAAGCAAAGTATTTGGAAAAGGTAGTGGCACCTGATAAATCAAATAGCCCATTAGGTGTAGTTGCAATATCACCTGACCCACAAAATACCCCAACTCTAGCAGACTCTAGCCCTACTACACTGGTCATTTCTGATGCCCCAACTCAGCAGACCCCAACTGTAGCAAACAGTATGATTATGCCAGTTGACATAGCACCAGCTGTACGACGCAAAAAACCCATTCCAACAAAGAGTACACCAAATCCAGTTGTCAAATCCCTTTTCGAATCAGAGAGAGCCCCAATTGCAGCAAACAGGACCCCTGTTCCATTTCTTCCCAGTTTAGAAGACGAAGCTTATGTTGTTGTCAGGAACTTTGTGCGCATCTTTCCTTCATGGAAAGATACCGCAGACACAGAACAATTTCCAGTCTTCCTCCGCAAGTTACGCGTAAGTAATGTACTAATGTTATTCATGGTCATTACTGCATATGTTTCTGCTGACAGAAGACACAAGATTTCATTCTTTTAAATAGGCGAGGAGCAAACTGGATTGTGATGACGAGCAAGGGTTGGTTGCGCTTTTCAAGAACTCGTTGATGAAGTATCGTTCCTACCTGAGGCAAGCGCACTTCGATGGCAAGCCTCTGAACGAAATTTCTGTAAAGTCTCTGGTGCTACATTTATCCGACGGTGACTGGAATAATCTTGTTACACATTGGTCTTGGCTGCAGCGTAAGGTACTGTCTATGATATCACATCACAATTTGAACTACATTTCTGCATCTGCCTTAATGTCTCACTTGTACGAAAACTGTTAGCAGAAGAACATTTGTTCTCAAGGGACCATAGAATCTCGCAACTATACTGCACACTGCATTGCTCTTGTGAGTACCTCTTGCCCTGTATGACCATACTTACTTTCATAGCTATTTTATTATGTAGCATCACTGCACATGTTAGCCTCATAATCGTCCATTTGGTGGACATTATAAGATCCGTATGGGCTCTTACATAAATTTAGAATCAACCCAATGCTTTTGAAGAGGTTTAGCTCTGCAGTCCTCTTGTAAGGACTGAACGTGGTCTATCATTGTACTTACATTAACAGCTACTCCCTCCGTCCCATAATATAAGAACGTTTTGTACAGTACACCAGTGTTCAAAACACTCTTGTATTATGGGAAGTGGGATTGGTTCATTTTGTAGCATTCTGCATCTTATCTCCCTCGCCCACCATTTACTAAAAAATATCAGATCTATATTTAATCTTACCAACAAGTAGAATACACAGACAATGCCAGTGCAGAAGTGTAGCCCATTGCTCTTGTTAGTACATTTTGTCCTGTAACGCTTGTACTTCCAGGGATTGGTAGTTGATTATGTAGCATCAATCTGCATCTTATCTTCATTATCCTCTATCCCTTCCAGTATTATCATATCTATAATTACTCTCTACAAAATGTAGAGTACATGCAATGCTTATGAAGAAGATTATGTGCTGAAATTCTTGAGTTATCCTTCCATTGACATGGAGAAGGGCATTATAAAGCCGGTGTTAACTGTTAATGTAAGTCAGTCCTTCTAAAGCCTTTATCCTCAACTACTGTTTAATTTGCTCATACTCCATATCGTTTACTGCTGTTTAGTTTGTTGTTTCTACCAAAATGCATGTTCGTAAGAACCGTAAGTTCTAAGTTTTACTTGTAAAACCAAATTCCTTATTCATACCATGCACATTACTTAATACTCCCTATATGTATGCTTGTTTTTGTGGATCTATAATCCAGTGTGTGGTGAAGCAGCCCACGTTTGCACCTTGTCATCTCCTGTTTTATCTTACTGATGTGGCTGATGATATTAACAACAAGCCATGCACATTATCCAAAATAGATACAATGATTTTCTTTGCCCTTCATCTATGCTTGCTATGTTGACATGGTAATCCAGTAGTGTGGTGAAGCTCCTCGCATTATGAACAATGCCAAATTATGCTATTGATATTTTGAACTTACTCTTTATTTTCTAATTTGAAATTGGATAGAATTGACAGAACAGTTATCATCTTCGTTTATACATGTGCAAAACCTGTCATCTCTCTGCTTTGTTTCAGGGTGATATGCCTGATGGCACGCACAAGTCTGCTGAAGGCTGTGAGACAAACCCAACATATATTGCAGCAAAGAAGGCAAAACATCTTGAAGATAGCGAGACAACCCCAAAGTCTTGACTTGATGCAGTGTTCAAGTTACTTGAGACTAACAGTCAGACAAGCTCACAGAATTCGTTGTCTGAATCAGTTCGACTTCTTCAGTCCCAAGTTCTAGCAGAAAGGCATTCTGCAACTCAACTTCGACTTGAAGTCCTATCTCTAAGAAAGATTGCGGAGAACACCAATGAGAACCTCATCGTTAAACAGCTACACCTGGAAGCTATGACCGACATGCTAGGCCGGTCTCACAGCCTTGCTCAGCAGCTTGGCAGCAGTTCCCCCGCAAGGCTAACCTTTGTTGAACTGTCTTGGAAGTGGTCTCGATTCAGTATTATTTTGTTACGCTGCAATAGTGCCCAGTTTTTGTAATCTGCTTCTTTGTTGCGCTTTATGATCACTGGTGGCGAACTTCGATGCCCAGTGGATGTAATATACCTTAAATACTTTGTTGTATAGTGTAGGTTTATTCTTAGTTACTATGTCGTAATTTCTTTATTGTATAAAGTAGGTTTGTTCTTAATTCCTACTAGTTACTGCCATCACTCGCTATCTGAAAAAAAATCAGATGTAGTCGACCGGACCGAAACATTCGACTCTAACGGGCCAGATTTTAGCGGGCCACAATTGGGCCGGCCGGCGTCTTTCTTGGGCTCGAATGATTGGGGCCTTCACACATTGCGCTAGGCCCAAACTTACACCGGCCTATATTTTAATTGAGCCTTTTGTCGACCTAGCGCTTAGTTTGGCTCAGGTAGCGTTGGGCCATTAACAGGCTGAATATTATACTGGCCTGTTACGACCGAGATGAAACCACGAGCCTTTAGCAGGCCAAAATACATGTTGGGCCTCAATTTTCACTAGTCGTAGACGGGCCTTTAGCAGGCCAAAATGTAGACCGGGCCGTTTTGGGCCCAGTTAGCTCACGGGCCATTACCAGGCCAAAACATATCTCGGGCCTTAGTTGGCCCACTGATATCATGGGCCTTTAAGAGGCCGAAAGCTTAGCACAGGCATCAACGGGCCGAATTACGCGACAGGCCTTTAACAGGCCCAAAGTCACGTTGGGATTAACTGTTGCCACCTTTAGCATGGGCCGTTAGTGGGCCCGATGTCCCGTCGGACCATATATCGCCCATGGGCAGCACGGGCCATTCCCAGGCCGAAAGTCACACCGGGCTGAAATGGGCCCATGTCTACATCAGGCCTCTAACAGGCCGAAAGTCATTGGGCTGTAGTTGGGCCCAAATATTCGGCGAACAATTAACGGGCCAGATCTGGCTTCGGGCCGTAAATGGGCCCAAATATTGGGCGAACAATTAACGGGCCAGATCTGGCTTCGGGCCGTAAATGGGCCCAAATATTGGGCGAATAATTAACGGGCCAGATCTGGCTTCGGGCGGTAAATGGGCCTTTATTAAGCAGGTCGTTATTGGGCTGGCCCACTAGTACCTGATTAAGTTCTACGGGCCTTTGACTGGGCTGGCCTTTTTAACCTATATGGGCCTTTGTTGGGCCCAGCCACCTGTCGACGTATCATAGGCATGTCTCCTCCAATGGACGGGCGACATCTGGCCCACTGACGAGCTGACAAGTGTTCCCTTCGGCCAATCAGAATTTTACACGTGGAAATTTCCCATTGGTCAGGGCTGTTAATGGGTTATCGGATCCAAAATCTGACCCGATAGCTTAACGGCGTTCCGTTACGGTGGATGCCACGTGTCGGTCACCCTTGACGAAAGCACTTCTGTGACGCACAATTTATCGTCATGGAAGTGGACACTTCCGTGATGATAATTTTGGTAATGTCATGGAACACTTCTACGACAACACAGGTATGACTATCTTGATTCTGTCATAAAATCGTCATGGATGTACATGCATGACAAAAAAACGCGACCTACTGTGACAAACACGTATCATCACGGAAGTGTATTTTTTTTGTAGTGTGGGTAGTTGACATATGAGCCAGACCGGACACAGACGGACATGGAGGACACAGAGAATGTCTGGTTTGTCCGCTTCGGATCCAAACCCGTCTCAAATTTGGAGAGAATATGAGTCCAAGCGAACACAAGGCAGGCAAAAAACAAAATGAATCTTTGTCTTGGGGGCACATTTCCCTGTTTTTTGTTCACATATTCAAAAATATTCAAAAAAATTCAAAATTTTCAAAATTCAGAAAATGTACCGGATTTCAATTTTTTGTTCACATATTCAAAAATATTCATGCTTCCAAATTTGTTCGGATTTTTCAAAATTGTTCTCCGTTTCAAAATATGTTCTCAAGATTCAAAAAATGTTTATGCTTTAAAAAATTGTTCACGCTTCCAAATATGTTCATGATTTTAGTTCTTCATTTCAAAATTTGTTCTCAAGATTCAAAAAATATTCATGCTACACAAAAAAGTCCGCGCTTCCAAATTTGTTCTCAAGATTCAAAAATCGTTCGTGCTTTAAAAAATTGTTCACAAATTCGAAAAATGTTTGGGAAATTCAAAGTTTGTTGGTTTTCATAAATTTTTTCACATATTCAAAAAAAATCATGTTTCAAAATTTGTTCACAAATTCATAAAATTGTCTGCATGTTTATTTTTTCCACTAATTCAAAAAATTGTTCCTATTTCCGAAATTTGTTCACGTATTCCAAAAAATACAGCAGTTTTGGAAATTTGTTCATAATTGTTTTAAAAGAAATCATGTTTTCGAAATCCATTTCCAAAATTCAAAAAAGCTCATTTTTTGTAAAAAATAGTTTAATTTTAAAAAATGTTCAGTTTTCCAATTTTGTTATTGTTTTCAAAATATGTTTTGCGTTTATGAAAAGTAGTTCATAATATATATATATGTATATATATATATATATATATATATATTCATGTATTCAATTTTTTTTGTTCCTGTTTGTTATTTAAAAATTTGAGTCCCCTAATAATGTTTGCGTTTCAAAACGAGTTTCTTTTTAATAAATTATGCTTCAAATATTAAATCAAGTTTTAATGTGCCGCGGATTATAGTTCATATACTCCGGGCTGCCATCGTACATACTAAACCTCAGTTACTATAGTGGTTATGTACTCGCTTCTCTGGTGGGAGGACTTGAGTAGGATCCCTTTCCTGCAAGTTTCATTTTTTGTAATTTGGCGAATTGGGTTTTATTTTTCGCCGCTGCTGGCAGTTTCTTTAAGCGTGGTGCTGCCAATGCTTCTAAGTAACTCGCTTGATGTGATGGCTAGCCCGTTGCACGTATAGGTAGCAGGTCGTGGGTTCAAGTCCTATCAGTAGCGCCGTCTGTTTTGTGCGAATTTTACATCCCGCGCGAGACAGCGAATGGGCCGGCCCAGTCGCACGCCTCTTGTGTGTTGCATGAGCTATTCGCCGTTTTGGTCAGCGCGTTGGGTCGACTTTTGTGTCTGTTTTGTGCGAATTTTACATCCCGCGCGAGACAGCGAATGGGCCGGCCCAGTCGCACGCCTCTTGTGTGTTGCATGAGCTATTCGCCGTTTTGGTCAGCGCGTTGGGTCGACTTTTGTGTCTGTTTTGTGCGAATTTTACATCCCGCGCGAGACAGCGAATGGGCCGGCCCAGTCGCACGCCTCTTGTGTGTTGCATGAGCTATTCGCCGTTTTGGTCAGCGCGTTGGGTCGACTTTTGTGTCTGTTTTGTGCGAATTTTACATCCCGCGCGAGACAGCGAATGGGCCGGCCCAGTCGCACGCCTCTTGTGTGTTGCATGAGCTATTCGCCGTTTTGGTCAGCGCGTTGGGTCGACTTTTGTGTCTGTTTCAATTCAAATGGACACACACAAACGAAATGAGCCGGTGCGTAATTTTGTTTTATAGTGTGCTATATAAAACATGGTTGACGCTGTACTCTTGAAAAAAAAACATGGTTGATGCTAAACATTGAAACAATTTAGGACGTTGGATCTAAGGATGTGTACGGTTCAGATGCTCTGGTAGCAGACTACACGGGCCGGCCCGAGTATGTGAGTTTTGGGGAGCCTCCCAACCCAGAAGTGCCAAACGTACCCAGAGGTTTTCCCCATCAGGAGCAGAGAGGCGACGGCGGCAGACGAGTTGCAGCGGCTTGCCGAGATGGAGGCGGGTTCGGATATGACGAAGGAGGCTGGGAGAAAGAGGGAAACCCACAGCGGGACCGAGATGGCCGGGGGGAGTAGGAGAACCTCGAGGAAGATCACAAAGAAGACGGAGTATCCATCGGTGCTGGATGTGATGGATGCCGCGATGAATCAGGTACTAAAGGAGCAAATGGAGTGGCTGGTGGCGAGGTGGAACGCCGAGAACCCCGACGCGACGCCACTCGTGGTGGAAGCGCTCACGGAGGAGCAGCGAGAGTCGCTGGAGCGAGAGCATTTGGCCAGGGAGGTGTTGATTGGTCAGGCGTACGTGGATAAGATGTCGGCCGAAGACATGGCTAGACTGAAGATGGAGGAAAGTAATCCGAAAAAGGATCCCGACGAGCTGTATTACCAGGAGTACCGAGAGAACTGGGAGTGGAAATATGCTGAAGAGTTCGGCTCCTTCGAGGCCACGAGTAAGATAATCTCCATTCCTTTCCCTTCTCTTATTACTGTGTAGAAATTTCCCCGAAAGGGTCGTGCCGGATCTCACTACCTTCAGTGTAACAGAGTTGTGATGCTTAGCATCAGATCTGTTTGCGACGGTACATCCTGAGAAATCAAGCAGAAACAGCTGAGATTTAAACAGGTTTAGCCAAGTATTGCAGGCAGTTATTTCTAGTATGAATGATAAAGCAGAGATATAGTTCTACTTATTACATAAAAGTTTTTGCAGCGTAAAACATGAAAATGCATGTGAATTAAGCTGGTGGCCAGGTCTTGACCTCCATTTTGTCTTCACTCAGCAGAGGATATCTCCTCAATGAGCACGCCACTTGTGCCAGTGTATACTTGTATATGCTGGTTGTTTTTCATCGCACTGAAACCTGTCAAATCCGCATTGTTACTTATCACAGCGTTGAATTTCTCTTGTGGTGTTGCTGTGATCCTACTTTCTGTAAACCTTCAGCACCCAGCATTGTAAATTCCCTGCGAGTTTGATTTTCAGCTGTAATTTTGCTTTCCAAATGTGTTTAAACAGTCTGTTATATCAGAACTGTGCTAGATAGTTATGCATTGATGACACTGATTGTTTTGCCTTACTCCAGCCCCAAATAGATTTGTCTGCATTTGATCCCCCTGTTGTATGCCTCAGGCTCTTTACCCTGGTCGTTTGACAGTTTAAATTCTTGTGGAAGCTTTGCTCGATCAGTCCAAAAATCAGTATTTTTCCATCCCCTGTAGCTATTCTTCTATTATCTATATAGATGTTTCCGACCTCTGCAAATTTTTAATTCCCACCCCTCATTTCCATTAGGTGTGCATATTTTAAACCATTTCCCCCAATGTCATTTCTTCTGTTCTTTTACCTCGCTTACCTTTGTCCATTTTGAT
Organism: Triticum urartu; assembly: GCF_003073215.2. Taxonomy (NCBI): domain Eukaryota; kingdom Viridiplantae; phylum Streptophyta; class Magnoliopsida; order Poales; family Poaceae; genus Triticum; species Triticum urartu. Next base: position 489,215,211 of record NC_053022.1, on the reverse strand, counting down.
TGTCATTATCTTTTGTATGTAATGGATACATCGACATGTGGCATATCGATGGACTAGTAAGGTGATCTAAAAAAAGTGATAGACTAGTAAGGCATGAATTGGTCACCCCCCCACACACACATCCAAGGAGATAATGGTCCATCCTTTAACCTTTCTAGTGTTCTGCATTTTTTCAATTAAATTGCTCTAATGTTTCATCAGTAGGCCCGCCCTGGTACACCTAACTACCTTATTGGCCATGAACCAACCTGACTGACTAAAAGTTACTCTCTCCCTCCCATAATATAAGAGCGTTTGACACTAATATAAGAGCGTATTTGACACTACACGTGTGAATCATCCTACATAAGTATGATAGTATCAGCCGTGATTGTAGGATAGATACGGATACCCCCTTCTTCAACCAAATATGGTATGTGTCTGATTATCACATCACTCAATTGTGCCATATTTTGCCAAGCAATTTTGACATTCAAAGTACCCCCTGTTGTAACACTTTTGAGCCATTTCAGCCACGTTTCACTAAATCCTCGATTCTCTATGAAATGAAAAAGAAAATTCCAATTGATGTTGTCGTACATTTTTGCAAAGTTCAATGTCTATAGTATACCTTACTATTTTTACAAAATGGGTCAGTATAAAAGCATGTGAGTAAATTGGGCAAACCTTCAATCCGCACATCATCTTTTGTCACTGAGTAAATAGTATGTTTTTGTTGCCACTCATTTGCTACCCTTTGAAAGCACGCTGTTTTGTTGTCGCCCTCCAATAGCCACTTCTTGCTACGCAGTTGAAACCAATAGTATTTATTTTTCTCATAAAGCTTAGCCAATCCAGTTTGTATTTCCCTCTACGTGCAAGTTGCTCTCTGCTAATTACTCTCGTCTCCTCCTCTAGATTTTATAATTCATTCTGTAACTTCTTGTTCAGAACTATAGAATTTCTCCTCTTTTGTTTGTCCCCCATAAATGTAAACATTTTTGGGCTTCCTATAATTTGAAAATAAAAGCTATCCAGCGGGCTTACATTTCTGATAGGCTCGTTACAAACTGTTTCCACTCTATCAGAAACTCAGGCTGCTTTGTCTAACTTTTATCATATCGAAATTCGTTTGATCCCTCATCAGCGACTAAACAGTATATTTCCAATCAATTGATGATTCCGTTGCATCTCTTCTTGCTGTATGTTCGATCAGTTGATGTTCCCACTATATTTAATTTCACCATTGATCTAGATAGATAGAGGCAGGACATTATTGAATCACAATTTACTGTCACCACATGCATAGATTAATATCTCTTTAACTGAAGTGAAATCTCCTGCTACTACATGCAGCTCGGATCCCCGCCATGTGTTTCACGGACAAGCCGACGAAGCCTGGTGTTACTAAACCCAGGCGTAGTATGCAGATCTTTTCAGTTAAAGTTGAGGAAATATATGGGGATTTACGTTGGCCGTTGGATGTGTTTGGCATCGTTGCTGTGAGGGATGACCTGGATCACCATCGCAATATTATCTTTGAGCGCAAAAGGGATAACTGTCAAACTCTCAACGAGGAGGTTCTTATTTCTTACATTCATTATGTCTTATTTGTTTCTAGCTCTGCAACAAAGCCTTTTTTAATTACTCCCTTTAGTGTTGCCGTATTATATGTACCATGTGTCTGTTATGGTTTTTACTTCACAACCCCTGGTATATGTTTGATACTATCATACTAGTATTGTCTTTTACTGTACTTCATGAGAAATGGCTGCAAGATGTTTTAGAAACATTGCAAGGTATTGGAAAGCAAATGTTGCAGACATTACTTACGCTAATATGCTTTGAGCTATATGTGCAGACCTCAACCATTATAGTTCCTTCTCTTATATGTTACGCTAACGCATTTAGGCTAATGTTTCCTGCCATCATTTGTCTATGCACCTCACATTGTATTATTGTCAATGCATGGTGACATTTTCTCTTGATTGTGCTGCTCAAAATTTACTTATTAGTTTAAATTTGCTCTTTTAGTTTGAATGGTTCAGAAATATTTAAACATCCTTGCTAACCAAATTAAGTGTATTGGCATTGTGTTCATCCTCAGTTCTTTGTTGTTGTGCCCACAGATTTTCTAGTTTAAGACAATATATTATCACTATAAATTAAGTTACAGTTGATGACCAGCTCTCCCTTTTTCTTATACCAATATTCGAGATATTCTCATTGTTTACTCAAATTGGTGGTTGTTGCATGCAGGATCCATATTTAGTATTAACAGGTCCTGCCCGTGCTCCTCTGACTCTTTTTGGGCCTATGCATTTCGATATCACGCTGAAAGTGAAATGCAGCAATGAGTTAGAGGACAAAGATCTAAGCCTGCTAGGCTTTCGCTACGAGTGCTGCGAATCGATCAATTATCAAGCCAGTAAGGGAGAGCCTACCGTCAGTTCATGCGTGAGCAGCCAAAAACATAGAAGCAAGCTGAGCACATTGGAGCTGACTTGTGGTATTGTAGTCTCATCCATTGAGGCCACAATCAGTGTGCGTATTGTCGACGGGTCATGGCCAGATGGATTCAGCGGGCGGTTCTTTGCCTCGACTGCTAGCGTCAGTCACATGAGGGTGTTACTGCTCAATATTGGAGATGAGGATACGCCTGTTGTTGCCACTGATGGCACCATTGAGCTGTCACGACGCATGGTTTCTGTTGAAAGCTTTGGGGAGCTGAGAGTGAATGCAGCAGGTTGGCTAGGCAGCCAGCAGATTGACCGTGAGGTGTTCTTTCAACCATTGAAATCGGGTAGAAGCTCTCGTTCGCTGAAGGTTGGCTCGTGTGAAATGGAAGTTACCGTTGCCTGGTCCCTTTTTCCGTTATGTTATCCCAATATTTCTTCACCCAAGAATGGGTGAGGCCGATAGTAGCTGCTGTCTAACTATAATAACTTAGCCACAGTTCTTTAATGAACTTTGTGAGGCTTTTGCTAGCAGGAACTTGTCTGGCCTATGCGATATGTTTTATGTAGTCAGATATATTAAGTACTCCCTCTGTAAACTTTTACAGGACGTTGTAGATCACTGCTTTAGTGATCTTAAACGTCTTATAAAAGTGTACAGAGGTAGTACTATGGTTGTTGCTTCTGAAATGGCGTGTTATGAGTCGTGTTTTGTGCTAATTAATGATGATGGTAATCGAATATCTTTGAATGTTGTTGCATGTGAGGATAAGTTAGATTTGCTGTTTTAAACAACTGTTTAAATATTATGCTTGCACATTCTCAGGGTGGCATTTACAGGTTAGAAATACAAAATGTCCTGTATACTATAAATAGTATTACCTCCGTTCCCAAATATAAGTCTTTTTAGAGATTTCAACAAGTGATTGAGTGAATCTACACTCTAAAATATGTATATATACATATGTATGTTGTAGTCCATTTAAAATGTCTAAAAAGACTTATATTTAGGAACGGAGGGAGTATGTGTTAATTGTACTGGATTAATGTGTGTGTATGCAAATGAACCTTTCTTTTGCAGGTCTTGCACTTGCTTATGTTCAAATATGTACTATAAACTATGTGTTAATTGTACCGAATTAATGTGAGTGTATGCAAATGAACCTTATTCTTCCCGACCTTGCACTTGCTTATGTTCTTGGATCCATCCTGGGGCAAAGCAGACGGTGTTGTGCCGCCCGCCTCGGTCCGTGACCACTGAATGACGATGTTTTAGGATCTATAAGTATGTCGAGAAGGTGAATAGGCTACCAGTTGCCTCTGGATGCACAATACCCTGGTCGCCTCTCGATGCACAATACCCCGTTTTGGTCATATTGTGTACCCTTACCCTAGTCGGTCCACCCTAGATGTCGGTTATTCGCCCAACCTAGGGGCAATACTTTTGCTACACCTCGCGCATCAAGCAAACCATGCACAAGGAGATATCATGTGTGGAGGAGTGATCACAATGTTGGCCAACTCCTTTGGCCTCAACTACAATCATCTCCGCCCCATTGTCGGCAACATCGTTGTTACATCTGTGTTCTTACTAGCGCTGATATGGTCGTAGTTCGTAATGGCCGTCATTGTATCAAAATTCCTGGAGTGGTGTACTTGTTACTCACACCTATGTCTAACCGTTTCTCCATTGAGAATGGACAATTGCATTATGTTGCACAGGAAAGAGATGCAACGTTTGACCAAGAAGGGCCAGAACCTAAACAAGTAGATGAAGAAGAATTCGCCACCGACGAAGAGGAAGAGCAGCCCCAACAAGACTACGCCACCTAGGTGGACCTCGACAACCTTCAAGGCTCTATCCAAGATATGAGCAACCTCGCATCGTCCCTGAGAGGCACTTAAGCTCGAGGAGCTTCAAAACACTCGTGTTGGTTTGTTCCAACATTTTTCTTTTTATTTGCTTTTGCTTTTTTGCCTTTTGCAATTTTTTGGTTGCAAGATAGTTTTCAAAAACCCAAAAACAAAAAATAGAATAAGCTTTGCTTTGCTCTTGTTCTTTATTTAGCCCCTTGGAGTTCGTTTGCATTTTATTTTTAGAGGAGTTGGTCTATGCCAGGACAATGAGGAATGCAAGATCAAGGAAGAGAAGTGTGTAAATTTGCAACCATGCAGGTATGTCCTACGACCCCCGTCTTTTGCACTTGAATACTTAGAGTAGATGTAGTGGTTGTATGTGAGACATGTGCAGATGGGAGTAAGTCTTAATAGTTGATACAAAGGTTTTTCTCTAATAGCTGAAATAATTTTGTAGCCTTTGTTTTCTTTAGCTTAGACAACCAAGACTTGCCGTGGGATAGTTTTTAAGTGAAATGTTATTAACCAAGTATAACTATGCACAAGAGAAAGTCTCTCAAGACTTGGTAGTTGAGAAATTGTAGTGAAAGTAATGTTTAATCATGCTCAATCCCATGTTGCTAATTTTAATAGACTTGATAGCACTTGTGGATTAAATTCTCTAGAGGAACTTAGTTGAAAGGTGTGAGATTATGCCAAAAATTTGTGTTGTATATATCAACATGGTGTTACAGCCTCCGGCTGGTGCCATGGCCTTTGCTACTATAAATGCGTTTACATGTGTAAATGTGACCTTGTCACCCTTCTTGATGTTATGTTGAGGACTCCACTGGCCAATGAACGATCCATCAAGAGCGACAACTTGGATTTCAACTATGAGTTTGTTACCGTACGTAGTGGCAACACCACAAACGAATATTACTCAACTTTCTCTTGAGCGGGTGTGTATGTGGTAAATAAAGGGGATAGATCAAAAGAGCTCGAAAGAGGCATTATTGCTAAAGGTCCATAGTTCCCAAACATTAAGCCACATCGATAACCTATGCATGATCACTTATTTGGCATAATCTCCTTCATGTGTCAATCAAAGTTCCAACAAACAATGATTGAAACAAAGTGTTTAAGAGCCTAGAAGAGGAGACACTTGTGGGGGGTACTCATGAGCACTTGAACATTATATTTTGCTACATGTTTTCTACCCCCTAACTTATGTTTTCATGACTCTATCTAAAAAAACTTTTCCATGCATTCCCAGCAAGCAAGTGTTGTCTAGATTAAATGAAATGAAGTATTGTAAAGTTGTTTTATCTAATAGATCAGAAACTTTATGTTGATTATATTTGCTTCATTAACACTTGCTCTATAACCATACCACCGCTATATCTATGATAAGTTTTCAGGTCAAGAAGCGGAGGACTATCTAGGCATATCGATCGTAAGTGAACCAGAACCTTCTTGTTATTTCGGGTTAAACAACTGGGTTCCTTATGCTTCGGATTTCTCTCTATGTTGCTCGAGGAAGATCAAGTTTAAGCTTGGGGGAGTTGATGAGTGATATTTTTACACTCATTTCAACCTTGTTTAAACTGAGATATTTCATTAGAAGAGAGATATTTGCTTCGGTGTTGTCACTAATGGCTAATAAGTGCAAGGGATTCTAGAAATCTTCTCTTTGATATTTTTCCACAGGAAATGGGCTAACAGGGGAAGAAATCATGTGGGAGAAAGGGAAGGAAGGTAAATGGAGAGTCACCAGGAGGCCGCCAGAGTCATAGATGAAGTTCCATGCGACCGCGTGCGGTCGCATGAGCGGTCATTTGGCGTGGAAACCGAGGCAGGTCGTCCACCTGAGCAACTTTTATAAAGTATCCCAGTCGAAATGTAAACATGAGAGCGTTGGGGAGAACGTCGAGCACAGCCATAATATCTTCATCATCATCTTCATCCACAAACCCTAGCGGCCGCCATTTTCATCTCCATAGCCATCTCTACCACCATGGTGCTCTCTCATCTAGTTCATACTTGTAGTCGTGCATCGCAAAAGGCATCCATTGTAAGACATATTGCGATCAAATCTCAAGATGTGTTCTTCAATGTTTTCTTCTCCTGATCTGATCTCCTTGTGTGAGTAGATTGATAAGGTATGGGGTGAGGCATGAGCCTTGGAACCTCAGTATTTGGTGAAGGGGTCAATGGGAGTCTTTGACATAACGTCTCGTATGTGTGAAATAAAATTGTTTCGTGAAGTGTCTCTTGTCTTGTCTGCGATCTTCATTCCCGCAGGTACCCAGGATCATGGAGATTGAGCACCAGTGAGGCTAGGAGCAAGGGGAACGTGGAGTGTTATACCGAACACCGATGACAATAAGGTTTAGTAGGGTAACATATGGATCGTAACCTTGGGGATTCATGAGGTGTAGTCATGTAACATCCCAATTTTCAATTTGGATGTTATACATAGGTCATCATATGCATATCATATTTTATTTGCATTTTGGTTGAGATCCTAGAAATCTTAAGCAACTCAAGGACCCAAGGAAAGAGTTGGGGATTTCATAAATTTTCATATTTGAATTTTTCTCAAATTTGAAAAGAGGATCATTTTGATTCTAATATTTTTCTCTCCAATTATTTTCAATATTAAAAATAAAAGAGGGAAGATAATATGACTTCTTCAAAAAGAGAGGAATATTGGAGGAATTTTTTTAAAATCAAATAAATATTTTATTTGAATTAGAAAAATATGCATTTTTGAAAATTGCATTTTTAGGCCAGAAAAATGTTCACTTTGTTCTAAATATTAGGATTAGGCGATGAAAATTGTTTTTGGCATTTTTAGATTTTTTGTGTTTTATTAGGATTTCATTCGGGCGGAATATTTTAAAAAAATGTTAGCCGACCGAGCCAGGCCAGCTAGCGGCCCAGCTCGCGGCCGAGCCAGGCCGCAGCCCAGCGGCCCACCCCGGTCGTCCCCGACCCCGAGCTAGAGTCCAGCGCCTCCACGCGCCGCCGGCCGCCGCCGTCTCCGCCCCGGATTCCTCTCCACCGCCTCGACCTCGCCCCTCCTCCAAGTCTCCTCCTCCCCCTTTATATAGCCCGGACCCCGGTCCCGTTTCCCTCGAAACCCGAGCCACCGGAGCCCGCAGCCGCCGCCACGCCCTCGCCGGAGTTGCCGCCGCCGCCGAGCTTCGCCGCCGTCGCCCCGCTCCGCCCCGCCACTCCCGACCGATGCCGCCCCCTCCATCCTGACTGCCGAGCTGCGCCGAGCCCCCTGACGCCCTCGCTGCCGCCGGAGACCCACCGGAGCCGCCGCCCTGTCGACGTCCGAGCCGCCGCTGCCGTCTTGCCGGATTTTCATCGGTTTTGGGTATAAAACTATTCGGTTTTTTGTTTTACGTTTTTTCGGTTTTCGATTTAGATCGGTTTTTTTTCGAGTTCGCTAATTAGCGAGCGTTCGCTCGAACGTCTCTGTTAGTGAACGTATTCACTCGTTTGTCCCTGATAGCGAACTTTCATTCGATGGTCTTTTTCTTTTATTTTATTTTCGGCCAGGGACCTATCCGTGATTATTTTTATCACAGATTAGCCCCTGATCTTTAAACCCTCGCAACTTTTTGCTCGTTCATCCAAATCCAGTGAAACCAACGCCAAAATCTTCATCTCGAACCGCTCTTTCCAGTTAACCAACTTGAACATGATTTTGACAATTTAAAATTTGGTTGCAAGTAGATTTGAATTTGAACTTCTTTTGACCTTAGTTTGAGTTTCGTAACTCCGATTTGATTGATTCTTTTTGCAAAATCGAAGCTCTTAAGTTGAACTTCAATTTGGATCTTTCCTCTTAAGTTTTACCCTTGCATCTATTGCTTGAGTGCTTATGTATGTTATTTTTTGTTTGCGATAGAGTTTCCGGAGTGCGAAGCGTGCTACTACAAGTCACTAGGGTTTTCCGATCGTCAGCAAGGCAAATAACACTTTGATCATACCCCTTTATTACCTAGTTTTTATGCATTAGTTTCAAACCCTCAAACATTGCATGAGTAGGAACTGTTTAACATGTGGGTATTGGGAAGTAGTTGTTGAGGTAGTACCTATTGCCCTTTTCATTCAAACCCTGGGAGTTACTTCTACGTTATGCTTATACTGCTATGCTATGCTCGTAGACGTGGTTTGGTTTGAGTGTTTCATGACAGTTGTGAGTATTATTATGAACTAAGGGTTTATTTAAGGTGGTTACTTTAACACACCTCTGGGTGGATTGTTTGTGGGCACTTGGGGTAATCCAGTGTTGTCCAAGGAGATCCCGGGGAATCTGTGTGATCATCCTATGGTCTGCCACCCAGGCTCAAAGGGATCATAAAATTATTCATGCTAGAAACTTCCGTGTGCAGCCACAAGCCATTATGGGCTCTAGCATAGTTAAGTATGTTATGTGACCTCTTTCAGTGGTAAACTAGCAGATGTAGGGGATGTAGGTGGTACGGTTTACCCGTTGAAAGGGCTAATGCTTCTGAAAGACCGTGTCTCGGTCATCCGTTTCTCAAACATCATGCAGTGCGAGAAATCAAACGGAGGAAATCGAGTCTTGTGGGGAAAAGTGCGCAAACCTCTACAGAGTGTACAAACTAATCATGGTTAGCCATGTCCCCAGTTATGGACGTCTTGAGTATCTGGTGCTTGAATTATTATGTTGATCTCATCACTTTACTTAATTAGTTTGTTGGGTTAATGATTATTAATTTGGGATTGAGATGGGGTTACCATTCTCAATGTTTTCAACAAAATTTGTAGTTAAATAAAATATATTCCTTTGTTGTAGGGAAAAACTAGCTTTCTGCAAAAATAACCATAGAGCCTCCACCAGACAAATATGCATATAGTTATAGCTACTACTTGTTCATTGCTCTACAGTGTTATTCTGCCAGCATATTCCATGTGCTGACCCTTTTCGGGCTGCAACGTGTTATGTTGCAGACTTTTCAAACGAAGAGTAAGGTGCGCTATGCCGTTGGAGTTGATGGACTCATTTTACCTTTGAAGCCTTCCGTTGTTATCTTCATTAGATGGCCTTCAGCCATATTATTGTAATAAGTACTCTCTTTTGAGATATTCGATGTAATAAGTGTGTGATTGAACTCTGTTATAAATCCTTCAAGTACTGTGTGTGTCAGCATTACCAATTCAGGGATGACACTTATGCACAGAGATTTGATCGTTTGAGGTCGGATCGCTACAAGTTTAAACGCCCAAAGCTTTTGTGTGATATTATTATCTTAATTATCGAGGTAACCCCACAAGACGGATAGGGCCTGTGTTAGGACAACTGATTCTTGATGCAGGACTTGTGCCGGTGAAGATGTTATTTGGACACATCCCCCACTCCGATACAAAGCAAGCACATCTTGATGGGTGACTCCCCGAGCACAAACTAATATCATTTTTGATCCCAACACCAATACATGGTTGTAAGCATTAGGTCCTCATTCACGTACCTTCTTTTTATTATAAGTGTTTGAATCACAATTTGCTTGTTTATTCGGTCAAAAGCTGGATTTGAAACTTTGGCACAAGCTTGCTAGAGACCATTGATTCAAGGGAATCTTCCCCTCATGGGTTCGATACCCAGTTTCACCTATGAGGAAATAGGTGTGGGATACACTTTCTTGTTCCAATACCGGATCAATAAAAAGGAGATATCACCAATCCATTTAAACATGAGAAGGTAAAAACTATAGATAATGGGATCAAGCTTTCAAGTAAGAAAGTTTTTAAAGAGCACAATGATAATATTCTTGAGGGAGAAAATTCCATGGAAGCTACAATGAAGATGCCAAGCACTGGGGGGCAGCAACAAAATTGAATGATCGATGCAAGAAAACCCAAAGAAAACAAAGGACGAAATAAGCACAAACATAAGAAATCCAAAGTTACTTTTGCAGATAAATATCAAAATAAGAGTGAAGAGAGAAATGCTTATTGGCCAAGTAATTCAAAAGCATCAAGATCACCCCTAGGCGCAAATCTGGGGACTGGTATTGGCAAAAGGAGAATTTTAAGCATCATATTTGTATCCTCCTTTCGGGCCACCAAATGCCAATGTTAGGATGCATCCCTATAGTAATTCTTATCCATATCCATCATGGGGCATGTATGATACACGGGCACATTCTTCATCTTATTTTAGACTATGTCACCAACATTATGCAGCTCCAATAAGGTCAACATTTGATGAACAATCACGTGTCAAAGACTGTTTTAATCATAAGGAATTGGTCCAGAGCTCAAGGAATAAGAAAGACGTGGTCAAGCAAGTTTACCGTGTTAAAAGAAATGATCGTAGGAGTGCTACTTCAGATTTGATCTCAAATGAAAAAGAGCCAATTAAAGTGTTGACATTGGCTACTAAAGGGATGAGGCAAGTCAATCAAGTGCTAAATCTGAAGATAAAAAGTTTAGAGTGCACAAGGTAAAACAAGGATTGCCATTGCTTCAAACAAAATCACAGTCGGGGCATCCACTAGGCTTATCGTATTGGCAAAATAAGGAATTACAAAAGCATAATGCACAAGAGCTGAGAAAGAAGAAAATGGTATGGGTTCCCAAAGGGGGCAATCAAAACAAAAATGATGTGCAAGCTTCTATTGCAACAAGTACAAAAAAGTGAAGACATAGAAGGATGGAAGCGACGAACAATTAAGTCGAAGGTTTGCATCACAACATCAAAATCATCGGTTAGCACATCATCCATATTATTCAACCATGCCATTGATGCCTTTGCCATGGAATTCATCCGTAGGTATGATCAATTACCCTCCATGGATTTATTTTGATCCATGGATGCAACATAATTTTCTACATCATGAGAGGGTATTACCAAATCACTATACATTTGGTTAGTTCCATTTTTTTTTCTAATCCAAAAGAGATGAAATATTTGATTGTTATTTCATTTATTTATTTCGGCTATACATGCTTTGGTGGATGAGTTCTACATGGACCTCATGGTAATGGTTGATATTTAACTATCGCCCTAAGAAACTATCTAATCATGGTCGTGGTATTCTAGCATCATCCTTGGTACGATTGGAGACTGAGGCAAGGTGCTAAACATATTGAGGCTTTCGCTGATTCGTTACTAGTAGTGCAACGAATATCAAAAAATTATCAATGATTTGGGGAATCACTTATAATTTATTTTGAGGCATGTCTAGATGTAATATTCTCCCTGGGTTGCTTTCAAATTGTTCATATATCTAGACATGACAATTAGAAAGAGTTGGCACAACATGCATTCGGCTACTATGTTGATCATGGTGTATTGAATATCTATCAAAGCCGATGCTTTGTCTCATCGACACGGGTAAGGCCGAACCAATGACCACCGCTTTGGCCACTAATGAATTTTTTATGCATGCAAAAGCAAGGACTGGAGAAACTTCATTGTTGATTATCTGCAAGATCATAGCTGAAGGATGGACAATATGGTTTGATGAATGGCTTTGATGTGCATATCTATGAAAATTTATCGTCGGATTAATGAAGTCGAGAAGGTTTCACCCAAGTTTGCATCAAAATTTTCACACAAGCAATGGCGGATATATATTTATCATCCTAGGCAGACATATAGATGGCCGATGGAGTGTTGACACCGTCCTTATAGAAAACCCGGTACAAGTTACTTTCCGGCATGCTACTTTGTCAAAAATAGGGGGGCATAGGTTGATGCTCAAAAAGTAGCACAATCATAAAAGTTGCTTAAAGCTATGCCAAGATTAATTCAAACTTACGATTGGAATTCACCATCAGATGTCTCTCTTCGAGAAGATCAGGATGAATACGAAGATGGTCCATAACGGAGCTTGGATGCAAAAGTCGTGACAATTTTAGAGATGCTCATATTGACACCAGATTATAAAATGTACAAAACTCAATTAATATGGCCTTGGTTAGGAAAAGTTTCAACATGAAAGTTGTGCGTCTCGTCAAAATGATTGATTTTGATATAAAAATCATGTAAATCCTGTGCAACATGTGGAGTCAAAACAAGGCTAGGGACAAAAACTGCAGAGTCACTTTGGACCCACCGAGTTGATTTGACTCGGTGAGACCGAGTTGATGTCAGAAAAATTGGGAATTCTGAATGAAACCACTCCGAAATTCTGACTTGAATATATAAGATTACAGAAGGTTGGCCATGTTCACTCGGTGAGACTGAAGCAAGCCACTCTGAGGCTTCGAGTTGATCCAAAAAAATACCAAAGATTTCTATCCGAGTTAGGTTAGGGTTTTTGACATTTTAAAAAGAATTTTTAGTCCTTTTTCTTGTACGGGAAGTCCAACTACCTCATAAATAGATGAGAGGTGATGGCCGATTGAACAACACACAATCGATAAATCAATCTATCATCTTTTACCTTCTCGCTTGTTCTTTTTCTTCCTTGTTCTTCGTTTGTTCTTCTTGTTGCAAGGTGGCGAACCTCGAGGACCCAGGAGTGATCAAGTCGACCTAGGGCAGCCCATAGTGAAAGTGAAATCATGCCCTTAAATCATGTTTTGATGTTGATGATAATATACATGTAGGGGACTAACTATGTTTGTCAAGTAAATCTCAGGTGTTAGTCCCCGGTTCATCAAGGTGTGCGGATCAAGAGCATACGAAGTGTTTCTTACTCAAGGACGAAGTATCAAAATGATTACATATTTGTTTTCTTGAGTATAGGATCCCACACTATTAAGAGGGGATCGATAGGGTTAGTTAAAAGACTTGATCTTGCCACAAACCTCCTTCCCAAAAATGCACATGCTCCATATTTATATTCTCTGACATGTTTTTGTCTCTGGCCTGCCGGATGTCCGGGCCTCATGCCGGATATCTGGCCTGCTCGCCGGATATCCGGGCCTAGCTATCCAGAGAGCACTTTGTGCTGGTGCTACTTGTCGGATGTCCGGGCTCCCCCTGCACCTCGGATTTTCGGGCTTACTTGCCGGATGTCCGGCTTGTGCTATCTAGAGGGCGTATTCATCTTTGTGAACTTGCCGGATGTCCGACCATGTGCCGGATGTCCGGGGTTTCTTGATTTGCCGGATATCCGGTCTTGGCCCCCGGATGTCCGGCCCCTTTGTGTTTTACCTCTGCTTCTCCTTTGTTCTTCAAGTGCCTCGCCAACTCGGATGTCCGACCACCTTGCCCGGATGTCCGGCCTGCCCGTTCACTTGTGCTACAATAGCCACATTTGTGCTCACACTATATATAGCCCTTCTTCCCCACAGGAGAGGGTTGACCATTCACTTTGAACAAACCCTAGAACACATTTCACTCTCTCTCTCACTCTTCCACACCAAATCTTAGATCCCTAAGGGATTTGAGAGCATTTGAGAGAAGTTGTCCGACCAAGTGATAGATCCACTCCTTGTGGTTACTTGTCTTTTTGCACTTATTTATATCATATTGTGCTTGCTTACACACCCATTGGTGTTACTTGTTTATCTTGCTTAGCTCCTAGCATTATACTTGCAATTGTTAAGCTCACTTTCATCTTCCGCATTATTGCCTAAAATTTCTAAGTAACAATTAAAATTAGTAATTGTACCTATTCACCCCCTCTAGGTCCATCTCGATCCTTTCACATAGACATCGCACGCCCTAACGGGGTCCCTCCCGGGTGTGTGGGGTTTCGTGTCTACAAAAGTGCCTGCCGGATTGCTTGCGTACCGCACTTCCATCCGGGCCTCCTTCGACGTGAGCTGCGGTGCATCACCCCGACGTCGAGGGTACATGGTGACATTCATGTGTGAACACAAGCGTACAGTCTTCACGATCTGGTAGCGCTTCGCCGTCCAGAGCTAATCATCACTAGGGAATTAGAGGGAGGAGACTAGAACCACACTGAGCTTCTAATTATCAGGATTAGAGGATCTAGATCAAGCTCTAATTGGTCAACTAGGACCAACTAGGACCAACTAGAACTAGAATTAGAGAACTAGAGGAGGCTACAAAACTTTAGTTCAAAAGGTGCCAATACCTCAAGTATATAGGTTTGGAGAGGGGAGAGGGGGTGCCACACAAGGAGAAGGATTCCCCTCCCCTTGCACCGGCCCTAGGAGGAGGAGGAGTCCCCCACTTGTCCAATTTGGCCTCCCCTAAGTGGGAAAGGGGGTGCCTCCCCTATTGGGCTTTTGTGGCCCAATTCTCCTTCCATCGTTTGTCCTTTTAAGACCCGTTGATATTAAATTAAATATAAAAGCCTCCTAACTATTATCAGAGCCTTTTATTATTAATGTAACACCTCCAGAAACATTTTCCACCTATATATTATTTATCGGTAATACTCGGTGCTCGATAAACTCCGAACACTTCAAGTTTCTATCAAAACTATTTCAAATATTAATGAAACAATTTCACAAATATATTCTCCTTACTCCCGTCCTACTAAAACTCAGCAGATCATGATTACCTTAAGCTTGTGACCCGGTAGGTTCGGTAAAACATAGACATGAATAAAACCTCTTTGCTCAATGACCGATATCGGAACCATGGGCGTCCATATCAATCCCCATGAGTACATGAATGACATTCGAGTGAACCTTTGATTATCATGTGGTATTCCCTTTGCTTCGAGATACTTTACAAAACCCAAGGTGAGATGTATCAGTATCCTCTTGAATCAAACACATGCTCACTATACCGGTCTCCTTGTTAACAGGTTTGATCTTCTTTCTCGTTGACATGTTAAAGCATCCCCGTGATATTGTCACCTGTGTCTGGCTAGACGATGATAGATGCCGTCACATCGAGAGGGCCCTAAGAATATATCTCCATCGTCGGAGGAGCAAATTACACTCTCGAGCTATCTAGTCCCTTCTCAAACTTTCCGATGAACCCGTAAGTTGTCGTTATGATCACCATATTACAAATGACGTGTGAGCAACCCTAAAGTCCACCGTATGGTAAGAAGTGACTACGATACTCTCATGGTCTAAGGAACTAAGACTCACGTTAACACTCCGTGTTATAAAAATAGACTTCAGATGATATTATCTCAAAGTATAACAAACAAGTTTGGTCGATTCAATATGATCGTTCTTCTAATGCCATACTCTCAATGTCGTTTTAGAACTATCGTTACACTTAATGATATCCTAAAATCCGGGAAACATGATCACCAACAACACTTAAGCTAATCTTAGAGCAATACTGGGAATCTTATTTTGTCGTTTATCATTCCACACGTGCATATGAGTTTTCCACCGAATCGCACATTCCAAGATCATAGCAGTTACAGCATAGAATATAAACTCTTAATTATGAATACAAAATATAATAATACAATATTATTGCCTCTAGGGCATATTTCCAATAGCAGCAACCGCGGGTGATGCAGGATCAAAGTCTTCATCAGCAATAGGCAACTTGGTAACTTCAAGTAGCTCGCGAGCTGGGGCCTTGAGATGCTTGTCACCAGTCATCTAATACGCCCATTTTGCATCATGCTTTTATATCAATATTTATTGCATTATGGGTTGTTATTACACATTATGTCACAATACTTATGCATATTCTCTCTTATTTTACAAGGTTTACATGAAGAGGGAGAATGCCGGCAGCTGGAATTCTGGGCTGGAAAAGGAGCAATATTAGAGACCTATTCTGCACAACTCCAAAAGTACTGAAACTTCACGGGAGCACGTTTCAGAATATATAAAAATATTGGGCAAAGGAAGCACTAGAGGGGGGCCACCCACCATCCACAAGGGTGGGGGGCGCGCCCCCTGCCTCGTGGGCCCCCTAGCAGGCCTCCGGTGCCCATCTTCTGCTATATGAGGTCTTTCGTCCTAGAAAAAAATCATAAGCAAGCTCACGGGACGAAACTCCGCCGCCACGAGGCGGAACCTTGGCTGAACCAATCTAGGGCTCCGGTGGAGCTGTTCTGCTGGGGAAACTTCCCTCCGGGAGGGGGAAATCATCACCATCGTCATCACCATCGATCCTCTCATAGGGAGGGGGTCAATATCCATCAACATCTTCACCAGCACCATCTCATCTCAAACCCTAGCTCATCTCTTGTATCCAATCTTTGTCTCAAAACCTTAGATTGGTACCTGTGGGTTGCTAGTAGTGTTGATTACTCCTTGTAGTTGATGCTAGTTGGTTTAGTTGGTGGAAGATCATATGTTCAGATCCTTTATGCATATTAATACCCCTCTGATTATGAACATGAATATGCTTTGTGAGTAGTTACGTTTGTTCCTGAGGACATGGGAGAAGTCTTGCTATAAGTAGTTATGTGAATTTGGTATTCGTTTGATATTTTGATGAGATGTATGTTGTCTTTCCTCTAGTGGTGTCATGTGAACGTCGAGTACATGACACTTCACCATTGTTTGGGCCTAGGGGAAGGCATTGGGAAGTAATAAGTAGATGATGGGTTGCTAGAGTGACAGAAGCTTAAACCCTAGTTTATGCGTTGCTTCGTAAGGGGCTGATTTGGATCCATATGTTTCATGCTATGGTTAGGTTTACCTTAATACTTCTTTTGTAGTTGAGGATGCTTGCAAGAGGGGTTAATCATAAGTGGGATGCTTGTCCAAGGAAGGGCAGTACCCAAGCACCGGTCCACGCACATATCAAATTATCAAAGTACCGAACGCGAATCATATGAATGTGATGAAAACTAGTTTGACGATAATTCCCATGTGTCCTCAGGAGCGTTTTCCTTTATATAAGAGTTTGTCTAGGCTTGTCCTTTGCTACAAAAAAGGATTGGGACATCTTGCTGCACCTTATTTACTTTTATTACTTGTTACCCGTTACAAATTACCTTATCACAAAACTATTTGTTACCGATAATTTCATTGCTTGCAGAGAATACCTTACTGAAAACTGCTTATCATTTCCTTCTGCTCCTCGTTGGGTTCGACACTCTTACTTATCGAAAGGACTACGATAGATCCCCTATACTTGTGGGTCATCAAGACTCTTTTCTGGCGCCGTTGCCGGGGAGTGAAGCGCCTTTGCTAGGTGGAATTTGGTAAGGAAAAATTATATATAGTGTGCTGAAATTTACTGTCACTTGTTACTATGGAACATAATCCTTTGAAGGGCTTGTTCGGGGTATCTTCACCCCGACCAGTAGAGCAAAGAGTTGCTCCTCAACCTACTGAACCTACTGAAAATGTTTACTTTGAAATTCCTTCAGGTATGATAGAGAAACTGCTAGCTAATCCTTTTACAGGAGATGGAGCATTGCATCCCGATTTGCACCTAATCTATATGGATGAAGTTTGTGGATTATTTAAGCTTGCAGGTATGCCCGAGGATGTTATCAAGAAGAAGGTATTCCCTTTATATTTGAAGGGAAAGGCATTGACATGGTTTAGGCTATGTGATGATATGGGATCATGGAACCGATTGAAATTGGAATTTCATCAAAAGTTTTATCCCATGCATCTGGTTCGTCGTGATCGTAATTATATATATAATTTTTGGCATCGCGAAGGAGAAAGCATCACTCAAGCTTGGCGGAGGCTTAAGTCAATGTTATATTCATGCCCCAATCATGATCTCTCAAGAGAAATTATTATTCAAAAAATTTATGCTCGGCTTTCTCTCAATAATCGCTCCATCCTCGATACTTCTTGTACTGGTTCTTTTATGATGAAGACTATTGAATTCAAATGGGATTTATTGGAGAGAATTAAATTCAACTCTAAAGACTGGGATCTCGACGAAGGTAAGGAGTCAGGTATAACCCCAAAGTTTGATTGTGTTAAATCTTTTATGGATACCGATGTTTTCCGTGAATTTAGCACTAAATATGGACCTGGCTCTGAGATAGTAGCTTCTTTCTGTGAATCCTTTGCTACTCATGTTGATCTCCCTAAGGAGAAGTGGTTTAAATATAATCCTCCTATTGAAGTAAAAGTAGTTGCACCTATTAAAGTTGAAGAAAAGACTATCACTTATAATGATTCTGTTGTTCCTACCGCTTATATTGAGAAACCACCTTTCCCTGTTAGAATAAAGGATCATGCCAAGGCTTCAACTTTGGTTCGTAAGAGTAATACTAGAACACCTACACCCCCTGAGCAAATTAAAGTTGAACCTAGTGTTGCTATGGTTAAAGATCTCTTGGCTGATAATATTGATGGGCATGCTATTCACTTCTGTGATGAAGCTGCTAGAATTGCTAGACCCGACACTAAAAATAAACATAGACCTGTTGTAGGCATGCCTGTTATTTCTGTTAAAATAGGAGATCATTGCTATCATGTCTTATGTGATATGGGTGCTAGTGCAAGTGCAATACCTCATTCCTTATATAAAGAAATTATGCATGATATTGCACCTGCTGAGATAGAGGAAATTGATGTTACAATTAAGCTTGCCAATAGAGACACTATTTCAGTAGTTGGGATTGTTAGAGATGTTGAAGTCTTGTGTGGGAAAGTTAATTATCCTACTGATTTTCTTGTTCTTGGTTCCCCATAAGATAACTTTTGTCCCATTATATTTGGCAGACCCTTCTTGAATACTGTTAATGCTAGGATAGATTGCAAAAATGATGTTGTTACTATTGGTTTGGGGGATATGTCTCATGAGTTTAATTTTGCTAAATTTTGTAGACAACCCCATGATAAAGAATTGCCTAGTAAAGATGAAATTATTGGTCTTGCTTCTATTGTCGTTCTTCCTAATGATCCTTTAGGACAATATTTGCTCGATCATGAAAATGATATGTTTATGAATGAAAGAAGGGAAATAGATGAAGTATTCTTTAAATAGGGACCTATTTTGAAACACAACTTGCCTGTTGAAATCCTAGGGGATCCTCCACCACCTAAGGGTGGTCCCGTGTTTGAGCTTAAACCTTTACCTGATACTCTTAAATATGCTTATCTTGATGAGAAAGAGATATATCCTGTTACTATTAGTGCTAACCTTTCAGAGCATGAAGAAAAGAAATTATTGAAAACTTTGAAGAAGCACCATGCTGCTATTGGATATACTCTTGATGATCTTAAGGGCATTAGTCCCACTCTATGCCAGCACAAAATAAAATTGGAGAAAGACGCTAAACCGGTTGTTGATCACCAACGGCGGTTAAATCCTAAGATGAAAGAAGTGGTAAGAAAAGAAATACTAAAGCTTCTGGAGGCAGGTATAATTTATCCCGTTGCTGATAGTCAGTGGGTAAGTCCTGTCCATTGTGTCCCTAAGAAGGGAGGTATTACTGTTGTTCCTAATGATAAAGATGAATTGATCCCACAAAGAATTGTTACAGGTTATAGAATGGTAATTGATTCTCGCAAATTAAATAAAGCTACTAAAAAGGATCATTACCTGTTACCTTTTATTGATCAAATGCTAGAAAGATTATCCAAACATACACATTTTTGCTTTCTAGATGGTTATTCTGGTTTCCCTCAAATAACTGTATCAAAAGAGGATCAATAAAAGACCACTTTTACCTGCCCTTTCGGTACTTTTGCTTATAGACGTATGCCTTTTGGTTTATGCAATGCACCTGCTACCTTTCAAAGATGTATGACTGCTATATTCTCTGACTTTTGTGAAAAGATTGTTGAGGTTTTCGTGGATGATTTCTCCGTTTATGGAACTTCTTTTGATGATTGCTTAAGCAATCTTGATCGAGTTTTGCAGAGATGTGAAGAAACTAATCTTGTCTTTAATTGGGAGAAGTGCCACTTTATGGTTAATGAAGGTATTGTATTGGGGCATAAAATTTCTGAAAGAGGTATTGAAGTTGATAAAGCTAAAGTTGATGCTATTGAAAAGATGTTGTGTCCTAAGGACATTAAAGGTATACGAAGTTTCCTTGGTCATGCCGGTTCTTACAGGAGGTTCATTAAAGACTTCTCAAAAATTTCTAGGCCTCTGACTAATCTCTTACAAAAAGGTGTTCCTTTTGTCTTTGATGATGATTGTGTAGAAGCATTTGAAATACTTAAGAAAGCCTTGATTTCTGCACCTATTGTTCAGCCACCTGATTGGAATTTACCCTTTGAAATTATGTGTGATGCTAGTGATTATGCTGTAGGGGCTGTTCTAGAACAAAAAGTTGATAAGAAATTAAATGTTATCCAATATGCTAGTAAGACTCTGGACAGTGCCCAGAGAAATTATGCTACTACTGAAAAAGAATTTTTAGCAGTTGTATTTGCTTGTGATAAGTTCAGACCTTATATTGCTGATTCTAAAGCAACTGTTCACATTGATCATGCTGCTATGAAATATCTTATGGAAAATAAAGACGCTAAACCTAGGCTTATTAGATGGGTTCTCTTGCTACAAGAATTTGATCTGCATATTATTGATAGAAAGGGAGCGGAGAACCCCGTTGCAGACAACTTATCTAGGTTAGAGAATGTTCTTGATGACCCACTACCTATTGATGATAGCTTTCCTGATGAACAATTAGTTGTCATAAATGCTTCTCGTACTGCTCCATGGTATGCTGATTATGCTAATTACATAGTTGCTAAATTTATACCACCTAGTTTCACATACCAGCAAAAGAAAAAGTTTTTCTATGTTTTAAGACATTACTTATGTGATGACCCACACCTTTATAAAGAAGGAGTAGATGGTATCATTAGACATTGTGTACCTGAGCATGAACAAGAACAGATCCTACGCAAGTGTCACTCTGAGGCTTATGGAGGACACCATGCTGGAGATAGAACTGCACATAAGGTATTTTAATCCAGTTTTTATTGGCCTACTCTTTTTAAGGATGCCCGTAAGTTTGTCTTGTCTTGTGATGAATGTCAAAGAATTGGTAATATTAGTAGATGTCAAGAAATGCCTATGAATTATTCACTTGTTATTTAACCATTTGATGTTTGGGGCTTTGATTATATGGGACCGTTTCCTTCCTCTAATGGGTATACTCATATTTTAGTTGCTGTTGATTACGTTACTAAGTGGGTAGAAGCTATTCGAACTAGTAGTGTTGATCATAACACCTCTATTAAGATGCTTAAAGAAGTTATTTTTCCGAGGTTTGGAGTCCCTAGATACTTAATGACTGATGGTGGTTCACATTTTATTCATGGTGCTTTTCATAAAATGCTTGCTAAGTACGATGTTAATCATAGAATTGCATCGCCATATCATCCACATTCTGGTGGTCAAGTAGAACTGAGTAATAGAGAGCTTAAATTAATTTTGCAAAAGACTGTTAATAGATCTAGAAAGAATTGGTCCAAGAAACTTGATGATGCATTATGGGCTTATAGAACTGCGTATAAAAATCCTATGGGTATGTCTCCGTATAAAATGGTTTATGGAAAAGCATGTCACTTACCTCTCGAACTAGAACATAAGGCATATTGGGCCATTAAAGAGCTCAATTATGATTTCAAACTTGTAGTGAGAAGAGGCTTTTTAATATTAGCTCACTTGATGAATGGAGAACCCAGGCCTATGAGAATGCCAAACTGTTTAAGGAAAAAGTTAAAAGATGGCATGACAAAAGGATACAAAAGCGCGAGTTTGATGTAGGTGATTATGTTTTGCTATACAAATCTCGTTTAAGATTTTTTGCAGGCAAACTCCTCTCAAAATAGGATGGTCCTTACATTATCGAGGAGGTCTATCGTTCTAGTGCCATAAAAATCAACAACTTCGAAGGCACAAATCCGAGGGTGGTGAACGGTCAAAGAATCAAACATTATATCTCAGGTAATCCTATAAATGTTGAAACTAATGTTATCGAAACCGTAACCCCGGAGGAATACATAAAGGACACTTTCCAGAACATTTCAGACACTGAAAAGGAATAGGTATGAGGTACGGTAAGTAAACCGATTCCAAAATAGTTCTAATAGCAATTTTTCTCCATTTTGGAATATTTAAGGAAATATGAAAATAAGAAGCTGTCCGGGAAGGACACGAGGCTTCCACGAGGGTGGAGGGGCGCCCTACTCCCCTTGGGCAAGCCCCCTGCCTCGTGGGCAACTCGTGTGCTCTCCGGACTCTGATTTCTTGCATGATACTTCTTTCGGTCGATATAAATTCATTATATAATCTCCCGAAGGTTTTGATCACCATACCACGCAAATATCTCCTTTTTTTGTTTTGAGCTGTTTTCTGCAAGGGTTGTCAAGGCCAGGAATCATGTCGTCTCCCTCCTCCAACAATGAGGGCAACGATGCTTGGCTAATGAAGATAGAGCTGAAGAGAGGAGAACCCGAGGAGATCAACAAGGATGATGGGATCAAGAAGGCCATGGGAGATCAAGTTCCGGCAATAGAAGACGAAGACATCCTTCAACCTCATCACAATCTCCTTACCCCAACGGAGATTGAAGCTTTCAAGATGATTGAGTTAGCTCGCATTCAAAACAAGTATCTCACAAGTGAAAATATTTTGTTGAAGGAGCATATCATCGCACTCAAGGGCATCATCTACAAATTGGAGGATCTCCTACGCTCGATGTGCGACTATCCATTATCGCCATCATCCTCTTCACCAACAAAGAAGAACTGAGTATCGGGTATGGGAACTCCCCTTGGCAACTGCCAAGCTTGGGGGAGGTTCCCCAGTATCGTATCACCATCACACCTTTTTATCTTTACCATTTTTCTTAGTTCGATCCTTTTGCTTATATCTTGATCTAGTAGAATAAAGTTTTAGTATGATCTAGTTTTGAGTTTTTCTTTATGATCCTTCTATGTAATCGAGTCCGTGAGCTATATATAATAAATAATAGTGTTGAGTCAAGGGATTTTGCTATCTTGATATGATCTTGAGGGAATAGAAATAAAAGAGAAGATAAAGAATAAAAAGAAATAAAGAGATCATATTGATCTTATGGAGAGTAATGACTTCACATATAGAGAGTATAATGAATAAAAGTTGTTGGGAGTTGACAAACATAGTTTTGGTCATCGTTGCAATTAATAGGAAGTAATAAAGAAAGAGAGGTTTTCACATATAAACATACTATCTTGGACATCTTTTATGATTGTGAGCACTCATTAAAATATGACATGCTAAAAAGTTGAGGTTGGACAAGGAAGACATCATAATGGGTTATGCTTTCTTACATCCGAAATAAATTTTATTGTCATGGATCATCCAACATGTTGGCTTGTCTTTCCCTCTCATGCTAACCGAATTCTTTGCGCCAAGTAGAGATACTACTTGTGCTTCCAAATATCCTTAAACCTAATTTTGCCATGAGAGTCCACCATACCTACCTATGGATTGAGTAAGATCCTTCAAGTAAGTTGTCATTGTTGCAATCAATAAAAATTGCTCTCTAAATATGTATGATTTATTAGTGTGGAGAAAATAAGATTTATACGATCTTGTGATGTGGAAGAAATAAAAGCGACGGGCTGCATAATAAAGGTCCATATCACAAGTGGCAATATAAAGTGACGTTCTTTTGCATTAAGATTTCGTGCATCCAACCATAAATGCACATGACAAACTCTGCTTCCCTCTGCGAAGGGCCTATCATTTATTCTTGTCTTATACTTCATACAAGAGTCATGGTGATTTTCACCTTTCCTTTTTACATTTTATCCTTTGGCAAGCACAATGTGTTGGAAAGATCATGATATATATAGCTAATTGGATGTGAGTTTTCATGAACTATTATTGTTGACATTACCCCTGAGGTAAAAGGTTGGGAGGCAAAACTATAAGCCCCTATCTTTCTCTGTGTCCGATTAAAACTTCATACCCATAAGTATTGCGTGAGTGTTAGCAATTGTGAAAGACTAAATGATAGTTGAGTATGTGAAATTGCTGAAAAGCTCTTATATTGACTCTCTCCGATGTTATGATAAATTGCAATTGCTTCAATGACTGAGATTATAGTTTGTTAGCTTTCAATGAAGTTTCCGATTCATACTTGAAATTGTGAATGAATTGTTACTTTAGCATAAGAAATTATATGACAATATATATATATATATGTTGTTATGAGAATGATCATGATGCGCTCATGTCCGTATTTTATTTTATCGACACCTCTATCTCTAAACATGTGGACATATTTTTCGATTTCGGTTTCCGCTTGAGGACAAGCGAGGTCTAATCTTGGGGGAGTTGATACGTCAATTTTGCATCATGCTTTTATATCAATATTTATTGCATTATGGGCTATTATTGTTGGGGAACGTAGTAATTTCAAAAAAATTCCTACACACACACAGGATCATGGTGATGCATAGCAACGAGAGGGGAGAGTGTGTCCACGTACCCTCGTAGATCGAAAGCGGAAGCGTTAGCACAACGTGGTTGATGTAGTCGTACGTCTTCACGATCCGACCGATTCAAGTACCGAACGCATGGCACCTCTGAGTTCAGCACACGTTCAACTCGATGACGTCCCGCGAGCTCCAATCCAGCAGAGCTTCACTGGAGAGTTTCGTCAGCACGACGGCGTGGTGACGGTGATGATGTTGCTACCGACGCAGGGCTTCGCCTAAGCACTACTACGATATAACCAAGGTGGAATATGGTGGAGGGGGGCACCGCACACGGCTAAGAGATCAATAGATCAATTGTTGTTTCTCCAAGGGTTGCCCCCTCCTCGTATATAAAGGAGGGAGAGGAGGAGGGGGCGGCCAAGGAGGAGGAGGCGCGCCCAAGGGGGGCAATCCTACTCCAAGTAGGATTCCCCTCTTTCCTAGTCCTAGTAGGAGAGGGGAAGGAAGGGGAGGAGAATAAGAAGGAAAGGGGGGCCGACTCCCTAGTCCAATTCGGTTTGTGTCGGCTTTCTGGGAACGGGGGTCCCTAGACTTGCCTGCCTGCGGCCCACGGCATGGCTATGCTAGCAGGCCTGTACGGCCCATCTTAGTCAACAAGGCATTCAAGACCCTCGCGAGGCAGGCAACGTAAGACCTCCTCAGGAGCAGCCTCTCCAGGCAGGCTCACGAGGAGCGGAGATATAAAGGCGGGGAAAACCTCGCGAGGCTCTCGTGACGTGATCCATGACGATCGACACCAGGCGGGCGCCAGGCGGGCGCCAGCGCGCGCATCGTCCTTGTTTCCTCTTTGGTGCTGAGGGGCGAGCGTAGGCGCGGAGTACCGGGGCATCAGGCAAAGGTTTCCATATTAGTGCAACGAGACCAAGACCAGCAGGCCAGTAGGACGGAGGTCACCGTGGAGCCCAAGACGGCGTCATGACCAGAGCCCTTTCGCAGGCGAAGACCGCTTTTGTCAGGATAGCTTGTACTAGCTGTCCCCTTTCAAATTGGCCGCCCTTGTTGGCTCCCTTCGCGCTCGATATTTGGGAAGAGGACCAGGGCCTATATAAGTAGAACTAGCCATCACAATAGGGACATCGAGTAGAGAGCTCACAAGCAAGCGAGCCTTGAGCCAATCCTTAGCCAAACACAGAACACAAGAACACCTCAACCTCAGGAGGTCGTTCTTCCCCTTGTACTGTTCTTCATCAGCCCAAGAGACAATCCACCACGACACACTGGAGTAGGGTATTACACCACAATGGTGGCCCGAACCAGTATAAATCTTGTGTCTTTGCGTTGTGAGTTCGTCGAGTTCATCTGCGAGATCTTAGCGAGCTAGGGCGTAGATCGGTTGGGAGGAAATCTCCGCGCGCACCCCAGTGTTCGAACCTTGAGGGTTTTGCCGGAACCTGTGATCCGACATTTGGCGTGCCAGGTAGGGGTGCGCCATAGCTTCCCTTCCGTCGATCGGCGCTCCGTCGCTCCGTCGTCTCCATGGCGAACGCTCGCCGCGCTCGAGCTGAGTGCCAGGGTGCCCTCACCGCCCGTGTTGCTCAGACGGCTCCCGTCGGCGGGCCACCTCGTCGCTCTCTGTCACCTGCCGCCAACGCCCCCACTGGCCCGGCGGGGAACGAGCAGCAAGCGTCCTCGCGGCACCCCTCGGTGCGGTAGGACGACCGCACCGCCACTCTATCGCTGACCCCAGCCGGGTCATCGTCTCACGATCGTCGCGCTCCCGTGGATGCGCAGGCCACGCTCCTCATGGTGAACGATGTCCTGTGCTACCGCCCGGTCGACGACCTCTACGAGGAGTGGCTCAACCGCATCGCCGAGCTCGTCCGCGCCGCAGGGGGCTCCCCGACGCCGTCCCTCTCTCTGCCTCGACCTCCGCCAGCCACGGGCGACATGGCTCATGGAGCGCCTCCACCACCCCTGCCGCAAGATGGTGCCTTGGCACCAAGGCGCGTGACCCCACGACGTGACCCACCACGCCCGGTGCCCGCGCGCGAAGAGAGAAGCTGCCAAGAAATTCCTTGGCCGCGAGAAGCTGCACCTGCGCTCCCCGCGCCGCCTCGCCAAGACACCGCACTACCTGCGGTGGTGGCACGCGGGCCTCATCAAGACCAAGCTCCACCCCCGAGACGGGCCCCAGCAAGCACGGCCGGCTGCCGCGCCTTCACCCCCGAGCTGCGTAGTGTCGCCTGGCCGGGAAAGTTCAAGCCGGATCTGCCTCCTCGCTATGACGGCACCCTCGACCCCGCGGAGTTCTTTTAGCTCTACGAGCTGAGCATCGAGTCGGCCAACGGCGACGAGAAAGTCATGGCGAACTGGTTCCCAATGGCGCTCAAAGACGGCGCCCGTTTGTGGCTCTTGTACCTGCCTCAGGGCTCGATCTCCTCCTGGGACGAGATGCGCGACTGCTTCGTCGCCAACTTCTAGGGCACTCACGACCGCCCTCCGACCACGGGTGACCCGCGCCGCATCAAGCAACAACCAGGAGAGACCCTCCAGACGTACATCCAGCGTGTCAACAACACTTGCCTCAAGATCCCCAAGGTGACGGACGAGGCCATCATATCTATGTTCTCCGACGGCGTCCGCGACGTCAAGATGAAGGAGGAGCTGGCTATCCATGAGGAGCTGTGCACATCTCAGGAGCTGTTCAACCTGACGACCAAGTGCACAAGAGCTGAGGAGGGGCGCCTCTCCCTCCTCGAGCTGCCAGCTGCTGGCGCAGAGGAGAAGAAGTCCAAGGCCAAGGACGTGAAGCGCAAGGAAGCAGCCATGCTCGCAGCCATCGCCGGACACCAAGCGAGGCAGGGACCAGCCCGAGTCATCAAAGGGCAGCCGACCGTTCTGCGCCTTCCACAACCTGAACAACCACAACACCAGCGACTGTCAAGAGCTCAAAGCCATTCGCGAAGGATGCTTCGGTCGGTGCCCCGAGCGCAACGAACGGGGCTACGGCCGAGGAGGAGGACGTGGAGGCGGACGCTGGGACGACCGTGGCCCGCGCCAGGAGTGGCGCGACAGGCCTCGTGAGGACCGCTGGCAGGATCATCCTCGCGAGGGCGCCTGGAGGGACCAGCCTCGTGAGGATCGTCCTCAGGGCAACGCCGGTCTTCCCCTGCTACCGCCACCGCCAAGAAGGAATGATGACCACCATCAGGACGAGGGGGCTGGGGGCTTCCAGGAGCCGCGTGCAATCGCCTGCATCTTGGGCGGAGCTCAGGCCCCAGCCTCGCAACGTATCTTCAAACAGTTTGCTCGTGAAGTGAATGCAGTCCTCCCCAAGCTCGAGGCCACGCCCGCTCAGGTGGTCCCAGTGTGCCATCACCTTCAACTCGGCATATCAGCTCAAGTGCGCAGCCACCGCTGGCGCTCTCCCAATGCTTTGTTCACCAGTTATTAGCAACGTGCAAGTCACCAAGACCCTCATCGACGGCGGCGCAGGGCTCAACGTCTTGTCCGTCGACGCGTTCAATAACCTCCAAGTGCCATATGAGCAGCTTCAGCCTACCAAGCCTTTCTCAGGAGTGACCGATGGTTCCACCACATCGATAGGGCAGGTCTGCCTCCCTGTCACCTTCGGGGAACGCAAGAACTACCGCACCGAGCTCATCGACTTCGACGTCGCGCACATCTGTCTACCATACAACGCTATCCTTGGGTACCCAACCCTGGCCAAGTTCATGGCGGTGACACACCACAGCTACAACGTCCTCAAGATGCCAGGAAGTGGCAGAATTATCACAGTCCCGTGCGAAGAAAGGGACGCGGTGTGCTCCCTCGAGCGCGCTTTTCAAGCTGCAGCAATCGACGACCCCGACAGCAAGGGCGAGGGACCTCCTGAGGCTCTCCCCAAGAAGAAGAAGCAGCTGCACCGTGCAGGATCTCAGGAGGATGACGTCGTAACTGGAACCTCATCAGGATCAGCGCCCCGCTTCAGGGGCGCCTCCCTCCATCGCATAGGAAGGCGTGCCCGGCGCCCTCCTTGGGCAGGGCTCGGGGGCTCTCTTCTGGAGGGCCTCAGACCTTGCCAACATCATGAGGGAGGCGCTTGGGCACCACTTGGAGGTGTGCTTCGCCGCACATTTCCCTCAAGAGAACATAGGGCAAGGAGCGCCCACCACTCAGGAGTTCATCACCAATACCACTCAGGAACTGCAAGACGCAAGGGCCATGCGCGGCGACCGCCGTTCACGAGGCGCAGCTCCCCACCCAGGCGAGGATGTCGGGTTGCGCATCTGCATCGACGTTCCAGGGCTCAACAGGGCTGCATCTCAGGAGCTTTTCTGGCCTTCGCGCGTGGGCCAAAGTGAGGGTCCACCGCACAGCTACGTTCGCATGCCTTTTAGCTTGCCGAGCGTGTCGTTCGTCTACCAGCGCAACTTGCAGCGCGCCCTGGCGGCTCAGGAGGCCAGGTACCGCGCCGTCCTGGCGGAGATGGAGACGGTCCTCAGGGAACCACCTGAGCCCCCAGAGCCTCCCGAGGCTCAGGGCCCCGGTGGCTCGTGAGGAGCTACCCCTTCGTAGCACGCCTTCAGCTGCACCAACTCTCCTTCGTCAAAGAAACCAGGTGACATTTTCCAAGTTCATTTAGCTGGGAGTGCCCCTCGGGCTGCATTATTCCCAGGCCGCGTGGGTCCGTCCCTCTGGCATGTATCCCCATTGCTTATGTCTTTAGTTTACCCTGTTGGGGGCGCCCCTTGGGCTGCATCATCCCCAAGCCGCTCGGGCCTGACCCAGTGGCATGTATCTTTCTACATTTACCCAAGCTGATTTGCCTTCCATGCTTAATCTGCCTATGATTGTCACCTGCCCGAGTACCACCT
Organism: Triticum urartu; assembly: GCF_003073215.2. Taxonomy (NCBI): domain Eukaryota; kingdom Viridiplantae; phylum Streptophyta; class Magnoliopsida; order Poales; family Poaceae; genus Triticum; species Triticum urartu. Next base: position 489,185,855 of record NC_053022.1, on the reverse strand, counting down.
GCTCGATCGTCGCCTCCCACGGGGCCTTCTCCCACTGGCACGGCGCTGGTGCATGGGTCCGTCCCTGCCACGTCGACAAACCTGAGCGGTCGAGCTCTGGCTCGCGGCACGCCCCGCGCACGCCACCTCATTAGGCCCTCAGTGCCTTCATCTCCTCACAGAGCAACAAGTGGCAGACTGGCAACCATAATGGCAAAACCGTGTTTCTCGTTGTGCTGGCTCACAGGAATATCACGAGGATAGCACCAGGCGGCACCGCGAGCTCCCACCTCTTCCATGTAATCCGCTTGCACGTTTAAAAGGGGGGCTCCTGAGCATCGCGACTCAAGAGCTCTTACTGGCTCTCCGTCCCTCACCCCTGCCCTTGTCCACAGCATCACGACCTGGCATACCAGCGGCGGCTGAGCTCACTCAAGGGCCGGGACCTGAGTACGTAGAGCACGAAGGAAAGCATTGGAAGGGGGAGGACCCGTACGGGCCTAACCTAGCTACGCTGCGGATGATTGCGCACAGGTCTGGCGCAGCGCGGAGAATCGACCCCGAGCTGCCAAGATAAGTCACGAGCTCGGAACAACTAAGTTGTTGGAACCTAGGCATTAAGCTCGCCGCATCCCTGTTGCGGCCACGTCTCATCCCTTTCTTGCCTTACCATAGTTGCTTGAGTGCTAAGGGGGGCCTCCCAAGCATCACGCCTCAGGGGATCTTACTGGACCTCGGGACACTCACCTCCTGGCCTTGACCACGGCACGCGACCAGGCATACCAGCGACGGCTGCAGCCTGCCTCGGGACCGGGACCTGTCAGCGTAGAGCACCAAGCTATTGCGAGGTTGGAAAGGGGAGACCGAGCCTAAACAGGACATGCGTCCGCAAATTTTCATAACAGGGAATATATACACAAAAGACATTACAGACCCTTTACACACCCCCACGAGGTACTTCATGATTCTTCGCAGGGAAAAAACGAGAACTAAGAGGAATCCTATCTACACCCTCCCGTGGGAGAAGTGTAACGCCCTCGATGCGTCCATATCTCCCACATGTCGAAGAACAACTTAGAGGCATAACCGCATTGAAAGCAATGTCGCAAGTGAGGTAATGTTCACCACAACCCATGTAAATAAATAAAGGGGAAAGGTACATAGTTGACTTACACTCGCCATGTCACACAAATACATAAATAACATTACATTCATCCAAATACACTCAAGGTCCGACTACGGAACCAAAATGAAGATAAACCCCAAATGCAACATAGTCCCCGATCGCCCCAACTAGGCACCACTACTGATCATCTGGGAAAGACACGTAGTAACGACGAGAGTCTTCATCAAACTCCCACTTGAGCTCGGTCATATCATCTAGAGAGGTATCATCGGTCCCTGCATCTGGTTTTGGAAGTAATCTGTGAGTCATGGGGACTCAGCAATCTCACACCGTCGCGATCAAGACTATTTAAGATTAAAGGTATGGTGAAAGGTATGAAGTGGAGCTGCAGCAAGCGACTAGCATATATGGTGGCTAACATACGCAAATGAGAGCGAGAAGAGAAGGCAAAAGCACGGACGAACAACTATGATCAAGAAGTGATCCTAGAACAACCTACGTCAAGCATTACTCCAACGCCGTGTTCACTTCCCGGACTCCGCCGAGAAGAGACCATCACGGCTACACACGCGGTTGATGCATTTTAATTAAGTTAAGTTCAAGTCTTCTACAACTGGACATTAACAAATTCCCATCTGCCCATAACCGCGGGCACGGCTTTGAAAAGTTCAAATCCCTGCAGGGGAGTCCCAACTTAGCCCATCACAAGCTCTCATGGTCAATGAAGGATATTCCTTCTCCCAAGACAATCCGATCAGACTCGGCATCCCGGTTACAAGACATCCTCGACAATGGTAAAACAAGTCCAGCAACACCACCCGAATGTGCCGACAAATCCCGATAGGAGCTACACATATCTCGTTCTCAGGGCACACTCAGATGAGACTAGCTACGAGTAAAACCAACCCTCAAGTTTCCCCGAGGTGGCCCTGCAGGCAGCTCAGTTTGGACCAACACTCAGAGGAGCACTGGCCCGGGGGGGTTTAAATAAAATGACCCTTGGGCTCCGGAAACCCAAGGGAAAAAGAGGCTAGGTGGCGAATGGTAAAACCAAGGTTGGGCATTGCTGGAGGAGTTTTATTCAAGGCGAACTGTCAAGGGGTTCCCATTATAACCCAACCGTGTAAGGAACGCGAAATCCGAGAACATAACACCGATATGATGGAAACTAGGGTGGCAAGAGTGGAACAAAACACCAGGCATAAGGCCGAGCCTTCCACCCTTTACCAAGTATATAGGTGCATTAAGATAATCAAGATAATATGGTGATATCCCAACAATAAACAAGTTCTAACAAGGAACGATCTCCAATCTTCACCTGCAACTAGAAACGCTATAAGAGGGGCTGAGCAAAGCGGTAACATAGCCAAACAACGGTTCGCTAGGACAAGGTGGGTTAGAGGTTTGGCATGGCAATATGGGAGGTATGATAAGCAAGTGGTAGGTATCGTAGCATAGGCATAGCAAAAGAGCGAGCATCTAGCAAGCAAAGATAGAAGTGATTTCGAGGGTATGGTCATCTTGCCTGCAAAGTTCTCAGAGTTGCCTTGATCCTCGTAAGCGTACTCAACGGGCTCCTCGTTCACGTACTCGTCTCCCGGCTCTACCCAAACAAGAACAATAAGCAAAAAGGAACACAATCAACCACGTGCAATGCTCAAGCAACATGATGCAAACATGGTATGATATGCGGGATGCGGTATGTGAAGCATATGCAAGATTTGGAAAATAATGAATGAACCCTGCCTCGACTTGGAAATCCAAGAGTGCCACTGGAAAGGTGAGTTGATTTCGGTTGAAATCGATATAAAGATCACCGGAATCGGATGCACGGTTTGGAAATGGCAAGCAAAACAAATATGGCACCGGTCTGCGATAAACAACAAGTAGCCATCTGAATGCATCAAGATAAATATGCTACAGCACCCAAACATGGCAAAAAAATACATGGAAGGGATCCACTCATGATGCTTGACAAAAGATGGACACTGAGCTATGGCTAATTCACTCATTAACAGGTTCAAACAAACATGGCAAAAGTGCAAAAGATTACATGTTACAAACTTAGTGAAAATAACAAGTCAGGAATTTATCATCAGGAAGCAATCTTTAGAGCATGAAAAATACATGATACAGGAACATATCATGGCAAAGCAAGACATGGCATGAAGCTACTCAAAGCATATAACAAAGGTCCCTTAGTGACCATGAGCCAAAAGGGATCAAAAATACAATTGCAACGATGTGAGCATAGCAAAAACATAAACAAATTCAGACTTAGTGAAAAACTAGAGCATGCAAAACAGTTAACAAGTAGGCATGTTTACGAGCTCGATGCACTCACTACGAGGCATTGCATGATAATCTAAGCATACACCCAATAAATAGACATGGCATAGAAGCTAGACATGGCAAGAACAACAACATAGCATGCACGGATCAACAACAACAAGCTCGGCAAAATTGCTAAACATGTTAACAATCTGTCAGGAACATTTTATAGCAAAAGTAGAGCTCGATTGACTCAAGCTAGGGTGCTCCATAATTTCAAACAAAGACATGGATGGATAGAGCACAACATTATCTACAAAACATCCTTACTAATCATTCCCAAAAGATGCACGGATCACTAGGAAACAACATGAACATATGGCATAAAAACAATACCAGGACAAGGACTTGGTGAAATTCTAAGTCCCTGAAATCAGCATAATTGGGTAAGCTACTTTGCATGCTTGTGCTAGTCACCACAAAGATCACAAAAATACATGGCATACACCCCTGTAAAGATGGCATGGCATTCTTCAAAACACATGTAGAGCTCAGGACCATATCATGCGCACATCAATCATGGCAAAAATGACAAAAGGGCATTTGCTGAAACAGATCTGAAACAATCATCACATAGCCCTCTTCCAACAGCATTTCAGGCATCAAGATCAGCTCAAATGAAAATGATGCAATGAGATGAAATGATGTACTCGTCGAGATGAACATTTTGATATGCTACACACATGAATCGGAGCTACGGATGCAAAAAATAATTAGGAGGGGGGCAAATGTCAATCAGATCTGGATCGGATCTAGGGTTTGGCACTGTAGCAGCATGAGTCTCGAGGTTCGCCGGAAATGGACGTCGCGGTGGCCGGGGTCGGAGAAGCTTGCCGGCGCGAGGGGGCTTGCCGGCCGTAGCTCGGGGCGCGGTGGCCGGAGCGACGGCGAGGAGGTGGCGAGGAGGCGGCGTCGGCGCGGCGATGGCGGGCGGCGAGCCGAGGCGGCGGCACGGGCGGTCGCCGGCGCGGTTGGCGGTGGTGGTCGGCGCCGGAGATGGGCAGCGGGCCGGCGCGGGAAGGCGGGTGGCGGCGCGGGGCGCGACCCGGGAGGCGGTGCGGGAGGGCCCGCCCCGGGCTTCGGCGGGCCGGCAGCGGGGGATGCGGCTGGGCCAACGGAGGCGTGACACGTGGTGGCGGCGGCTAGCCGGACATGTCCGTCGGTGGGATTTTGTCCGGCGGCGGCGGGTGTAGATTTTTAGGGGTTAGGGGAAGAGGAGATCCGGGATTTCGTGGAGGGGTCTATTTATAGAGGTAGGAGGAGCTAGGAAGCTCCAAATGAGGTGCGGTTTTCGGCCACGCGATCGTGATCGAACGATCTAGATGATGGAGGAGGTTTAGGTGGGTTTTGGGGCACTTTTGAGGGGTGTTGGGCTGCAACACACACGAGGCCTTTTCGGTCCCTCGGTTAACCGTTGGAGTATCAAACGAAGTCCAAATGGCACGAAACTTGACAGGCGGTCTATCGGTAGTAAACCAAGCCCGCATGGCAAGTCTCGGTCCAATCCGAAAACGTTTAACCCCCACACATGAAAAGAGGTAGAAAGGGAAACCGGAGGACATAGGAGGCGCCGGAATGCAAAACGGACAGCGGGGAAAATGCTCGGATGCATGAGACGAACACGTATGCAAATGTAATGCGCATGATGACATGATATGAGATGCATGACAAAGACAAAAACACACGGAGGCAAAAAACCCGACAACGAGGAAATAAAATAACTTAGTGCCAGAAACGGCAAGAGTTGGAGTACAAATAAGGTAAATTACATCCGGGGTGTTACAACACTCCACCACTATGAAATGATCTAGTCCCGAGATCTAGGACTGGAAAACTCCGGGTACTCAGAATGGAGGTGATCCTCGCGTTCCCAGGTGGCTTCACGGTCGGAATGATGTGACCACTTGACTTTCAGGAATTTGATTGACTTGTTGCGAGTCTTGCGCTCAGTTTTTTCAAGAATAGCAACGGGGTGCTCATGATAAGACATGTCTTCTTGGAGATCAATGTCTTCGAAGTTGATGGTGCGGTCAGGAGTCTTGAAACACTTGCGGAGTTGAGAGACATGAAACACGTCGTGCACGTTTGCAAAGTTGGAGGGAAGCTCAAGTTGATAGGCGAGATCGCCTCTCTTGCTGACGATCTTGAAAGGACCCATGTATCTAGGGGCAAGCTTCCCTTTGATACCGAAGCAATGAGTACCTTTCATTGGAGAGACACGGAGGTAGACATGGTCTTTGATCTTGAAAGAAAAGTCACGATGCTTGCTATCATAGTAACTCTTCTGGCACGATTGCGCGACTTTGAGATTATCACGAATGACTTTGCACATCTCTTCTGCCTCTGTGATCAAGTCATTGCCAAGAAGTTAACGTTCACCAGTCTCTGACCAGTTAAGAGGAGTACGACACTTGCTGCCATAGAGAATCTCGAATGGGGCCTTGCCCGAACTCGCTTGGAAGCTGTTGTTGTAGGAGAACTCGGCATATGGAAGACAATCTTCCCACTTCATGCTGAAAGAGATGACGCAAGCCCTGAGCATATCTTCAAGAATCTGATTTACTCGCTCGACTTGGCCACTAGTTTGAGGATGAAAAGCTATGCTGAAGCGAATGTTGGTGCCCATGGCTTTCTGGAAAGAATCCCAAAACTTAGAGGTGAAGATGCTGCCACGATCTGAAGATATCAATTGTGGAATGCCGTGCAGCGAGACAATCCGGGAGGTACATAGCTCTGCCAATTGAGCTGCTGTGATAGATTCTTTGATAGGAAGAAAATGAGCCACTTTAGTGAGTTTGTCGATGACAATGAAGATAGCATCATTGCCACTCTTGGACTTTGGAAATCTAGTCACGAAGTCCATCTCAATATGGTCAAACTTCCATTCTGGAATGGCAAGAGGTTGGAGGAGACCAGCTGGTCATTGGTGTTCTACTTTCACTCTTCTACAGACATCACATTCATTCACGAACTGAGCAATCTCGCACTTCATTCGAGTCCACCAATACGATTGCTTGAGGTCCTGGTACATATTTGTACTTCCAGGGTGGATAGAGAGGAGTGAATTGTGAGCCTCGTTCATAATGACTTTGCAAAGGTCACCTTTAGGCACAACCATGCGATCCTCGAAGAATAGAGTATCCTTGTCATCAATGCTATAGCACTTGTACTTGGGTTGACTCTTGGCAATCCCAATCTTCACCTTCTTCACCATAGCATTACGAAGTTGAGCCTCGCGAATCTGATCTTCCAAGGTAGGAGAGACTTGGAGGTTTGCCAGAAATCCTTGAGGAACAACTTGAAGGTTGAGTTTGTGGAAAGCTTCAGAAAGCTCGGGTTGGTAAGGCTTGAGAATCAAACTGTTGCAGTAAGCCTTCCTGCTCAATGCGTCAGCAATTACATTGGCCTTGCCTGGAGTAGATTCGATACTCGGATTATACTCTTGAATCATTTCGACCCAACGAGTCTGCCTGAGGTTGAGATTAGGCTGAGTGAAGATGTACTTGAGACTCTTGTGGTCAGTGAAGATGTCCACTTTTCGTCCCAATAAGAGATGTCTCCAAGTTAAAAGAGCAAGAATAGCTGCCGCCAACTCGAGGTCATGAGTGGGGTAGTTCTTTTCGTTGGGCTTCAACTGGCGAGAGGTATAGGCCACAACTTTCTTCTCTTGCATCAACACTGCACCAAGACCTTGAAGGGAAGCATCATAGAAGACCTCGAACGGTTTGGATTCATCAGGAGGAGTCAGAACTTGAGCAGTGACTAACTTCTCTTTCAGGGTGTTGAAAGCGATGTCCCATTCAGGAGACCAGACGTACTTCACATGCTTCCGGAGAAGGTTGGAAGGAGGCTTCGTGATCTTAAAGAAGTTCTCAACGAACCTTCGACAATAGCTTGCGAGACCAAGGAAGCTGCGGAGTTGCTTCACATTCTGAGGTGGTTCCCAATTCACAATTGCAGACACCTTCTCAGGATTAACCGCTATGCCCTTGGTAGAGATGATATGCCCAAGGTAGAGAACCTCATCGAGCCAAAACTCGCACTTTGAAAACTTGGCATAGAACTAATGTTCTCTGAGCTTATCTAGCACCAAACACAAGTGCTTGGCATGATCCTCCTTGTTCTTGGAAAAGACCAAAATGTCATCGAGGTAGACCAAGACGAAGTCATTTGTGTAGGCATTGAAGATGAAGTTCATCATGCGAGAGAATGTTGGCGGAGCGTTGACGAGGCCGAAAGACATGACAGTATATTCATATGAACCATAGCTTGTTCTGAATGCTGTCTTGGGGATATCTTCTTCACGAATGCGAATCTGGTGATAGCCCATACGTGGATCAAGCTTGGAGAATACTTGAGCACCTTTGAGTTGTTCAAACAACTCATTGATGTTGGGAAGTGGGTACTTGTTCTTTATAGTCTTCTTGTTTAATGGACGATAGTCGACACAGAGTCGGTCCGTTCCATCCTTATTCTTCACACAAAGAACTCCACAACCCCACGGAGAAGAACTAGGTCAGATGAGACCCATTCGCTCTTGAATATCGAGTTGTTTCTTTAGCTCCTTCAACTCTTCAGGTCCAAGCTTGTAAGGACGTTTGCAAACAGGTTCCGTGCCAGGCTCAAGATCGATGACGAATTCAACTGGCCGGTGCGGAGGCATTCCTGGAAGCTCTTTTGGAAAGACGTCTTGATATTCGCAAACGACCGGAATCTGCGAGATGGCATCCAGCTCGCCCTTCTCATTGATAGAAAACAGACCTATGGTATTGTCACGAGCAGCAAAGACAATTACATCCTCAGACGAATGAGTCAATTGAATCTGCCTGGCAGCACAATCAAGCTGAGCCTTGTGCTTAGAAAGCCAGTCCATTCCAAGAATAAGATCAATATCCGAGCTACCAAGGACCATTGGAGAAGCCAGAAACTTGAAATCACCCATCATGATAGAAATATCCGGGACCATCATGCTAGAACTCAGACGCTTAGCCGGAGAAACAACTTGCAATGCTTTAGGTAGTGCCTTAGTGCCAAAATTGTTCTCCCATGCAAACGGGAATGACATGAAAGAATGCAATGCACCAGAGTCAAAAAGAACTTTTGCAGGAATATCGTTAACAGGAAGGTTACCCATGATGACATCTGACGAGTCCTCTGCCTGAGCTGCATTCATCATGTTGACCTTGGCGTGCTTGGGATTATGCTTGACCACTGCGGTACTGGCAGATCTCACAGGAGGAGGAGGGGGAGGAAGACGCCTCTGATTGAAGCATTTGTTGGCATAGTGACCCTTCTGCTCACACTTGTTGCACGTGACCTCTGAGAGCGGATGGTGATACGGAGCACTTGATCTTGTAGCTTGAGACGAAGTCTTGTTCTTAAAGCCAGGGTTGGGTGGGTGGGAAGATCCACTGCCACCTTTGCTCTTCTGCTGATAAGGCTGACGGAACGGAGGAGGAGGCAGCCAATACTTTTGCTGCTTAGAAGCCACTTGAGTTGAGGAAGAAGGAGTTGCATCTCTGACTCACTTCTTGGAAGCATCGCACTTCAGTTTGGCAGCCTCTTGCTTCATTGCCATGTTGTAAAACTCATCGTACTTCTTCGGCTCAAAAACGACGAGAGCTAGTTGGAGTTCTTCTCTCAGGCCACCTCTGAACTGGTATATCATGCTCTTCTCGTTAGGGACGTCTTGCTTAGCGAAACGGGCAAGCTTCTGAAACATGATGTTGTACTGGTAAACAGACAAAGTGCCTTGCTTCAGGTTGCGGAATTCCTCACGCTTGCTCTCAACCACACTCTGAGGAATGTGATGAGCTTTGAAGTCTTGACGGAATTCATCCCAGGTAATCAAACGGCCTCCTCTGGAATCTTTGTATTGCTGACACCATTCTGCAGCTTGGTCTTTGAGTTGGAAGGAGGCAAACTTGACAAAGTCCTCAGGCTTGACATTGCTGCACTCGAAATGCTTGCAGATATCCACGAGCCAATCATTAGCGTCTGAGGCCTCGACACAGTTGCTGAAGGTCTTTGGCTGATTAGCGAGGAACTGGTTGAGTGTAGCAAACTGATTCCGATTGTTGCCATGGCCATGATTCCCTTGGTTGCGCTCTTGCAAGAGCTGCATGATCAGCTGCGTGTTTGCATTGGTAGCAGCCATCACAGCTTGCCATGCCTCCGGAGGTGGAGGTGGAGGTGGCGGATCAGGATTCGGAGTCGTGCGCGTTGGAGGAGCCATCCTGGAGAGGGTGACATCCGTTAGCATCTTGACAGACAAATATTCAAGCTGAATCAAACGGAACGAAATTGCAACATATAGTCTTCACATCCTAACAAAATGAACGAATGCATTCCAATCGAAATGGTCACATTTCCATAAATTGAGAAGCCACTTAGATAGAGGTAGAAGAATAAAACAACAAGGTACGGACAAAAACAAATACTTGGTAAGGATTACCCAATCCCAAACAAAATATCCACGGAAGAAATTCTAGAGCTACATGAATTCCCACCTATGAAACTCCCGAACCTTTCCGGTTATGCAATCACGTGTTAGGGATACAGGGGAAGCATAATATCTCACCCAAAGCTAGCAAATCCTACATCCAGCTGTATCCATCCTTCAACACATAACCAAGAAAACTTCAGAAATCATTTACCTCAACCTTCGAAAAGCATCCGTTATACGAGTTATGGCAATACTACCGAACTCCCGCCCCAATACTGGGTGGCGTCGAGGTTATCTCACCAACAACTGCATAAAAGAGATTTTCGATGTCGGCGAAACTCAGGTATTCTAGAATCTCAACGATAAAATTGTGACGACAACACCACGAAGCTCAACTCCCCGGGACACTGCCACAACCCCTAAATGTCAGGAGGCACCAAGAACAATGTTCTCGTCACAAAACCATCAGAACGATTCCAAGATACCCGTGTGATCCTAATTTTTTTAGTGAAATTTGAGAAGAGAAGAGTCAAAACTCTACGTCAGGATGCCTCACCAGAGCGATGAAGGGACTGAGGAGTAAAAAGAATTCCTAACTCTCTGATATATATAATTCCTAAATGACTCAAAACATTTTTCTAGACTCAACAACGCCAACGATTCGATCAAGCAGGGGGATCCTAAGGTCGGGGAAGGCTCTGATTACCAAGTTGTAACGCCCTCGATGCGGCTATATCTCCCACGTGCCGAAGCACGACTTAGAGGCATAACCGCATTGAAAGCAATGTCGCAAGTGAGGTAATCTTCACAACAACCCATGTACATAAATAAAGGGGAAAGGTACATAATTGGCTTACACTCGCCACGTCACACAAATACATAAATAACATTACATTCATCCAAATACACTCAAGGTCCGACTACGGAACCAAAATGAAGATAAACCCCAAATGCAACATAGTCCCCGACCGCCCCAACTGGGCACCACTACTGATCATCTGGGAAAGACACGTAGTAACGATGAGAGTCTTCATCGAACTCCCACTTGAGCTCGGTCATATCATATGGAGCGGTATTATCGGTCCCTGCATCTGGTTTTGGAAGTAATCTGTGAGTCACGGGGACTCAGCAATCTCACACCGTCGCGATCAAGACTATTTAAGATTAAAGGTATGGCAAAAGGTATGAAGTGGAGCTGCAGCAAGCGACTAGCATATATGGTGGCTAACATACGCAAATGAGAGAGAGAAGAGAAGGCAAAAGCACGGACGAACAACTATGATCAAGAAGTGATCCTAGAACAACCTACGTCAAGCATTGCTCCAACGCCGTGTTCACTTCCCGGACTCCGCCGAGAAGAGACCATCACGGCTACACACGCGGTTGATGCATGTTAATTAAGTTAAGTTCAAGTCTTATACAATCGGACATTAACAAATTCCCATCTGCCCATAACCGCGGGCACGGATTTCGAAAGTTCAAATCCCTGCAGGGGAGTCCCAACTTAGCCCATCACAAGCTCTCACGGTCAACGAAGGATATTCCTTCTCCCAAGACAATCCGATCAGACTCGGCATCCCGGTTACAAGACATCCTCGACAATGGTAAAACAAGTCCAGCAACACCGCCAGAATGTGCCGACAAATCCCGATAGGAGCTGCACATATCTCGTTCTCAGGGCACACTCAGATGAGACTAGCTATGAGTAAAACCAACCCTCAAGTTTCCCCAAGGTGGATGTAGCGACCAGACCTCAAACGGTCCAATCTCTATGCTCACGTGTCATCCCTGGATCAGTAATGCTGACACCACACAGTACTTGAAGGATTTATAACAGAGTAGCAATCACACACTTATTACATCGAATGTCTCAAAAGAGAACTTATTACAATAAATATGGCTTAAGGCCATCTAATAGCGATAACAGCGAAAGGCTTGGAAGATAAGTGAGTCCATCAACTCCAACGGCATCACTGAGTATAGAACCACGACCTAAAACCCCTTAATCGTCGTCTGAAAAGTCTGCAACATTAACGTTGGAGCCCGAAACGGGTCAGCACATGGAATATGCTGGCAAAGTAACACATAGAGAGTAATGGAATAACCAGGCTATTCTATATGCATATTTGGCTGGTGGAAAGCTCTATGGTTACAGTTTTGCGTAAAGCCAATTTTTCCCTACTGCAAAGGAATAAATTTTATTTAACTATCATGGTGGTTGTTAAACATTGAGAATGGTTGACAGCATTCTCAATCCCAATTAAGCATCATCATTAAACAAACCCAAAAAAAATTATTTAGAGTAACATGTTGAGATTCACATGATAATCCAGGTACTAGATACTCAAGACGTCCATAATCGGGGACACGGCTAACCATGATTAGTTTATACACTCTGCAGAGGTTTGCGCACTTTTCCCCACAAGACTCGATCTCCTCCGTTGGGATTCTCACACTACATGGTGTTTGAGAAACGGATGACCGAGACATAGTCTTTCAGAAGCGCTAGCACCTTACGAACGGGTAGACCATGCCAACCTACATCCCCTACATCTGCTAGTCTACCACTGTAAGAGTTCGCATGACTTAATCAACTATGCTAGAGCCCATAGTAGCTTGTGGCTGCACACGGAAGTTTCTAGCATGAATAATCTCATGATCCCTTTGAGCCTGGGTGGCGGTCCATAAAGAAAATCAGGCAATCGCTGGAATACCCAGGTGCCTCAATCCACCCAGATGTGTATTTAAGTTGCCACCTTAAATAAACCATTATTTAACAATCTCACATCTGTCATGGATACACTCACCCAATCCACGTCTACGAGCCTAGCATGGCATAATGAGCAAACATAGAAGTAACTCCGAAAGGTTTGATAATAACAGGTAATAGGTACTACCTCATCTACTTCCCAAACCCACAATTTAATTAGATCCTAATCATGCAATGTGTGAGGATTGATCTAATGCAATAAAACTGTGTAGTGGGAAAAACATGATCAAAGTGTTACTTGCCTTGCTGATGATCCGGGAAACCTAGCGATTCGAAGTAGCAAGCGGAGCACTCCCGGTACTCTATCGCAAACAAACAAGCGTACAATAAGTACTCAACTAATGCACAAGTAAAACTCAAATAATATATCTAACCAGAAAGTTCAACTTAAGAACTCCGGTTGGCAAAAAGAATCAAATCGAACGAAGCAACGGAAGACAAACAGCAAAAGAAACAAGCTTCATTTACTATTCTGGATCTAGGGCAATTTTTATAGTGGCAAAACCTTGTTTGAGTTGGTTAAACGGAAAGAGGGTTTCGAGACGAAACTCCAGGCGCTTGAACCGCCTGATTCTGATAAACGAGCGAAAAGTTAAACTAAAACGAAAATCGGATCAGAAATCGCGATCAGAAAAATCACGGAATAAATCCGAGAAAAAGAAAAACGACGAACAGCTTAACGAATGAACGTTCGTTATCTGGATCTAAACAAAGAATGCATTCATTAAAACGAACGAACGAGCGAACGCTCGCTAGTTAACCTAAACCAAAAAAAACCGATCTAAAAAGAAACAACATAAACTAAAAAAACCGAACAAAAACCGGCGGAAACCGAACGGTTTTCCAGGAAAAACCGGCGGCGGGTGAACCTCGGCGGCTCGGGCGGCGAGACGGGCGGCGGAGGCTCCGGCGAACGGCGTCGGCGGGCGGGCGGCGGCTCCGGCAGGGCGGCGGGGTGCGGGGCGGCGGCGTCGGCAACGGCGTCGGCGGTGGGATGCGGGGCGGCGGCGTCGGGCTCCGGCGGCGGCGGGGTCCAGCGGGGTGCGCGGCGGCGAGGGGCGGCGACGTCGACGACGGCGGCGGGCGCGGGGCTCGAGGCGGCGGCGGCTAGGGTTTCGGCCCCGGGGCGGGCCGGCGGCTTATAAAGGCCGAGGCCGGAGGAGTCCGGGCCTAACACGACCCGTAGGTCGGTTCAGTTTTTTTTAAAATAGTTACGCTCAGAAAAAAAACAAAAGGAATACTAAACGGACTCCAAAAATCCCGAAATAAATTTTCCCCGGCTTCTAAAATCAAGCCGCACAGGATGAACATTTATTTGGGGCCTAAGTGCAATTTTGAAAAATGCGCATTTTTCCTATATTCAAATAAAATAGCAAAAAAACCAAAAGAATCTTAATTGATTTTTTTATTAAATCCTCAATATTTCTTTATTTTGGGAAAGTCATTTTATTCCCTCTCTCATATTTTTGTAATAGAAATAATTGAAGATAAAATAAATAAAATCAAATGATCCTATTTTCAAAATTTGAGACAACTCAAATATGAAAATAACGAAATCCCCAACTCTCTCCGCGGGTCCTTGAGTTGCGTAAAATTTCTAGGATCAACCAAAATGCAATAAATAGGATATGCAATGATGATCTAGTGTATAACATTCCAAATTGAAAATTTGGGATGTTACAAACCTACCCCCCTTAAGATGAATCTCGCCCTCGAGATTTGGGTTGGCTAGAAAATAGGTGAGGGTGGTCCTTCAGCAAATCTTCCTCTCGCTCCCAGGTGGCATCATCCTCCATGTGGTGGCTCCACTGAATCTTGCAAAACTTGATAACCTTGCTGCGGGTGACTCGACTGGCATACTCTAGAATCTTAACTGGTTTCTCCTCATAGGTCAAATCATCGTCCAACTGAATTGCTTCCAGTGGTACCGTATCTCTCAGCGGTATTTTAGCCATCTCTGCGTGGCACTTCCTCAACTGGGAAACATGGAACACGTTGTGAAGTCCTGACAATCCTTCGGGCAATTCCAATTTGTAGGCCACTTCTCCCATACGCTCCAAAACATTGTATGGTCCTACAAAACGTGGCGCTAACTTTCCCTTAACTCCAAAGCGCTTAACTCCTCGAAGTGGTGATACTCGAAGATAAACTCAGTCTCTGACTTCGTAAACTGTCTCCTTGCGTTTAGAATCTGCATAACTCTTCTGCCTGGACTGAGCTACCTTGAGCCTATCACGAATCAATTTCACTTTCTGTTCAGACTCCTTTATCAGATCCGGTCCAAACAACTGGCGGTCTCCAACTTCATCCCAAGACAATGGGGTCCTGCACCTCCTTCCGTACAAAGCTTCAAAAGGGGCCATCTTCAAACTAGATTGATAGCTGTTGTTGTAAGAGAACTCTGCATACGGCAAATTCTCGTCCCAACTAGATCTGTAATCTAGCGCACAAGCTCTTAGCATATCCTCCAAAATCTGATTGACTCTCTCGGTCTGTCCATCTGTCTGCGGATGGAAGGCTGTGCTAAACTCTAGTCTGGTTCCCAAAGTTTCATGCAACTGATTCCAGAACTTTGAGGTAAATTGGGTTCCTCTATCTGATACTATGCTCCTTGGAACTCCATGCAGACAAACGATTCTAGTCATGTATATCTTTGCCAACTTTGCACTGGTATAGGTAGTCTTCACGGGAATGAAATGAGCTACCTTTGTCAAACGATCGACTACAACCCATATCGAGTCGTAGACTGAACCTGTTCTGGGAAATCCTATAATAAGGTCCATGCCTAACTTATCCCACTTCCATTCGGGTATCGGCAACGGTTGTAGCAGTCCTGCTGGCTTCTGATGCTCTGCCTTTACTCTCTGACATACATCACAAACTGCTACATATTCTGCAATATCCTTCTTCATTCCGGTCCACCAGAAAATATCCTTCAAATCCAAATACATCTTGGTATTTCCTAGGTGAATCGAATACGGTGAATCATGGGCCTCTTGTAAAATTAACTTCCTGATCTCCGAATCATTTGGTACATAAACACGGTCTTCAAACCATAAGGTATCGTGCTCATCCTCACGAAATCCCTTAGCTTTTCCTTTGCTCATTTTCTCCTTAATAGAGGCAATCTCCTTGTCAGTCTTTTGGGCTTCTCTGATCTTATCCATCAATGTAGACTGAATCTCCAATGCTGCTACATAGCCTCTTGGAACTATTTCCAAACATAGCTCCCGAAGATTTTCGGCTAACTCACTTGGTAAATCTCCCGTCATTAAGGTGTTGACATGGCTCTTACGGCTCAACGCGTCAGCTACTACGTTAGCCTTTCCGGGGTGATAATGCAATTTCATATCATAGTCCTTGATGAGCTCCAACCATCTCCTTTGTCCGAGGTTCAACTCCTTCTGTGTGAAAATATACTTCAAACTCTTGTGATCCGTGTACACCTCGCAATGGTTTCCAATCAGAAAATGTCTCCAAGTCTTCAATGCATGCACTATGGCCGCTAACTCCAAATCATGCGTAGCATAATTCAACTCATGGGGCTTAAGCTGTCGTGAGGCATATGAAACAACTCTTCCTTCCTGCATAAGCACTGCTCCAAGTCCTCGACGTGAAGCGTCACAATACACCTCACAATCCTTGGTCTGATCTGGTAAAATCAACTCTGGTGAGGTAACCAAACATTTCTTCAACTCCTGAAAACTAGCCTCACATTCCTCAGTCCATATGAACTTGGTATCCTTCTTCAACAACTCCGTCATAGGCTTCACAATCTTTGAGAAATTCTCAATAAACCCCCGGTAGTATCCTGCGAGTCCAAGAAAACTCCGGATCTCTCCAACTGTGGTTGGCGCTTCCCACTTGGTCACGGTATCAACTTTAGTGGGATCTACTTGTTGGGGATCGTAGCAGAAATTTAAAATTTTCCACGCATCACCAAGATCAATCTATGGAGTAATCTAGCAATGAGGGGAAGGAGAGTGCATCTACATACCCTTGTAGATCGCTAAGCGGAAGCGTTCAAGTGAACGGGGTTGATGGAGTCGTACTCATCGTGATCCAAATCGTCGATGATCCTAGTGCCGAACGGACAGCACCTCCGCGTTCAACACACGTACGGTTGGGAGACGTCTCCTCCTTCTTGATCCAGCAAGGTGAGAGGAGAAGTTGAGGGAAAACTCCGACAGCACGACGGCGTGGTGGTGATGGAGCTCGTGGTTCTCCGGCAGGGCTTCGCCAAGCACTACAGAGGAGGATGAGGTGTTGGAGGAGGAAGAGGGCTGCGCCAGGGGAAGGGTGCGGCTGCCCTCCCTCTCCCTCACTATATATAGGGGGAAGGGAGGAGGGGGAGGCGCCCTAGGGTTCCCTAGGGGAGGGGTGGCGGCCACAGGGGAAACCCTAGATGGGTTTCGGCGCCCCCACCCCCTAGGAAACTTGCCCCCAAGCCGGGAGGGGCGGCTGCCCTAGGGGTGGCGCCCCCACCTCTCTTGGTTACGTGAGATGGGGTGGGAGGGGCGCTCAGCCCCTTAGTGGGCTGATGTGCCCTCTCCCCTTGGCCCATAAGGCCCCCAACGCTTGCGGGGGCCTCCGAAACCCCTTTCGTACACGCTGGTCATCACCTGGTACCCCCGGAACAATTCCGGACTCCAATACCCTTCGTCCAATATACCGATCTTCACCTCCGGACCATTCCGGAGCTCTTCGTCATGTCTAGGATCTCATTCGGGACTCCGAACAACATTCGGTAACCACATACTATTTCCCATAACAACTCCAGCGTCACCGAACCTTAAGTGTTTAGACCCTACGGGTTCGGGAACCATGCAGACATGACCGAGACAACTCTCCGGCCAATAACCAATAGCGGGATCTGGATACCCATGTTGGCTCCCACATGTTCCACGATGATCTCATCGGATGAACCACGATGTCGAGGATTCAATCAATCCCGTATACAATTCCCTTTGTCCAGCGGTATTGTACTTGCCCGAGATTCGATCGTCGATATCCGATACCTTGTTTAATCTCGTTACCGGCAAGTCTCTTTACTCGTTCCGTAACACATCATCCCGTGATCAACTCCTTGGTCACATTGTGCACATTATGATGATGTCCTATCGAGTGGGCCCAGAGATACCTCTCTGTTTACACAGAGTGACAAATCCCAGTCTCGATTCGTGCCAACCCAACAGACACTTTCGGAGATACCTATAGTGCACCTTTATAGCCACCCAGTTATGTTGTGACGTTTGGCACACCCAAAGCACTCCTACGGTATCCGGGAGTTGCACAATCTCATGGTCTAAGGAAATGATACTTGACATTAGAAAAGCTTTAGCAAACGAACTACACGATCTTGTGCTAGGCTTAGGATTGGGTCTTGTCCATCACATCATTCTCCTAATGATGTGATCCCGTTATCAACGACGTCCAATGTCCATGGTCAGGAAACCGTAACCATCTTATTGATCAACGAGCTAGTCAACTAGAGGCTTACTAGGGACATGGTGTTGTCTATGTATCCACACATGTATCTGAGTTTCCTATCAATACAATTCTAGCATGGATAATACACGATTATCATGAACAAGGAAATATAATAATAACCAATTTATTATTTCCTCTAGGGCATATTTCCAACAGTCTCCCACTTGCACTAGAGTCAATAATCTAGTTCACATCGCCATGTGATTAACACTCACAGGTCACATCGCCATGTGACCAACATCCAAAGAGTTTACTAGAGTCACTAATCTAGTTCACATCACTATATGATTAATACTCAATGAGTTCTAGGTTTCATCATGTTATGCTTGTGAGAGAGGTTGTATCAACGGGTCTTGCCATATTCAGATCCCTATGTATTTTGCAAAACTTTATATCGTAGATGCTGCTACCACGTTCCACTTGGAGCTATTCCAAATTATTGCTCCATTATACGTATCCGGTATCTCTACTCAGAGCTATCCGGATAGGTGTTAAGCTTGCATCGACGTAACTCTTTATGTCGAACTCTTTATCACCTCCATAACCGAGAAACATTTCCTTATTCCTCTAAGGATAATTTTGACTGCTATCTGGTGATCCAAACCTAGATCACCTTTGTACCCTCTTGCCAGACATGTGGCAAGGCACACATCAGGTGCGGTACTCAGCATGGCATACCGTATAGGGCCTATGACAAGAGCATAGGGGACGACCTTCGTCCTTCCTCTTTCTTCTGCCGTGGTCAAGCTTTGAGTATTAGTCAACTTCACACCTTACAACTCAGGTAAGAACCCCTTCTTTGACTGATCTATTTTGAACTCCTTCAAAAACATGTCAAGGTGTGCGTTCTTTGAAAGTATCATCAGGCGTCTTGATCTATCTCTATAGATCTTGATGCCCAATTTGTAAGAAGCTTTATCCATGTCTTCCTTTGAAAAACACTCTTCAAACAACCGTTTATGTTTTCCAGAAATTATACATTATTTTGAATCAGCAATATGTCATCCACATATACTTATCAGAAATGTTGTAGTGCACCCACTCACTTTCTTGTAAATACAAGTTTCTAGAAAACATTGTATAAACCTAAAAGCTTTGATCACTCCATCAAAACATATATTCCGATTCCGAGATGCTTGCTCTAGTCCATAGAAGGATTGCTGGAGCCAGCATACCTTTTAGCATCCTTAGGATCGTCAAAAACTTTTATTGTATCACATACAACTTTTCTTACGAAAACTGGTAAGAAAACTTGTTTTGACATCCATCTGTAAGATTTCATAATCGAAAAATACAGCTAATGCTAACATGATTCTGACGGACTTAAGCATCACTACGGGTGAGAAATTCTCATCGTAGTCAACTCCTTGAACTTGTGAAAAGACTCTTTCCCACAAGTCAAGCTTCATAGACGGTAACATTACCGCCCACGTCCGTCTTCTTCTTAAAGATCCATTTATCTCAATGGCTTGCCGATCATCGGGCAAGTCCAACAAAGTCCATACTTTGTTCTGATACATGGATCCTATCTCGGATTTCATGGCTTCTAACCATTTGTCGGAATACGGGCCCACCATCGCTTCTCCATAGCTCGTAGGTTCATTGTTGTCTAACAACATGATATCTAAGACAGGATTACCGTACCACTCAGGAGTAGTACATATCCTTGTCGACCTACGAGGTTAGATAGCAACTTGATCCGAAGCTTTATGATCACTATCATTAACTTCCTATTCAACAGACGTAGGCTCCACAGAAAACATCTTTCTGTGTTGCATCACTCTCTGGTTGAAGTAAAGGTTCGACAACCTCATCAAGTTCTATCTTCCTCCCACTCAATTCTTTCGAGAGAAACTCCTTCTCGAGAAAGGACCCGTTCTTAGCGACAAACAATTTGCCCTCGGATCTGAGATAGAAGGTGTACCCAACTGTCACCTTTGGGTATCCTATGAAGATGTGTTTGTCCGCTTTGGGTTCGAGCTTCTCCGGCTGAAACCTTAAGCATCGCAGCCCCAAACATTAAGAAGTGACAACTTTGGTTTCTTGCCAAACCAATGTTCACACGACGTCGTTTCAACGGACTTAGATGGTGTCCTATCTAAAGTGAATGCAGCTATCTCTAACGCATAACCTCAAAATGAAAACGGTAGATTGGTAAGAGACATCATAGATCGCACCATATCTCATAGGGTTCGATTACGACGTCCGGACACACCATTACCTTGTGGTGTTCTAGGTGGCTTCAACTGTGAAACAATTCGACAATGTCTTAAGTGATTGCCAAACTCATAACTCAGAAATTCTCATTGATCAGATCATAGGAATTTGATCTTCTTGTTATGATGGTTCTTAACTTCACTCTAAAATCGCTTGAACTTTTCCAACGTTTCAGACTTGTGCTTCATTAAGCAAATATACCTATATCTACTCAAATCGTCAGTGAAGATGAGAAAATAGCGATATCCACCGCACGCTTCAATTCTCATTGGATCACACGCATCAGTATGCATGATTTCCAACAAGTCACTTGCCCATTTCATTGTACCTGAAAATGGGGTCTTAGTCATCCTGCCCATGAGGCATGGCTCGCATGTGTCAAGTGATTCAAAATCAAGTGACTCCAAACATCCATCGATATGGAGTTTCTTCATGCATCTTACGCCAATATTACCTAAGCGGCAGTGCCACAAGAAAGTGGTACTATCATTATTAACTCTACATCTTTTGGCGTGAACATGTGTATCACCACGACCGAGATTCAATGAACCATTCACATAGGGTGCATGACCATGAAAGGTATCATTCATGTAAACAGAATAACCATTATTCTCTAACTTAAATAAATGACCGTATTGCAATGAACATGATCTAATCATATTCATGCTCAACGTAGACACCTGATAAAATTTATCTAGGTTCAATACTAATCCCGAAGGCAGATGGAGCGTGCGATGGTGATCTCATCAACTTTGGAAACACTTCCAACACACATCGTCACCTCGCCCTCAGCCAGTCTCCGTTTAGTCCATAGCTTTTGCTTCAAGTCACCAATAATAGTAACTGAACCGGTATCCAATACCCAGGTGCTACCAGGAGTACTAGTGAGGTACACATTAATAACACGTATAAATTTTGTTGAAGTTTCCAGCCTTCTTATCTACCATGCATTTGGGGTAATTCCGCTACCAGTGATCATTCCCCTTACAATAGAAGCACTTAGTCTCGGGTTTGGGTTCGACCTTGGGTTCCTTCACTGGAGCGGCAACTGGTTTGCCATCCATGAAGTTTCCCTTCTAGCCCTTGCCCTTCTTGAAACCAGTGGTCTTGTTAAACCATCAACACTTGATGCTCCTTCTTTTTTTTTCTACCTTTTGCGGTCTTAAGTACTGCGAACAGCTCCAGGATCAACTCCATCCCTTGCATGTCATAGGTCATCACGAAGATCTAGTAGCTTAGTGATAGTGGCTAGAGAACTCTATCAATCACTATCTTATCTGGAAGTTTAACTCCCATTTGATTTAAGTGATTGTAGCACCCAGACATTCTGAGCACATGCTCATTAGCTGAGCTATTCTCCTCCATCTTGTTGGCAAAAGAACTTGTCAGAGGTCTCACACCTCTCAACACGGGCATGAGCCTGAAATCCCAATTTTAGCTCTTGGAACATCTCATATGTTCTATGGCGTTCAAAACGTCATTGGAATCCCGATTCTAAGCTGTAAAGTATGGTGCACTAAACTATCATGTAGTCATCAGGATGTGTCTGTCAGGTGTTCACAACATCCACAGACGACGCTGTAGGGGTTTGCACATCGAGCGGTGCATCAAAGACGTAAGCCTTCTGTGTAGCAGTGAGGACACTCCTCGGACTACGGACCCAGTCCGCATCATTGCTTACAATATCTTTGAACTTGGTCTTTCTTTAGGAACGTATTGAAACAGGGAGCTACAACATGAGTTATTTATCTACAACATATTTGCAAAGACAATTTAGACTATGTTCATGATAATTGAGTTCATCTAATAAAATTATTTAATGAACTCCCACTCAGATAGACATCCCTCTAGCCATCTAAGTGAAACATGATCCGAATAGATTAGGCCGTGTCCGATCATCACGTGAGACGGACTAGTCATCAACGGTGAACATCTCATGTTGATCGTATCTTCTATACGACTCATGTTCGACCTTTCGGTCTTCCGTGTTCCGAGGCCATGTCTGTATATGCTAGGCTCGTCAAGTCAACCTAAGTGTTTCGCATGTGTCTCGAGGCCATGTCTATACATGCTAGGCTCGTCAACACCCATTGTATTCGAATGTTAGAATCTATCACACCCAATCATCACGTGGTGCTTCGAAATGACGAACCTTCGCAACGGTGCACAGTTAGGGGGAACACTTTTCTTGAAATTTTAGTGAGGGATCATCTTATTTAAGCTACCGTCGTTCTAAGCAAACAAGATGTAAAACATGATAAACATCACATGCAATAAAATACTGACATGATATGGCCAATATCATTTTGCTCCTTTTGATCTCCATCTTCAGGGCTCCATGATCATCGTTGTCACCGACATGACACCATGATCTCCACCATCATGATCTTCATCATCGTGTCTTCTTGAAGTTGTCTCGTCATCTATTACTTCTACTACTATGGCTAACGCTTTAGCAATAAAGTAAAGTAATTACATGACGTTTATGTTGACACGCAGGTCATAAATAAATTAAGATAGCTCCTATGGATCCTGCCGGTTGTCATACTCATCGACATGCAAGTCGTGATTCCTATTACAAGAACATGATCAATCTCATACATCACATATATCATTAATCACATCCTTTTGGCCATATCATATCACAAGGCATATGCTGCAAAAACAAGTTAGACGTCCTCTAATTGTTGTTGCAAGTTTTTACGTGGCTGCTATAGGTTTCTAGCAAGAACGTTTCTTACCCACGCTAAAACCACAACGTGATATGCCAATTTCTATTTACCCTTCATAAGGACCCTTTTCATCGAATCCGATCCGACTAAAGTGGGAGAGATAGACACCCGCTAGCCACCTTATGCAACTAGTGCATGTCAGTCGGTGGAACCAGTCTCACGTAAGCGTACGTGTAAGGTCGGTCCGGGCCGCTTCATCCCACAATGACGCTGAATCAAGATAAGACTAGTAACGGCAAGCAAATTGGCAATATCGACGCCCACCACTGCTTTGTGTTCTACTCGTGCATAGAAACTACGTATAGACCTAGCTCTGATACCATTGTTGGGGATCGTAGCAGAAATTTAAAATTGTCTATGCATCACCAAGATCAATCTATGGAGTAATCTAGCAACGAGGGGAAGGAGAGTGCATCTACATACCCTTGTAGATCGCTAAGCGGAAGCGTTCAAGTGAACGGGGTTGATGGAGTCATACTCGTCGTGATCCAAATCACCGATGATCCTAGCGCCGAACGGACGACACCTCCGCGTTCAACACACGTACGGTTGGGAGACGTCTCCTCCGTCTTGATCCAGTCTCCGACAGCACGACGGCGTGGTGGTGATGGAGCTCGTGGTTCTCCGGCAGGGCTTTGCCAAGCACTACGGAGGAGGATGAGGTGTTGGAGGAGGAAGAGGGCTGCGCCAGGGGAAGGGTGTGGCTGCCTTCTCTCTCTCCCTCACTATATATAGGGGGAAGGGAGGAGGGGGAGGCTCCCTAGGGTTCCCTAGGGGAGGGGCGGCGGGCGGCCACAGGGGAAACCCTAGATGGGTTTGGGCGCCCCCACCCCCTAGGAAACTTGCCCCCAAGCCGGGAGGGGAGGCTGCCCTAGGGGTGGCGCCCCCACCTCTCCTGGTTACATGAGATGGGGTGGGAGGGGCGCTCAGCCCCTTGGTCAGCTGATGTGCCCTCTCCCCTTGGCCCATAAGGCCCCCCAACGTTTGACGGGGCCTCCGAAACCCCTTTCAGACACGCTGGTCATCACCTGGTACCCCCGGAACAATTCCGGACTCCAATACCCTTCGTCCAATATACCAATCTTCACCTCCGAACCATTCCGGAGCTCCTCATCATGTGCGGGATCTCATCCGGGACTCCGAACAATATTCGGTAACCACATACTATTTCCCATAACAACTCTAGCGTCACCAAACCTTAAGTGTGTAGACCCTACCGGTTCGGGAACCATGCAGACATGACCGAGACAACTCTCTGGCCAATAAGCAACAGCGGGATATGGATACCCATGTTGGCTCCCACATGTTCCACGATGATCTCATCGGATGAACCACGATGTCGAGGATTCAATCAATCCCGTATACAATTCCCTTTGTCCAGCGGTATTGTACTTGCCCGAGATTCGATCGTCGGTATCCGATACCTTGTTCAATCTCGTTACTGGCAAGTCTCTTTACTCGTTCCATAACACATCATCCCGTGATCAACTCCTTGGTCACATTGTGCACATTATGATGATATCCTACCGAGTGGGCCCAGAGATACCTCTCCGTTTACATGGAGTGACAAATCCCAGTCTCGATTCGTGCCAACCCAACAGACACTTTCGGAGATACCTGTAGTGTACCTTTATAGCCACCTAGTTACGTTGTGACGCTTGGCACACCCAAAGCACTCCTACGGTATCCGGGAGTTGCACAATCTCATGGTCTAAGGAAATGATACTTGACATTAGAAAAGCTTTAGCAAACGAACTACACGATCTTGTGCTAGGCTTAGGATTGGGTCTTGTCCATCACATCATTCTCCTAATGATGTGATCCCGTTATCAATGACATCCAATGTCCATGGTCAGGAAACCGTAACCATCTTATTAAACAACGAGCTAGTCAACTAAGGCTTACTAGGGACATGGTGTTGTCTATGTATCCATACATGTATCTGAGTTTCCTATCAATACAATTCTAGCATAGATAATAAACGATTATGATGAACAAGGAAATATAATAATAACCAATTTATTATTGCCTCTAGGGCATATTTCCAATACTACTGCTATACCTTCTCCGGATATAACGTGTCCGAGAAATCTAACTTCCTTCAACCAAAACTCACATTTGCTGAACTTGGCATATAGTTGATGTTCTCCGAATTTACCAAGCACCAAACGCAAATGCTCCTTATGCTCCTCTTCATTCTTCGAGTAAACTAGGATATCATCAATGAACACTACAATGAACTTATCCAAGAACTCCATAAACACTTTGTTCATCATGTTCATAAAATATGCAGGTGCGTTAGTCAGACCAAATGACATAATAGTATACTCGTATAGTCCATACCTGGTGGTAAAAGCCGTCTTGGGTATATCCTGTTCTCGAATCTTCAACTGGTGGTATCCTGATCGCAGATCGATCTTGGAAAATACCTTAGCTCCTTGCAATCGATCAAACAGATCATTGATCATCGGTAGTGGGTACTTGTTCTTGATGGTTACTTCATTCAAACCTCGATAGTCAACAACCATCCTTAACGATCCATCCTTCTTTTCCACTAGAAGTACTGGCGATCCCCAAGGTGAAGAACTTGGGCGAATATATCCTTGATCCAGTAACTCCTTAATTTGCTTCTTAATTTCCACCAAATCCTTTGCAGGCATCCTATATGGTCTCTTTGATATTGGCCCTGTGCCTGGCAAAAGCTCAATCAAAAACTCAATATCTCTATCCGGTGGCATGCCTGGCAACTCTTCTAGAAATTCTTCGGGGAAATCCTTCACTACTGGTACTTCTTCCTGCACAACTCCTGTTAAACAATTCGCTTGAGTCCTCTTTGGCACATGTCGGGATACATACTTGATCCTTCTCCCTTCTGGGGTGGTAAGCAAGATCGACTTACTGGCGCAATCGATGTTTCCACCATACATCAACAACCAATCCATGCCTAATATCACATCCAATCCTTGAGATTACAACACTATTAGGTCTGAGGGAAATACATAGTTACCAATCCTTAATGGCAACCGATCACACCATAGACTAGCTATATATTCTGCTCCAGGCGAGGTTACTAACATGGGTGACCTAAGGGCTTGGGTTGGCAGTTTATACTATCCACAAATCCCCTTGATATGTATGAATGCGATGCACCAGTATCGAAAAGAACAAGTGCAGTAAATGACTTAACCAAAAACTTACCGATTACTGCATCCGGCTGCTCTTCAACCTCCTCCATGTTAACGTGGTTCACCTGTCCCCTACTGAAAGGGTTCGACTTCTTCCCAGAGCTTCCATTGTCATTTCCATTCTGTGATTCAGGACATTCATTGAGATAATGTCCGGTCTTCTGGCACTTAAAGCAAGTGACTTGGCTCAGGTTTGTCTTGGCTGGGGTCGATGGGTTGGTGCGGTTCTGGCCGTTACTTCCTCCATTCCCATTACCATTCTTGGTGCCATTGTGATTGTGTGAGCTACCTCCTCCATGGGTATGCTGAAAATGTCCTCCCGGTCTAGGGGTAAAACGTGGCTTCTGCTGAGCTCCTGAAGTGTACTTCCCTTGTCCATACTTCCTCTTGCGATTCTCAATCCGCCGCTGCTTCCCTTCGATCATGAGAGCACGATCTACCAACTCCTGGTAGTTGTTGAAGGTTGCTACCATCAACTGCATGCTCAACTCATCATTCAGTCCTTCCAGAAACTTCTCCTGCTTAGCTGCATCCGTAGCAACGTCATCTGGGGCATAACATGCTAATTTACTAAAGTCCTCCACATACTGGCCAACAGTCCGTCCTCCTTGGCGCAAGGTGCGAAACTCTCGCTTCTTCATGGCCATAGCTCCTACTGAAACATGGGCAGTTTGAAAAGCCTGCTGAAACTGGTCCCACGTGATAGTGTCGACAGGAAAAGTGGCTGTGAAATTCTCCACCATGATGCTGTGGGTCCTTCAAGCTGATGTGCGGCAAACTTCACCTTTTCCGCATCCGTGCATCTTGCTGTGGTCAACTCCCCAGCTATCTTGCAGAGCCAATCATCTGCTATTATCGGCTCGGTGCTACTGGAAAACACCGGCATATTTAGCCTAAGAAAACGGGCTAAGTGATCAACAGGTGGTGGTGGGGGTGGTGGGTTGTTGTTGTTCCCCTGGTTCTGATTCTGGACTAGCAACTGCATCAATGTGTTTTGCTGCTGGATCAACTGATTGAGCTCCGGTGGAAAGGTAAATCTGGGGTCACGTCTCGGAGGCGTCTGAGGGTTTAGAAAAGATGAGATTTAAGAACAGAGAGGGGTCTATAGAGAAAACACTACCCATATGCACATGAGGCAAAAACAAACAATTCACTTCATTAAATCAATCAAACAAGGGCATACAAAGGATCTAACTATCGCAAAAGTGATCAGACTACTATATTTACATGGTGGACTACTACTACTGATGAGGTAGTCTACTAGAAATATTCTTCGGTTGCAGACTCCATTATATCTGCTCATGCTTCATCCATATAGTCATCATCGCTATCATATAGATCCGAGTCGGTGTCGTCGATGATGATGTAGTCTTCCGGGCGAATCTCCTTGGGTTCTTCGACTTCTTCTACTAGTGTAGGGCCTCCCATAAATATTTTGATCTTCTTGATCAGATCATCATTCTTCTCCACTAATACTTCTATTTCCTCTTCATAATATTCTCGTGTAGCCTTGAGTTCTTCCTCCAGTTCCTTGATTCTTGTCCTCGCATTCTTCAGATCTATCATGTCGGCGCACATCTGGTTCTCCTGACGTCGAATGTGATGGTTTAACTCCTGGATAAAAGCTGCAACTGATCTATCCTTTCTGGTGCTGATCATCTCCCAGTGCTCATCTCGGCGCCCACAAATCTGGTCGATAGTATCCTTGAGATCCTTGCGGTAAACCTCTCCAATGCGTCCCATGGCGATGTGAGCTGCCATGCTCTTTCCTAGACTCCAAATTGGTGTATCAAAAGAAAACTCTATGGGCTCAGTGACTGGCATGAACGTCCTTCCTAGAACTTGAACTTGAATCATCCAGCACTCCTCTTCAGGTAAAGTGGCGTTGCAGGTTCCGGTGAAGCTTGGTACTCCTATGTTCAGGTATCTAGTGACTTCCTTCAAGTGACGTCCAAAGGTTGTATCTTCATCCGGTTGAGTGAACTGGTTCCTTGCATCCACCATCCTAAAAGAGTAGAAAAGATGAGAAGTCATAAAAGAGAGGAGAGTGAGTAGTGATCTAGGTCTTTAGCTTAGTGGTCGTGTCCTACAGTTAGCGTGTGCTCTGATACCATCTTGTAGCAACCAGACCTCAAACGGTCCAATCTCTGTGCTCAGGTGTCATCCCTGGATCAGTAATGCTGACACCACACAGTACTTGAAGGATTTATAACAGAGTAGCAATCACACACTTATTACATCGAGTGTCTCAAAAGAGAACTTATTACAATAAATATGGCTTAAGGCCATCTAATAGCGATAACAGCGGAAGGCTTGGAAGATAAGTGAGTCCATCAACTCCAACAGCATTACTGAGTATAGAACCACGACCTCAAACCCCTTAATCGTCATTTGAAAAGTCTGCAACATTAACGTTGCAGCTCGAAACGGGTCAGCACATGGAATATGCTGGCAAAGTAACACATAGAGAGTAATGGAATAATCAGGCTATTCTATATGCATATTTGGCTGGTGGAAAGCTCTATGGTTACAGTTTTGCGTAAAGCCAATTTTTCCCTACTGCAAAGGAATAAATTTTATTTAACTATCATGGTGGTTGTTAAACATTGAGAATGGTTGACAGCATTCTCAATCCCAATTAAGCATCATCATTAAACAAACCCAACAAAATTTATTTAGAGTAACATGTTGAGATTCACATGATAATCCAGGTACTAGATACTCAAGACGTCCATAACCGGGGACACGGCTAACCATGATTAGTTTATACACTCTGCAGAGGTTTGCGCACTTTTCCCCACAAGACTCGATCTCCTCCGTTGGGATTCTCGCACTACATGGTGTTTGAGAAACGGATGACCGATGTCACACCCTAGCTAGTTCAAGCATTAGAGTGTGCATCATTTTTAATTTTCTCTTAAATTTGAAATGGGGATGACAGAACCCCCAGCACCCCCCTGGAACAACTAGGGTTTACTAAAAACTTTTTCAATGAACCTGAAATGCCCTTCTAAAAAGCCCACCATTTTTGTTTTGGGTTAAAACCGTTGACAAAAATGGTGCACATTTTTCTAGGACATCTAAGGTCATTGGATTAATCCTTATAGTATTTTCATTTGGGCATTTAAATGCTATAAAATATTTTAAATGCTCAAATAATCATAAACTAAAATGTTTGCTGTTAGATATATTCTAAACAGTGGCCATGATTAATTTTATGATTTATGGTAATGCCCTAGCATTTTTAATAAAGCCCTGAAGTTACAGAAATAATAAATAATAAAACAAATCAGAAAAAGAGAGAGAGAAACTTACCTGGCACAGCCCAGCTAACTCACCCGCCGGCCCACCTGGCGGCCCAGCACCGTGCTGGCCCGCGCCAGCCAGCTGCTTCTTCCCCGCCAGGCAGGCAGGGAGATGAAGCCGGCGTGCCCGAGCTCGCCACGGTGTCACCTGCTTGCCGCCCACACCCCTGGATGCCTCCACATTGCACCCCGAAGCCCCTGGACACGCCACCCCCCTGTTTCTCTCCCTCACCGTTCCCCACCATGGCCGACGCTCCTGTCGCCGCATCGTCGTCGTAGTCGCGCCCTCCGTCGTCCTCGCGCCGCGTCATCGTGTCCACAAGCTCTGCCATCATCGATTACATCGAGTGGGTCGAGCCCCAAGTGCTCGCTCGCCCCGGAGACGCTGCACCGAGCTCACCCTCAACTCCGGCCACCGGAGATCCCTTTCGCCGCCCCCGCCGCATCAGCTCATCCCCGACCTCTCCGACTGCCTCGACGAGACCCCGTGAGCTCAGCCACCTCCCAACCCTCTCCGTTCTCTCTCTCGAGCCCCGTAGCGACTGCATGTAGATCACCCGCACGCACCGCCGCGGAGCTCGTCGCCGACGAGGCTCTGGCCACCCAATGGCCGCGCCACCCTGTCCACTAGTCCTACCGCACCTCCAGGAGCTCAACGCACCAATCCACGCGCCTCCCCGTGCCCCCTAGCGACTAGCCCGACCTCACCCGAGCTCCGGCTGCCGCCAAACTCGTCGCCGGCGACATTTCCGGCCACCCCAGCTCCACCCACTGCCACCACTCGACGCGGCTTCCTCCCCGTTTCACGTAGATAGTCTCCGCTGCCCTTTTGGTCACCGGAGTGCAAATCCCGCGCTGCTCCACCGCGTCTGGCCTCGCAGGCGGCGAGACACCGGCGAGTTGACCCTGTTTGACCCCGTGTGGGCCCAGGTTGACCCCCCTGAGTCTATGACAGGTGGGGCCAGTCTGCTAATTAGTTTAGGATTAGTTTTAACTAAATTTAATTAGTTTAGTCACTGACATGTGGGCCCAGGCCCCACTGACAGTTAATTAGTGTTAATTTATTTCTGTTAATTAGCTGAGTCACTGACAGACATGGCCCACCAGTCAGGTTTGACCTGGCCGACCCAGTTGACCCGCTGACATCACACCTATGTCATGCTGACGCATTAATTCAATTACTGGATTTATTCTTTAATAGGAAATTCCAGAAAATAGCCAAAACTTCTAAAAATCATAGAAAATCAACCATAGCTCCAAATGCAAAGATTTATATATGAAAAATGATCAAAAAAATTCAATCTATCCATCTGTAATGGTTTCATGCATGACAAAACAAGTTAACCTTGCTGTTTAAGCAGAATAAGATAATGCACTAATAAGGCCATGTTAAATGCGCTAACATTTGAATCTTTGATTCAAATGAGTTCATTCCATCCTGTTTTAGCTTGCATTAGGCCAAGACACATTCATTTTGCCATGTCATAGCATGCATCATATTGTTGCATATTGTCATGTGTTGACTATGTTCGGTGTGTCTTTCGTGGTAGGTTCTGCCTCCGAGGATAACCCCGAGTATCCGTCTAAAGGGCAGGACCCTACTACCACTACAACAGGCAAGCAACCCATTGATCATTCTGATACAAACCCATGTTCTCGCTTCTGCTCTTGTTTACTGCATTAAGACAACGCGATTCAAATTGCTATGTGCTACGATAGTTGAACCCTTATCCTTTGCATGACCTGTCATGGCCACAGTAATTAGATGAAACCCACTAGCATGTGTAGGAGTTGATTGAGCCATGTATGTGATTCCTACCTTGCTATGCCTGCTATGCTTAGAGTTGTGTCAGGTCTGGTTCATCTGGGTGATGGGCTAGAGTGAAATGATTATGTCGGTAATATGAGGGATGTGTTGAACATGTGTCGGTAAAGGTATCGATGAGAGGCCATGTAGGAGTACATGGTGGGTTGTTTCATTGAGGCCATCCATAAGAACTGAGATCTGTATGCGTGATTTAAGATTCAGCTACTACCACACATTGGGCCCTGAAATATGACCCGCTCGACTTACTGACCCCTCTCGCCCCCTGTCCAGGAGTTGCAACTAGTTTCTGGTGTTTGTAGGTTATGTGTTGGCGGCCGTGCGTAGCGCTGACCCTAGGGGTGGGCTATGATACGGTAGATACACTGTGGCCGGGTATGCTGGGCGCCCGTTTGGCGTCTCGGGACCCTGTACACATCGTTTGGGGCCGTTGAGGACACCCCGGCCGGATTTCCTTGCGGATGGAACCTGAATAGGCGATAAACCTGGACTAGAGACTTGTGAGGTTAGTCAGGTCGTGGTCTACACCCACGTCGGTTTTCGCTTGAAGTCTGCCGAGCACATGTCGTGTGCAGACGCTAAGTGGTGGAAACATGTGTGATGAAGTACACCCCTGCAGGGTATTAAACTATTCGAATAGACGCGTCCGCGGTAAAGGACTACTTGGTTGCCTATACAGTTCATAGACAAGTTAATGGTTACTACTAAAAGACTCAAGATAATTGTGAGTACCGAGGATGGCCCTCTCGTAGGATGACGATGGAGGATCCCCAGTGGAGTATTGTGTTGGTGAGTAGTGGACTCGTGTGCGAAAACTATTTTACTAGTGCAGTTCCGTAGGATAGCTTAGCCAAGAGTCAAAGCTGGCTTGCTGCAATAACCCCACCACCTTCTTGAGAATGAGCATGTATAGTAGGTTCTGTTGTAAGACTTGCTGAGTACCTTTGTACTCATGTTTGCTTAATTACTGTTTTCAGACGACAACACCGCCCCTCCGATGGGTTCTACGTAGACCTTGATGTCGATGAGTGACTAGCCACCCAGGTGGTGATCCTGGCCATGGAGGGCTCTATGTAGATAGGCAGGCTTCGGAAGCCTTCTTGCTTTCTAGTGTCTGTACTCAGACTATTTACTTCCGCTTGTGCTTGTATGCTTGTATGACTTGAGTGTCGGGTCATGTGACCCCTACCTGTATGAACATGTTATGTATGGCTCTCTGGAGCCTTAAAATAAAGTACTTGAGTTGTAGAGTTTTGTTGTGATGCCATGTTGTATGTACTCATATCGGGCATATTGTGTGTATGATTGAAATGCTTGGTATGAGTGGGATCCGACAATCTAGTTGTTTATCCTTGGCAGCCTTTCTTATGGGGAAATGTAGTCTAGTGTTCCTCAAGCCATAGTAGTCCGCTACAGCCCGGTTCACCGGAGTCCTGCTAGCCCAGCACTACTGTTCAGTACACTTGACTGGCCGGCATGTGTTTCACTTCGTTCCTATGTCTGTCCCTTCGGGGAAATGTCACGCGGTGACATCCGGAGTCCTGCCTAGCCTGCTACAGCCCGGGTTCCCCGGAGTCCTGTTAGCCCAGTGCTACAGCCCGGATTCACTCGCTGATGACCGACATGCTCGATGTGATTAATGTATGCCTGTCTCCATAGGTCTGTACCGCTTTGGGTTCATGACTAGCCATGTCGGCCTGGGTTCTCTGTCATATGGATGCTAGCGACACTATCATATACGTGTGCCAAAAGGTGCAATCGGTCCCGGGCCATGGTAAGGCGACACCCGTGGGATACCGTGCGTGAGGCTGCAATGTGATATGAGGTGTTACCAACTAGATCGATGTGACTTGGAATCAGGGTCCTGACAGCGTTGGCATCAGAGACGGACTGCCTGTAGGTTCGTGGAGCCAAACCGGTCGATGTAGAGTCTAGAAATGCTTTAGTTATATGTAGGGGAATTGATTGTGGGAGGGAACATAAGGCTCTTTTACTCCTTTACCTTATGCCCTCTTATATGAGTCATTCTCTTCTCATTCAACGTGGGTTACAGACTAGGCTCTCTTCTTCTATCAGGTTCACGTGTTACTAATCCGTAGTAGCTTATAGGATTATTGTCACAAGCCTCAGTACAGTTTCTACTACTTTTAGTATGTTGCCAATTGAATCAGAACCTTGATATGATGTTGTTGAGTGGTATTGCAAATTGTTGTGGATGTCTCAAATCTTTTTCTGAGCATTTACAGCTGTTATGCTGTCCAATTTTCCCTAGAAACTCTAATGTCTTTGCATTGTGGTTGTGCTTTCAGATGGCCAACCGTGCTCAAAACCAAGTGGTTCGCCTGACCCGGTGCCTTGATGTGCCCGGTCATACTGCTATGTTAGTCCGGGTAATGATCGAGACGGGTTACCGTTGGTATCCCGAATACACCGTCGAAGAGCAATTCCGAGACTTTAATCAAAGCCAATATTTCTGCACCGTCAGGATATTTCCTTCTTATCCTGGATCTACCGAGCCCCTTCAATGTTCCTATGGACTCGGGGTTACTGTTGAGATGGCTGTGCAGGATGCTGCCTATTCCATGATGACCATCATGCGAGTCTGGACTGGCCTGCTTCGGAACACTGACTTCCGTTACATGCCAGCTTCACTTCCGAGAGCGCAAGGGTATCTTCAGGCTATCTATGCTGACTCCACTCAGGAGGACTCATTAACTCGTACCACTGCCGAGATGCTCAAAGATAAGGACCGAGAGAATCGGGCCTTGAGGCTGGAGCTTTTCAACACCCGTGCTGATCATTGGGCCACATTGACTCGGTTTGCACCTGCGGTGCAAGCTGGATGTATGGATACAAGGGATCTGTATCCTGTGAGATCTGCTCTGCCAGACATGGTGGATTGGTGTGATGTGGGAGGCATCACCCCTCCCCATGGTCCCCGCAGGCCACCGTTTGTTGGTCCAAGACCTCATCCTAGTCCCTTTGGTCCACAAGCTCCTTAGGACCGTCTGTTCCCGGATGATCACATTGAACTTCCAGGCTATGGAGGTGACTTCTATGAGGACTACTACGGAGTTGTCTGAGTTAGTAGTTGTATCACTAGTATTGTAATAGTTATATCTCCACTGTCCTGCGTGACTTGTGGAATATGACTTTGTGTGTAATCAATTCCGGAGGTGTAGACAAATAATGTATAGGAGCTTGGAATGCCTCCGATGAGATGTAACGTCTTTCATCATAGTTGTACTGTAGCCTGGGCTTGTACTAAACTATGTATGGTGTGTATGACCGTTGGTATATATATGGCAGTTCTATATTACCATGACATACGGATGAACATCTCTGCATTCCGTGTTATCCATTACATTCTGCACTTCCTTGCTAAGTTTGAGCCATCCTTATCTAAACCATTGTCTTGTTTTCTCCTAGGATGGTCAACACCCGCAGCAACCCTGCTGCCCCAGAGTAGGGGGAAGCCAGTGCAGCTAGGGGTGAAAATCTGCCTCACCCGCCTTCTCTGGCCGAAGTGATGCTGGAGGCGGAAAGAAACAAGCGTGAGACTAACCGCTTACTGGAGCGGATTGAGCAGAACACTGCACGCCATTCGCGAAATGACTTGGTGTAAATCAATGACTTTATCAAGCTGTACCCACCAAAGTTTAACCATTCCGTCGAGCCCCTCGACGCGGATGACTAGCTTCGCAGCATCACCCACAAGCTACGTTCTGCCAACGTAGCCGAAGCCGACAAGGTTACTTATGTTGCCTATCATCTCGAAGGTCCTGCTAGCCTTTGGTGGGAAAATTTTGAAGCTATGCGCCCAGTCGGCCAAATCACTACTTGGGCTGAATTCAGTGAGGCTTTCCGTGAGCATCACATTCTGGAAGGTCTCATAGATCGCAAGAGGGGGGAGTTCTGCAATTTCACCCAAGGAAGACTGACTGTGGATGCTTATAGTCGTGAATTTGGGAATATGGCACGTTATGCTCCTGAAGAGGTATCTACCGACGCTAAGAAGCAGGCAAGGTTCCGCAAGGGACTTAGCCCTGAGCTTCGCCACGATCTTCGTCTGCACGAGTGCACCTCTTTTCAGAAGTTGGTCAATAAAGCCATCAGTGCTGAGTCAGACCAGTCTGACTATGACGCTTCACGCAAGCACTCCCGTGATTTTGGCTCTTCATCCGGCTCTGGGGCTCAGAAGCGCCGGGTGTGGATCCCAAGCACGGCACTGCCACCCAGGTTCATTCCGAGGCCATCCTTTGAGGCGCCTCGTCCCAACCAGCAGTTTGCACCGCCCAAGCCCTATGGTGGCCCCGCTGCTAACGCTGCTCCATGCCCCAATGTGGTGACATGCTTCAAGTGTGGAGAGCCGGGTCACTATAGTCGAGAGTGTCCCTAGAACAACCCCAATCAGTCTGGAAAGACCATTGGCCGTGGTAAGCCAGCGGGAAAGACATTCTACGCCAAGCCAGTCACTACTACACGTGGCCGTGTCAACTATGTTTCAGCCGAGGAGGCTCATGAGGATCCTAGCGTCGTCCTTGGTAAGCTCCTTGTTAATTGCCATCCGGCATCTGTTCTTTTCGATACAGGAGCATCTCATTCATTCATATCCGAGAACTATGCTCGATTGCATAACACGACATTCTGTGACATGCCCTCTACCATGGAAATTGAAACCCCTGGCTCTAGATGGCAAACTTCTAGAGTAAGCCATGGGAACGAAATTCTTGTCGATAGACTTGTCTTCCTTGCATCCTTAATAGCTCTCAAGTCCTCGGACATAAACATCATCTTGGGTATGGACTGGATGTCAGCTCATTATGCTAAGATTGATTGTGCCACTAGAACCATTCAACTTACCCATCCATCAGGAAAGACAGTCAATGTCTTAACTCGAGTGGCCAAGCACCACCTTTACTCCCTAAATGCCAACCCCCTTCCAGACCTTGAAGATGTTCCGGTAGTCCAAGACTTTCCGGATGTCTTTCCAAAAGAACTGCCAGGTGCTCCACCTGACAGGGATGTAGAGTTTGTGATAGACCTTGTTCCAAGAACCGTTCCAATTTCTAGGAGACCCTATAAGATGGCACCCTTAGAACTAGCCGAGCGTAAAAACCAACTCGATGAGTCCTTGAAAAAGGGTTTCATCTGTCCTAGTTCCTCTCCTTGGGCTTGCCCCGTCCTCTTCGTCAAGAAGAAGGATGGAACGGATCGAATGGTTGTAGATTACCGACCTGTCAACTTGGTCACCATCAAGAACAAGTATCCGCTTCCCAGGATCAACGATCTGTATGATCAGCTCGCTGGATCCTTAGTCTTTTCCAAGATGGATTTGAGGTTGGGCTACCATCAAATCAAAATCAGAAATGGGGACATTCCCAAAACGGCCTTTGTTACCCGTTATGGCCTTCGGTTTAACCAATGCCCCAGCCACCTTCTCCCGGTTAATGAACTCGGTCTTCATGGAGTATTTGGATAAATTCGTCATAGTTTATCTCGACGACATACTCATCTACTCCAAGAATGAAGAGGAACATGCCGAACATCTAAGGTTGGTATTGATGAAACTTCGAGAGCATCGCCTTTATGCCAAATTCTCCAAGTGTGAATTTCCGTTGCCAGAAGTGACCTATCTAGGCCATGTAATCTCTGGTAAGGGTATTGCTATCAATCCCGAGTGAGTTCAAGCTGTCCTTGATTGGACTCCACCTGAGACGGTCAAGCAAGTTCGGAGCTTCCTTGGCTTAGCGAGCTATTGCCGTCGCTTCGTCGAGAATTTCTCCAAGGTTGCTAAACCTCTAACTGAACTGCTCAAGAAAGATAAAAAGTTCGAGTGGACTCCACAGTGCGAGTTCAGCTTTCAAGAACTGAAAAGACGCCTGACATCTGCTCCCGTACTGGTACCACCAGATTTCTCCAAGGACTTTATTATCTATTGCGACACCTCGCGACAAGGACTAAGTTGCATAATCATGCAAGATCGTCAGGTAATTGCCTATGCTTCACGACAATTACACCCA
Organism: Triticum urartu; assembly: GCF_003073215.2. NCBI lineage: Eukaryota > Viridiplantae > Streptophyta > Magnoliopsida > Poales > Poaceae > Triticum > Triticum urartu. The sequence continues at coordinate 489,148,427 of NC_053022.1, read as the reverse complement.
CATGAGGAAAATTATCCCACACATGATCTAGAGCTTGTAGCTGTAGTCCATGCACTTAAAACATGGCGACATTACCTCCTTGGTAATCGTTGCGAGATCTTCACCGATCACCAAAGTTTGAAATATATCTTCACCCAACCAGATTTGAATCTCAGGCAAAGACGTTGGGTCGAGTTGATCTCGGATTACGACTTAGGAATAACTTACACCCCGGGCAAAGCCAATGTCATGGTTGATGCACTAAGTCGTAAGTCCTATTGTAACAACCTGATGTTACAACAAAGTCAACCACTTCTCCATGAGGAATTTCGTAAGCTTAATCTTCACATTGTTCCTCGAGGATTCCTATCCACCCTGGTGGCAAAGCCTAATCTTATGGATCAGATTATAGCTGCCCAAAAGCGTGATAAGGGCATATTCCGGATTAAGGAAAACATTGCTAGCGGAGTTGCTAAATGTTTTTCCATGGATGAGCGAGGTGTTGTCTTATTCGAGAACCGCTTGGTGGTTCCCAAGAAACAACATCTACGCCAGTTGATTCTCAAGGAAGCTCATGACTCCCCTCTCACCATTCATCCCGGTAGTACCAAGATGTATCAAGACCTACGCCAGAGGTTTTGGTGGACTAGGATGAAGAGAGAAATTGCTCAATACATTACTAGCTGCGATGTCTGTCGTCGTGTTAAAGTAGAGCATCAACGGCCTGCTGGCACCCTTCAACCTTTGGCTATTCCTGAATAGAAATGGGATAAAATCAGTATGGATTTCATCACTGGGTTTCCCAGGACCAAGAGAGGGAATAATGCCATCTTCGTCGTGATCGACCGCCTTTCCAAAGTAGCCCACTTTCTACCTGTTCGTGAGAGTATCACCGCTAGCCAGCTAGCTGAGTTATACATCTCCCGAATAGTGTCTCTTCATGGAGTTCCATTGGAAATTAAATCAGACCGTGGGAGTCTCTTCACCTCTCGATTTTGGGAAAGTTTCCAAAATGCTATGGGAACTCGTCTCTCTTTTAGCACCGCCTTCCATCCTCAATCAAGTGGTCAAGTAGAGCGAGTCAATCAAATTCTGGAAGATATGCTCCGAGCTTCTGTCATCTCGTTCGGAATGGGTTGGGAGAAATGCCTTCCATTCACGGAGTTGGCTTATAACAATAGTTATCAAGCTAGCTTGGGAAAGGCTCCTTTCGAAGTTCTCTATGGACGAAAATGTCGAACGCCTCTTAACTGGTCAGAAACCGGGGAAAGACAACTCTTTGGCCCGGATATGATTCAGGAAGCAGAAGAGCAAGTTCGCGTTATTCGTGAGAAATTGAAAACAGCCCAATCTTGTCAAAAGAGCCAATATGATCGTAGACATAAGCTCATAACTTATGAAGTCGGCGAGAAGGCTTACCTTCGGGTTACTCCATTAAAGGGAACCCATCATTTTGGTATCAAAGGAAAATTGGCTCCTTGTTACATCGGACCCTTTCGCATTCTTGCCAAATGAGGAGAAGTTGCCTACCAATTGGAACTACCTTCGCATCTTTCCAGAGTTCACGATGTCTTCCACGTTTCTCAACTCAGGCGTTGATTCGCGGATCCTATCCGTGGAGTGGACCATGAAACGCTTGATCTACAAGAGAACCTCTCATATCGGGAATATCCCGTTCGTATCCTTGATCAAGCCGAGCGTACCACTCGACGTCATAATATCAAGTTTCTCAAGGTTCAATGGTCACACCATTCCGAGAAAGAAGCCACTTGGGAAAGGGAGGATGGTCTTCGACTCGAGTACCCCACCTTCTTCCCGGAGGATCCTAAATCTCGGGACGAGATTCTTTTGAGTGGGGGTGAGTTGTCACACCCCAGCTAGTTCAAGCATTAGAGTGTGCATCATGTTTAATTTTCTCTTAAATTTGAAATGGGGATGACAGAACCCCCAGCACCCCCCTGGAACAACTAGGGTTTACTAAAAACTTTTTCAATGAACCTGAAATGCCCTTCTAAAAAGCCCACCATTTTTGTTTTGGGTTAAAACCCCAGACAAAAATGGTGCACATTTTTCTAGTACGTCTAAGGTCATTGGATTAATCCTTATAGTATTTGCATTTGGGCATTTAAATGCTATAAAATATTTTAAATGCTCAAGTAATCATAAACTAAAATGTTTGCTGTTGGATATATTCTAAACAGTGGCCATGATTAATTTTATGATTTATGGTAATGCCCTGACATTTTTAATAAAGCCCTGAAGTTACAGAAATAATAAATAATAAAACAAATTAGAAAAAGAGAGAGAGAGAAACTTACCTGGCGCAGCCCAGCTAACTCACCTGCCGGCCCACCTGGCGGCCCAGCACTGTGCTAGCCCGCGCCAGCCCGCTGCTTCTTCCCCGCCAGGCAGGCAGGGAGGTGACTCCGGCGTGCCCGAGCTCTCCACGGCGTCACCTGCTTGTCGCCCATGCCCCTAGACGCCTGGACGCCTCCACGTCGCACCTCAAAGCCCCTGGACACGCCATTCCCCCTGTCTCTCTCCCTCGCTGTTCCCCACCATGGCCGACGCTCCGGTCGCCGCACCGTCGTCGTAGCCACGCCCTCCGTCGTCCTCGCGCCGCGTCATCGTGTCCACGAGCTCCGCCGTCGTCGATTACATCGAGTGGGTCGAGCCCCGAGCGCTCGCTTGCCCCGGAGACGCTGCACCGAGCTCGCCCTCAACTCCGGCCACCGGAGATCCCTTTCGCCGCCCCCGCCGCATCAGCTCATCCCCGACCTCTCCGACTTCCTCGACGAGACCCCCGTGAGCTCAGCCACCTCCCCACCCTCTCCGTTCTCTCTTTCAAGCCCCGTAGCGACTGCATGTAGATCACCCGCACGCACCGCCGTGGAGCTCGTCGCCGACGAGGCTCCGGCCACCCAATGGCCGCGCCACCCTGTCCACTAGTCCTACCGCACCTCCAGGAGCTCAACGCACCAATCCATGCGCCTCCCCGTGCCCCCTAGCGACTAGCTCGACCTCACCCGAGCTCCGGCCGCCGCCAAACTTGTCGCCGTCGACATTTCCGGCCACCCCAGCTCCACCCACTGCCACCACTCGACGTGGCTTCCTCCCCGCATCACGTAGATAGTCTCCGTCGCCCTTTTGGTCGCCAGAGTGAAAATCCCATGCTGCTCCGCCGTGTTTGGCCTCGCCGATGGCTAGACGCCGGCGAGTTGACCCTGTTTGACCACGTGTGGGCCCAGGTTGACCCCCCCGAGTCTATGATAGGTGGGGCCGGTCTGCTAATTAGTTTAGGATTAGTTTTAACTAAATTTAATTAGTTTAGTCACTGACATGTGGGCCCAGGCCCCACTGACAGTTAATTAGTGTTAATTTATTTCTGTTAATTAGCTGAGTCACTGACAGACATGGCCCACCAATCAGGTTTGACCTGGCCGACCCAGTTGACCCGCTGACATCACACCTATGTCATGCTGACGCATTAATTCAATTACTGGATTTATTCTTTAATAGGAAATTCCAGAAAATAGCCAAAACTTCTAAAAATCATAGAAAATCAACCATAGCTCCAAATGCAAAGATTTATATATGAAAAATGATCAGAAAAATTCAATCTATCCATCTGTAATGGTTTCATGCAAGACAAAACAAGTTAACCTTGCTGTTTAAGCAGAATAAGATAATGCACTAATAAGGCCATGTTAAATGAGCTAACATTTGAATCTTTGATTCAAATGAGATCATTCCATTCTGTTTTAGCTTGCATTAGGCCAAGACACATTCATTTTTCCATGTCATAGCATGCATCATATTGTGGCATATTGTCATGTGTTTACTATGTTCGGTGTGTCTTTCGTGGTAGGTTCTGCCTCCGAGGATAACCGCGAGTATCCGTCCGAAGGGCAGTACCCTACTACCACTACAACAGGCAAGCAACCCATTGATCATTCCGATACAAACCCATGTTCTCGCTTCTGCTCTTGTTTACTGCATTAAGACAACGCGATTCAAACTGCTATGTGCTACGGTAGTTGAACCCTTATCCTCTGCATGACCTGTCATTGCCACAGTAATTAGAGGAAACCCACTAGCATGTGTAGGAGTTGATTGAGCCATGTATGTGATTCCTACCTTGCTATGCCTGCTATGCTTAGAGTTGTGTCAGGTCTGGTTCATCTGGGTGATGGGCTAGAGTGAAATGATTATGTCGGTAATATGAGGGATGTGTTGAACATGTGTTGGTAAAGGTATCGATGAGAGGCCATGTAGGAGTACATGGTGGGTTGTTTCATTGAGGCCGTCCATAAGAACTGAGATCTGTATGCGTGATTTAAGATTCAGCTAGTACCACACATTGGGCCCTGAAATATGACCCCGCTCGACTTACTGACCCCTCTCGCCCTCTGTCTAGGAGTTGCAACTAGTTTCTGGTGTTTGTAGGTTATGTGTTGGCGGCCGTGCGTAGCGCTGACCCTAGGGGTGGGCTATGATGCGGTAGATACACTGTGGCCGGGTATGCTGGGCGCCCGTTTGGCGTCTCGGGACCTTGTACACATCGTTTGGGGCCGTTGAGGACACCCCGGCCGGATTTCCTTGCAGATGGAACCTGAATAGGCGATAAACCTGGACTAGAGACTTGTGAGGTTAGTCAGGTCGTGGTCTACACCCACGTAGGTTTTCGCTTGAAGTCTGCCGAGCACATGTCGTGTGTAGACGCTAAGTTGTGGAAACATGTGTGGCGAAGTACACCCCTGCAGGGTATTAAACTATTCGAATAGCCGCGTCTGTGGTAAAGGACTACTTGGTTGCCTATACAGTTCATAGACAAGTTAATGGTTACTACTAAAACACTCAAGATAAGTGTGAGTACCAAGGATGGCCCTCTCGTAGGATGACGAGGGAGGATCCCCAGTGGAGTATTGTGTTGGTGAGTAGTGGACTCGTGTGCGAAAACTATTTTACTAGTGGAGTTCTGTAGGATAGCTTAGCCAAGAGTCAAAGCTGGCTTGCTGCAATAACCCCACCACCTTCTTGAGAATGAGCATGTATAGTAGGTTCTGTTGTAAGACTTGCTGAGTACCTTTGTACTCATGTTTGCTTAATTACTGTTTTCAGATGACAACACTGCCCCCTCCGATGGGTTCTACATAGACCTTGATGTCGACGGGTGACTAGCCACCCAGGAGGCGATCCTGGCCATGGAGGGCCCTATGTAGATAGACAGGCTTCAGAAGCCTTCTTGCTTTCTAGTGTCTGTACTCAGACTATTTACTTCTGCTTGTGCTTGTATGCTTGTATGACTTGAGTGTCGGGTCATGTGACCCCTACCTGCATGAACATGTTATGTATGGCTCTCTGGAGCCTTTAAATAAAGTACTTGAGTTGTAGAGTTTTGTTGTGATGCCATGTTGTATGTACTCATATCGGGCATATTGTGTGTATGATTGAAATGCTTGGTATGAGTGGGATCCGACAATCTAGTTGTTTATCCTTGGCAGCCTTTCTTATGGGGAAATGTAGTCTAGTGTTCCTCGAGCCATAGTAGTCCACTATAGCCCGGTTCACTGGAGTCCTGCTAGCCCAGCACTACTGTTCAGTACACTTGACTGGCCGGCATGTGTTTCACTTCGTTCCTATGTCTGTCCCTTCGGGAAAATGTCACGCGGTGACATCCGGAGTCCCGCCTAGCCTGCTACAGCCCTGGTTCCCTGGAGTCCTGTTAGCCCAGTGCTACAGCCCGGATTCTCTCGCTGATGACTGGCATGCTCGATGTGATTAAGGTATGCCTGTCTCCATAGGTCTGTGCCGCTTTGGGTTCACGACTAGCCATGTCGGCCCGGGTTCTCTGTCATATGGATGCTAGCGACACTATCATATACGTGTGCCAAAAGGCGCAAACGGTCCCGGGCCATGGTAAGGCGACACCCGTGGGATACCGTGCGTGAGGCCGCAATGTGATATGAGGTGTTACCGGCTAGATCGATGTGACTTGGAATCGGGGTCCTGACAACCGAGACATAGTCTTTCAGAAGCGCTAGCACCTTACGGACGGGTAGACCGTACCAACCTACATCCCCTACATCTGCTAGTCTACCATTGTAAGAGTTCGCACGACTTAATCAACTATGCTAGAGCCCATAGTAGCTTGTGGCTGCACATGGAAGTTTGTAGCATGAATAATCTCATGATCCCTTTGAGCCTGGGTGGCGGTCCTTAAAGAAAAACAGGCAATCGCTGGAATACCCAGGTGCCTCAATCCACCCAGATGTGTATTTAAGTTGCCACCTTAAATAAACCATTAATTAACAATCTCACATCTGTCATGGATACACTCACCCAATCCACGTCTACGAGCATAGCATGGCATAATGAGCAAACGTAGAAGTAACTCCCAAAGGTTTGATAATAACAGGTAATAGGTACTACCTCATCTACTTCCTAAACCCACAATTTAATTAGATCCTAATCATGCAATGTGTGAGGATTGATCTAATGCAATAAAACTGTGTAGTGGGAAAAACATGATCAAAGTGTTACTTGCCTTGCTGATGATCCGAGAAACCTAGCGATTCGAAGTAGCAAGCGGCGCACTCCGGGTACTCAATCACAAACAAACAAGCATACAATAAGTACTCAACTAATGCACAAGTAAAACTCAAATAAGAGATCTAACTAGAAAGTTCAACTTAAGAACTCCGGTTGGCAAAAAGAATAAAATCGAACGAAGCAACGGAAGACAAACGGCAAAAGAAACAAGCTTCGTTTACTATTCTGGATCTAGGGCAATTTTTACAGTGGCAAAAACTTATTTGAGTTGGTTAAACGGAAAGAGGGTTTCGAGACGAAACTCCAGGCGCTTGAATCGCCTGATTCCGATAAACGAGCGAAAAGTTAAACTAAAATGAAAATCGGATCAGAAATTGCGATCAGAAAAATCGCGGAATAAATCCGAGAAAAAGAAAAACAACGAACAGCTTAACAAACGAACGTTCGTTATCTGGATCTAAACGTAGAACGCGTTCGTTAAAACGAACGAACGAGCGAACGCTCTCTAATTAACCTAAACCGGAAAAAAACCGATCTAAAAAGAAAAAACGTAAACTAAAAAAACGAACAAAAACCGGCGGAAACCGAAAGGTTTTCTAGGAAAAACCGGCGGCGGGTCAACCTCGGCGGCTCAGGCGGCGAGACGGGCGGCTATGGAACCAAAATGAAGATAAACCCCGAATGCAACATAGTCCCCGATCGCCCCAACTGGGCACCACTACTGATCATCTGGGAAAGACATGTAGTAACGACGAGAGTCTTCATTGAACTCCCACTTGAGCTCGGTCATATCATCTGGAGCGATATCATCGGTCCCTGCATCTGGTTTTGGAAGTAATCTGTGGGTCATGGGGACTCAGCAATATCACACCCTCGTGATCAAGACTATTTAAGATTAAAGGTATGGCGAAAGGTATGAAGTGGAGCTGCAGCAAGCGACTAGCATATATGGTGGCTAACATACGCAAATGAGAACGAGAAGAGAAGGAAAAAGCACGGATGAACAACTATGATCAAGAAGTGATCCTAGAACAACCTACGTCAAGCATTACTCCAACGCCGTGTTCACTTCCCGGACTCCGCCGAGAAGAGACCATCACGGCTACACACGCGGTTGATGCATTTTAATTAAGTTAAGTTCAAGTCTTCTACAACTGGACATTAACAAATTCCCATCTGCCCATAACCGCGGGCACGGCTTTCGAAAGTTCAAATCCCTGCAGGGGAGTCCCAACTTAGCCCATCACAAGCTCTCACGGTCAACGAAGGATATTCCTTCTCCCAAGACAATCCAATCAGACTCGGCATCCCAGTTACAAGACATCCTCGACCATGGTAAAACAAGTCCAGCAACATCACCCGAATGTGCCGACAAATCTCGATAGGAGCTGCACATATCTCGTTCTCAGGGCACACTCAGATGAGAGTAGCTACGAGTAAAACCAACCCTCAAGTTTCCCCGAGGTGGCCCCGCAGGAAGCTTAGTTTGGACCAACACTCAGAGGAGCACTGGCCCGGGGGGGTTTAAAAAAATGACCCTTGGGCTCCGGAAACCCAAGGGAAAAAGAGGCTAGGTTGCGAATGGTAAAACCAAGGTTGGACATTGCTGGAGGAGTTTTATTCAAGGCGAACTGTCAAGGGGTTCCCATTATAACCCAACCGTGTAAGGAATGCAAAATCCGGGAACATAACACCGATATGACGGAAACTAGGGCGGCAAGAGTGGAATAAAACACCAGGCATAAGGCCGAGCCTTCCACCCTTTACCAAGTATATAGGTGCATTAAGATAAACAACATAATATGGTGATATCCTAACAATAAAAAAGTGCCAACAAGGAACGATCTCCAATCTTCACCTACAACTAGCAACGCTATAAGAGGGGCTGAGCAATGCGGTAACATAGCCAAACAACAGTTTGCTATGACAAGGTGGGTTAGAGGTTTGACATGGCAATATGGGAGGTATGATAAGAAAGTGGTAGGTATCGTAGCATAGGCATAGCAAAAGAGCGAGCATCTAGCAAGCACAGATAGAAGTGATTTCGAGGGTATGGTCATCTTGCCTGCAAAGTTCTCAGAGTTGCCTTGATCCTCGTAAGCGTACTCAATGGGCTCCTCGTTCATGTACTCGTCTCCCGGCTCTACCCAAACAAGAACAACAAGCAAAAAGGAACACAATCAACCACGTGCAATGCTCAAGCAACATATTGCAAACATGGTATGATATGCGGGATGCGGTATGTGAAGCATATGCAAGATTTGGAAAAGAATGAATGAACCTGGCCTCAACTTGGAAATCCAAGAGTGCCACTGGAAAGGTGAGTTGATTTCAGTTGAAATCGATATAAAGATCACCGGAATCGGATGCACGGTTTGGAAATGGCAAGCAAAACAAATATGGCACCGGTCTGCGATAAACAGCAAGTAGCCATCTAAATGCATCAAGATAAATATGCTACAGCACTCAAACATGGCAACAAAATACATGGCAGGGATCCACTCGTGATGCTTGACAAAAGATCAACACTGATCTATGGCTAATTCACTCATTAACAGGGTCAAACAAACATGACAAAAGTGCAAAAGATTACAGGTTACAGACTTAGTGAAAATACCAAGTCAGGAATTTATCATCAGGAAGCAATCTTTAGAGCATGAAAACTACATGCTACAGGAACATATCATGACAAAGCAAGGCACGGAATGAAGCTACTCAAAGCATATAACGAAAGTCCCTTAGTGACCATGAGCCAAAAGGGATCAGAAAATACAATTGCAACCATGTGAACATAGCAAAAACATAAACAGATTCAGACTTAGTGAAAAACTAGAGCATGCAAAACAGTTAACAAGTAGGCATGTTTACGAGCTCGATGCACTCACTACGAGGCATTGCATGATAATCTAAGCATACACCCAGCAAATAGACATGTCATAGAAGCTAGACATGGCAAGAACAACAACATAGCATGCACGGATCAACAACAACAAGCTCGGCAAAATTGCTAAACATGTTAACAATCTGTCAGGAACATTTTATAGCAAAAGTAGAGCTCGATTGACTCAAGCTAGGGTGCTCCATAATTGCAAACAAATACATGGATGGATAGAGCACAACATTATCTACAAAACATCCTTACTAATCATTCCCAAAAGATGCACGGATCACTAGGAAACAACATGAACATATGGCATAAAAACAATACCAGGACAAGGACTTGGTGAAATTCTAAGTCCCTGAAATCAGCATAATTGGGTAAGCTACTTTGCATGCTTGTGCTAGTCACCACGAAGATCACAAAAATACATGGCATACACCCCTGTAAAGATGGCATGGCATTCTTCAAAACACATGTAGAGCTCAGGACCATATCATGCACACATCAATCATGGCAAAAATGACAAAAGGACATTTGCTGAAACAGATCTGAAACAATCATCACATAGCCATCTTCCAACAGCATTTCAGGCATCATGATCAGCTCAAATGAAAATGATGCAATGAGATGAAATGATGTATTCGTCGAGACGAACATTTTGATATGCTACACGCATGAATCAGAGCTACGGATGCAGAGTTATGGCATGTGGAAGAATGCAAAAAATAATTAGGAGGGGGCAAAAGTCAACCGGATCCAGATCGGATCTAGGGTTTGGCACTGTAGCAGCATGAGTCTCGAGGTTCGCCGGAAATGGACGTCACGGTGGCTGGGGTCGGAGAAGCTTGCCGGCGCGAGGGGCCTCGCCGGCCGGAGCTCGGGGCGCGGTGGCCAGAGCGCCAGCAAGGGGGTGGCGAGGAGGCGGCATCGGCGCGGCGATGGCGGGCGGCGAGCCGAGGCGGCGGCTTCGGCGGTCGCCGGCGTGGTTGGCGGCTGTGGTCAGCGCCAGAGATGGGCAGCGGGGCGGCACGGGAAGGCGGGTGGCGGCGCGGGGCGCATCCCGGGAGGCGGCGCGGGAGGGCCCGCCCCGGGCTTCGGCGGGCCGGCGGCGGGGGATGCGGCTGGGCCAACGGAGGCGTGACACGTGGCGACGGCGGCTAGCCGGACATGTCCGTCGGTGGGATTTTGTCCGGTGGCGGCGGGTGGAGATTTTTAGGGGTTATGGGAAGAGGAGATCCGGGATTTCGTGGAGGGGTCTATTTATAGAGGTAGGAGGAGCTAGGAAGCTCCATCTGAGGTGCGGTTTTCGGCAACGCAATCATGATCGAACGCTCTAGATGATGGAGGAGGTTTGGGTGGGTTTTGGGCCACTTTGGAGGGGTGTTGGGCTGCAACACACACGAGGCCTTTTCGGTCCCTCGGTTAACCGTTGGAGTATCAAACGAAGTCCAAATGGCACGAAACTTGACTGGCGGTCTACCGGTAGTAAACCAAGGCTGCATGGCAAGTCTCGGTCCAATTCAAAAATGTTTAACCCCCACACATGAAAAGAGGTAGAAAGGGACACCGGAGGACATAGGAGCGCCGGAATGCAAAACGGACAACGGGGAAAATGCTCGGATGCATGAGACGAACATGTATGCAAATGTAATGCGCATGATGACATGATAAGAGATGCATGACAAAGACAGAAACACACGGAGGAAAAAACCTGATAACGAGGAAATAAAGTAACTTAGTGCCGGAAACGACAAGAGTTGGAGTACAAATAAGGTAAATTACATCCGGGGTGTTACAAGAAGCCATCATTACCAATGGGCCACAGGAGGCCGGCGCCGACCCCATCCAGATCAGCGGCGGCGGCGGCGACTGGATGCCGCGGCCCTACTCCGAGCCCGACGAGAGCTCGGGGGCACGTAGCTATCATCGCTCGTCTCCGAAGTCCCGTAAAGCTCAGGAGAATTGCTAGACTCCCAGGGGCTGCTGCTGTTGGAGTAGCCAAGATCGGAGCGCGCGTCAACCTGGCGCTCCGCTCCAGGGCAACACTCCAGGCGGCGGCCCTCCACGTCGAAGACCTTGAAGAAGAGCGTGGCGGCGCCGTCGTACTCAAAGTAGATCGCGAGGGCGCCTTCCGCACGGCAAACCCGCGCAACCTCGCCCCAGTCGCGGGTCATGAAGATCTTGCCAGTGGGGACCGCTTCGATCTCTGCTCCGGTGGCCGGAGCGTTGCAGTCGGCATGCTGCAGCCAGAGCTTGAGAGGCCCCCTCGGCGGCATCACATCGGAGAAGAACTGCGGGAAGCGGATCCAAGAGCTTGGGGCATCGGCGCCCATAGCACGAGCTCGCACGAGGAATCCGAGGCGTGGATCCCAGGGGCGACAGCGCGTGTTGCCATGGCGCAGCGACCACGGGCGCGGCGCGGGCGGCGTCGCTCGTCGCTCCGCCCTCCTGAGCCCTCGGCTCGGGCGTACAAGGGTAGCGGATACCCTGGAGGAGACCGCTAACACAAAGGCCTCGTCAGCACCTGCATCGCCGCTTCGTCGCGATGATAGACCGACCTCTTCTTCGGCGGAAGCGGCCCCGGATCATCGCGGGGGGCCTTTCCTTTCTCGCCAGCAGAAAACCTTCGGATGGGCACCATTGCTGCTAGTGGTGGAGCAAGGAGGAAGAAGCGAGTGGACCAAGAAGGGATGGGCAACGGGGGCTCAGCTCCCCCTCCCCATTTATATCGGAAAAAGGCCAACCGGCGCCTCCCACGATCACAGGTAATGATGATTTTCCTTGCATGTCGCAGGGACTTGTCAAATCGAGCAGTTGCCAAGGCAACATGGGAAGTGGAGATGCCCACGTCCAATCAACCGCCATGCGTTAATCGAGGCCGCAGGCTTTTGGGGCCCGCAGCGCTCCACGCTTGACCTTTGGCTTCGCCTCGAAGCCAAGAATGAGCGCACCTTGGGCCCGGGGGCTACTGTCGGCATTCTGGGAACGGGGGTCCCCAGACTTGCCTGCCTACGGCCCACGGCGTGGCTGCACTAGCAGGCCTGTACGGCCCATCTTCGTCAACAAGGCATTCAAGACCCTCGCGAGGGGCCAAGCCTCGTGAGGCGGGCGACGCAAGACCTCCTCAGGAGCGGCCTCTCCAGGCAGGCTCATGAGGAGCGGAGATATCAAGGCGGGACAAACCTCGTGAGGAACTCGTGGCGTGAGCCATGACGATCGACACCAGGCGGGCGCCAGCGCGTGCAGCGTCCTTGTTTCCTCTTTGGTGCTGAGGAGGCAAGCGCAAGCGCAGAGTACCGAGGCATCAGGCAAAGGTTTCCATATCAGTGCAACGAGACCAAGACCAGTAGGCCAGCAGGACGGAGGTCACCGTGGAGCCCAAGACGGTGTCCTGACCAGAGCCCTTTCGCAGGATAGCTGTACTAGTTGTCCCCTTTCAAATTGGCCGCCCTTATTGGCTCCCTTCCCGCTCGATATTTGGGAAGAGGACCAGGGCCTATATAACTATAACTAGCCATCATAATAGGGGAATCGCGTAGAAAGCTCACAAGCAAGCGAGCCTTGAGCCAATCCTTAGCCACACACCGAACACAAGAACACCTCAACCTTAGGAGGTCGTTCTTCCCCTTGTACTATTCTTCATCAGCCCAAGAGGCAATCCACCACCACACACTGGAGTAGGGTATTACACCACATGGGTATCCCAAACGAGTATAAATCTTGTGTCTTTGTGTTGTGAGTTCATCGAGTTCGTCCGCGAGATCTTAGCGAGCTAGGGCGTAGATCGGTAGGGAGGAAATCTCCGCGCGCACCCCAGTGTTCGAACCTTAAGGGTTTTGACGGAACCCGTGATCCGACAGTTTGGGCTAGGGGGGCCGCGTGCCCCTAGCTGGTCACCTCTCCACTTCCTCCACTTGGGCCCATAAGGCCCAATAACGCCCCGGGAGGTTCCGGTAACCTTCTGGTTTCTCCAGTATTTATCCGATAACCCCCGGAACTCATCCAGTGTCTGAATATAACCTTCCAATATATCAATCTTTACGTCTCGACCATTTCGAGACTCCTCATCATGTCCGTGATCACATCCGGGACTCCGAACTACCTTCGGTACATCAAAACACAAAAACTCATAATATCGATCGTCACCGAACTTTAAGCGTGCAGACCCTATGGGTTTGAGAACTATGTAGACATGAACGAGACACGTCTCTGGTCAATAACCAATAGCGGAACCTGGATGCTCATATTGGCTCCAACATATTCTACGAATATCTTTATCGGTCAAACCGCATAACAACATATGTTGTTCCCTTTGTCATCGGTATGTTACTTGCCCGAGATTCGATCGTCGGTATCTCAATACCTAGTTCAATCTCGTTATTGGCAAGTCTCTTTACTCATTCCGTAATACATCATCCCGCAACTAACTCATTAGTTACAATGCTTGCAAGGCTTATAGTGATGTGTATTACCGAGTGGGTCCAGAGATACCTCTCCGACAATCGGAGTGACAAATCCTAATCTCGATATACGCCAACTCAACAAGTACATTTGGAGACACCTGTAGAGCACCTTTATAATCACGCATTTACGTTGTGACGTTTGGTAGCACACAAAGTGTTCCTCCGGTAAACGGTAGTTGCATATTCTCATAGTCATAGGAACATGTATAAGTCATGAAGAAAGCAATAGCAACATACTAAATGATCAAGTGCTAAGCTAACGGAATGGGTCAAGTAAATCATATCATTCTCCTAATGATGTGCTCCCATTAATCAAATGACAACTCATGTCCATGGCTAGGAAACTTAACCATCTTCGATTAACGAGCTAGTCAAGTAGAGGCATACTAGTGACACTATGTTTGTCTATGTATTCACACATGTATTATGTTTCCGGTTAATACAATTCTAGCATGAATAATAAACATTTATAATGAAATAAGGAAATATAAATAACAACTTTATTATTGCCTCTAGGGCATATTTCCTTCAGTCTCCCACTTGCACTAGAGTCAATAATCTAGTTCACATCGCCATGTGATTTAACACCAATAGTTCACATCACTATGTGATTAACTCCCATAGTTCACATCGCCATGTGACCAACACTCAAAGGGTTTACTAGAGCCAGTAATCTAGTTCACATCGCTATGTGATTAACACCCGAAGAGTACTAAGGTGTGATCATGTTTTGCTTGTGAGAGAAGTTTAGTCAATGGGTCTGCCAAAATTCAGATCCATATGTATTTTGCAAATTTCCATGTCTACGAAGCTCAGCTACTTTAGCTAATTGCTCCCACTTTCAATATGTATCCAGATTGAGACTTTAGAGTCATCTGGATCAGTGTCAAAACTTGCATTGACGTAACCCTTTACGATGAACCTTTTTTCACCTCCATAATTGAGAAACATATCCTTATTCTACTAAGGATAATTTTGACCGTTGTTCAGTGATCTACTCCTAGATCACTATTGTACTCCCTTGCAAAACTAAGTGTAGGCTATACAATAGATCTGGTACACAACATGGCATACTTTATAGAACCTATGGCTGAGGCATAGGGAATGACTTTCATTCTCTTTCTATCTTCTGTCGTGATCGGGCTTTGAGTCTTACTCAATTTCACACCTTGTAACACAGGCAAGAACTCTTTCTTTAATTATTCCATTTTGAACTACTTCAATATCTTGTCAAGGTATGTACTCATTGAAAAAACTTATCAAGTGTCTTGATCTATCTCTATAGATCTTGATGCTCAATATGTAAGCAGCTTCACCGAGGTCTTCCTTTGAAAAACTCCTTTCAAATACTCCTTTATGCTTTCCAGAAAATTCTACATTATTTCCGATCAACAATATGTCATTCACATATATTTATTAGAAATGTTGTAGTGCTCCCACTCACTTTCTTGTAAATACAGGCTTCACCGCAAGTCTGTATAAAACTATATGCTTTGATCAACTCATCAAAGCGTATATTCCAACTCCGAGATGCTTGCACCAGTCCATAGATGGATTGCTGGAGCTTGCACATTTTGTTAGCACCTTTAGGATTAGCAAAACCTTCTGGTTGCATCATATAAAACTCTTCTTTAAGAAATCCATTAAGGAATGTAGTTTTGACATCCATTTGCCAGATTTCATAAAATGTGGCAATTTGCTAACATGATTCGGACAGACTTAAGCATCGCTACGAGTGAGAAAATCTCATCGTAGTCAACACCTTGAACTTTGTCAAAAAACCTTTTTTCGACAAGTCTAGCTTTGTAGATAGTAACACTATTATCAGTGTCCGTCTTCCTTTTGAAGATCCATTTATTTTCTATGGCCTGCTCATACGTCTCCAACGTATCTATAATTTTAGATTGCTCCATGCTATATTATCTACTGTTTTGGACTATATTGGGCTTTATTTTCCACTTTTATATTATTTTTGGGACTAACCTATTAACCGGAGGCCCAGCCCAGAATTGATGTTTTTTCCCTATTTCAGTGTTTCGGAGAAACAGAATATCAAACGAAGTCCAAACGGAATGAAACCTTCGGGAACGTGATTTTCTCATCAGATAAGACCCAGGAGACTTGGACCCTCCGTCAAGAAAGCCACGAGGTGGTCACGAGGGTGGAGGGCGCGCCCCCTACCTCGTGGGGCCCCCAAAGCTCCACCGACGTACTTCCTACACCCATATATACTCACGTATCCTAAAACTTCCAGAACAGAGATTAGATCGGGAGTTCCGCCGCCGCAAGCCTCTGTAGCCACCAAAAGTCAACCGGGACCCTGTTCTGGCACCCTGCCGGAGGGGGGATCCCTCACCGGTGGCCATCTTCATCATCTCGGCGCTCTCCATGACGAGGAGGGAGTAGTTCACCCTCGGGGCTGAGGGTATGTACCAGTACCTATGTGTTTAATCTCTCTCTCTCATGTTCTTGATTTGGCACGATCTTGATGTATCGCGAGCTTTGCTATTATAGTTGGATCTTATGTTTCTTCTTCCCCTCTACTCTCTTGTAATGGATTGAGTTTTCCCCTTGAAGTAATCTTATCGGATTGAGTCTTTAATGATTTGAGAACACTTTATGTATGTCTTGCCGTCCGTATCTGTGGGACAATGGGATATCACGTGATTCACTTGATGTATGTTTTGGTGATCAACTTGCGGGTTCCACCCATGAACCTATGCATAGGGGTTGGCACACATTTTCCTCGTGATTCTCCGCTAGAAACTTTGGGGAACTCTTTGAGGTTCTATGTGTTGGTTGAATAGATGAATCTGAGATTGTGTGATGCATATCGTATAATCATACCCAAAGATACTTGAGGTGACATTGGAGTATCTAGGTGACATTAGGGTTTTGGTTGCTTTGTGTCTTAAGGTGTTATTCTAGTACGAACTCTAGGGTTGTTTGTGACACTTATAGGAATAGCCCAATGGATTGATTGGAAAGAATAACTTTGAGGTGGTTTCGTACCCTACCATAATCTCTTCGTTTGTTCTCCGCTATTAGGGACTTTGGAGTGACTCTTTGTTGCATGTTGAGGGATAGTTATATGATCCAACTATGTTATTATTGTTGAGAGAACTTGCACTAGTGAAAGTATGAACCCTAGGCCTTGTTTCCTAGCATTGCAATACGGTTTACGCTCACTTTTACCACTTGTTACCTTGCTGTTTTTATATTTTCAGATTACAAAAACCTATATCTACCATCCATATTGCACTTGTATCACCATCTCTTCGCCGAACTAGTGCACCTATACAATTTACCATTGTATTGGGTGTGTTGGGGACACAAGAGACTCTTTGTTATTTGGTTGCAGGGTTGCTTGAGGGAGACCATCTTCATCCTACGCCTCCTACGGATTGATAAACCTTAGGTCATCCACTTGAGGGAAATTTGCTACTGTCCTACAAACCCCTGCACTTGCAGGCCCAACAACGTCTACAAGAAGAAGGTTGTGTAGTAGACATCAAGCAGTTTCTGGCGTCGTTGTCGGGGAGGCTAGGTAAGCCATTGCCAGGGAGGTGAGTGCTTGAAGGTATATCTTTAGATCTTGCAATTGAATCTTTTTGTTTCTTGTTTTAGCACTAGTTTAGTTTATAAAAGAAAACTACCAAAAAATGGAATTAAGTTTGCCACATACGCTTCACCTTTCTAATATCTTTCGTGAGTATGATGGAAAGGAAAATTGTGCCAAAGTGTTAGAAGAAGAATGCATTAAAATATTTGACACTAAATCTTTGAATGATGAGCATGATTTCAATGTTGTTAGTATGAATTCCTTGAATATCCATGATGCTAATGATATGCAAAGCCACAAGCTTGGGGAAGCTATGTTTGATGAAGATGCTATTTTTTGTCCCCCAAGCTTTGATGAGCAAATTTACTACGATGAAAGCATGCCTCCTATCTATGATGATTATTGTGATGACACGTATGCTTTAAAGAATAATGATAACCATGAAACTTGTCATCTTGATCTTAACTTTCAATCATATGATAGTTATTTTGTTGAGTTTGCTCCCACTACTATTCCGAATGAGAAGAATTTTGCTTATGTGGAGAGTAATAAATTTTCTATACTTGTAGATCATGAAAAGAATGCTTTAGGTGTTGGTTATATTTTTTAATTCATTCATGATGCTACTGAAAATTATTATGAGGGAGGAATATATGCTTGTAGGAATTGCAATAATATCAAGTTTCCTCTCTATGTGTTTAAAGTTTTGAAGTTATGCTTGTTTTACCTTCCTATGCAAGTTGATTATTGTTCCCATAAGTTGTTTACTCAAAAAATCCCTATGCATAGGAAGTAGGTTAGACTTAAATGTGCTAGTCAAATTCTTTATGATGCTCTCTTTATGTTTCAATTCTTATATTTTTGTGAGCATCATTGAAATCATCGTGCCTAGCTAGAGGCGTTAAACGATAGCGCTTGTTGGGAGGAAACCCAACTTTATTTTAGTTTCTTGCTTTTTGGTTCTGTTTAGTAATAAATAATCCATCTAGCTTCTTTTTAGTTGTGGTTTGTGTTTTAATTAGTGTTTGTGCCAATTAGAACCTTTGGGAATACTTGGGTGAAGTCTTTATGACCATGCTGTAAAAAACAGAAACTTTAGCGCTCACGAGATTAGCTTCAACTTTTTACTGGAGAGTGCTATTTAGTTGATTCTTTTTGCAGATGATTACTAGACAAATTCCTCAGGTCCAACAATTTATTTTAAATTTTTTGGTGTTCCATAAGTATACGTTTGATACAGATTACTACAGACTATTCTGTTTTTGACAGATTCTGTTTTCATTGTGTTGTTTGCTTATTTTGATGACTCTATGGCTAGTAAAATAGTTTACAAACCATAGAGAAGTTGGAATACAGTAGGTTAACACCAATATAAATAAAGAATGAGTTCATTACAGTACCTTGATGTGGTGTTTTGTTTTCTTTCGCTAACGGAGCTCACGAGATATGCTGTTAAGTTTTGTGTTGTGAAGTTTTCAAGTTTTGGGTAAAGATTCGATGGACTATGGAATAAGGAGTGGCAAGAGCCTAAGCTTGGGGATGCCCAAGGCACCCCAAGGTAATATCTAAGGACACCAAAAAGTCAAAGCTTGGGGATGCCCCGGAAGACATCCCCTCTTTCGTCTACTTCCATCGGTAACTTTACTTGGAGCTATATTTTTATTCACCACATGATATGTGTTTTTCTTCGAGCGTCATTTTATTTTCTTTAGCTTTGCTTGCTGTTTGAATAAAATACCAAGATCTGAAATTATTGAATGGGAGATTCTTCACATAGTTGTATAATTATTTAACTACTCATCGATCTTCACTTATATCTTTTAGAGTAGTTTGTTGGTTGCTCTAGTACTTCACTTATATCTTTTATAGCACGATGGTGGATTTGTTTTATAGAAACTATTGATCTCTCATGCTTCACTTAGATTATTTTGAGAGTCTTAAATAGCATGGTAATTTGCTTAAATAATCCTAATATTCTTGGTATTCAAGATTTGTAAAACTTTCTTTTGAGTGCGTTGAATACTAAGAAAAGATTGATCCTTGATAATTGTTTTGAGATATGAAGATGGTGATATTAGAGTCATGCTAGTTGAGTAGTTGTGAATTTGAGAAATACTTGTGTTAAAGTTTGTGTTTCCCGTAGCATGCACGTATGGTGAACCGTTATGTGATGAAGTCGGAGCATAATTTATTTATTGATTGTCTTCCTTATGAGTGGCAGTCGGGGACGAGCGATGGTCTTTTCCTACCAATCTATCCCCTAGGAGCATGCGCGTAATACTTTGCTTTGATAACTTCTAGATTTTTGCAATAAGTATACGAGTTCTTTATGACTAATGTTGAGTCCATGGATTATACGCACTTTCCTTCCTTCCACCATTGCTAGCCTCTCTAATACCGCACACCTTTCGCCGGTATCATACACCCACCATATACCTTCCTCAAAACAGCCACCATAGCTACCTATCATGGCATTTCCATAGCCATTCCGAGATATATTGCCATGCAACTTACCACCGTTCTTTTTATTATGACATGCTCCATCATTGTCATATTGCTTAGCATGATCATGTAGTTAACATCGTATTTGTGGCAAAGCCACCATTCATAATTCTTCCATACATGTCACTCTTGAGTCATTGCACATCCCGGTACACCGCCGGAGGCATTCACATAGAGTCATATTTTGTTCTAAGTATCGAGTTGTAATTGTTGAGTTGTAAGAAAATAAAAGTGTGACGATCATCATTATTAGAGCATTGTCCCAGTGAGGAAAGAATGATGGAGACTATGATTCCCCCATAAGTCGGGATGAGACTCCGGACGAAAAATAAAAAAAAGAGAAAAAAAGAGGCCATAAAAAAGAGAAAAGGCCCAAATAAAAAAATAAAAAATGAGAGAAAAAGAGAGAAGGGGCAATGCTACTATCCTTTTACCACACTTGTGCTTCAAAGTAGCACCATGAACTTCATAATAGAGAGTCTCCTATGTTGTCACTTTCATATACTAGTGGGAATTTTTCATTATAGAACTTGGCTTGTATATTCCAATGATGGGCTTCCTCAGAATGCCCTAGGTCTTCGTGAGCAAGCGAGTTGGATGCACACCCACTTAGTTTCTTTTGTTGAGCTTTCATATACTTATAGCTCTAGTGCATCCGTTGCATGTCAATCCCTACTCACTCACATTGATATCTATTGATGGGCATCTCCATAGCCCATTGATACGCCTAGTTGATGTGAGACTATCTTCCCCTCTTTTTGTCTTCTCCACAACCACCATTCTATTCCACATATAGTGATATATCCATGGCTCACGCTCATATATTGTGTGAAGATCGAAAAAGTTTTGAAAATGTCAAAAGTATGAAACAATTGCTTGGCTTGTCATCGGGGTTGTGCATGATTTAAATACTTTGTGTGGTGAAGATAGAACATAGCCAGACTATATGATTTTTTAGGGATAACTTTCTTTGGCCATGTTATTTTGAGAAGACATAATTGCTTTGTTAGTATGCTTGAAGTATTATTATTTTTATGTCAACATGAACTTTTGCCTTGAATCTTTTGGATCTGAATATTCATACCACAATTAAGAAGATTTACATTGAAATTATGCCAAGTAGCACTCCGCATCAAAAATTCTCTTTTTATCATTTACCTACTCGAGGATGAGCAGGAATTAAGCTTGGGGATGCCTGATACGTCTCCAACGTATCTATAATTTTTGATTGCTCCATGATATATTATCTACTGTTTTGGACTATATTGAGCTTTATTTTCCACTTTTATATTATTTTTGGGACTAACCTATTAACTGGAGGCCCAGCCCAGAATTGCTATTTTTTGCCTATTTCAGTGTTTCGGAGAAACAGAATATCAAACGGAGTCCAAACGGAATGAAACCTTCGGGAACGTGATTTTCTCATCAGATAAGACCCAGGAGACTTGGACCCTCTGTCAAGAAAGCCATGAGGCATTCACGAGGGTGGAGGGCGCGCCCCCCCTAGGGCGCGCCCCCCTGCCTCGTGGGGCCCCCGAAGATCCACCGACGTACTTCCTGCACCCATATATACTCATGTATACTAAAACTTCCAGAACAGATATTAGATCGGGAGTTCCGCCGCCGCAAGCCTCTGTAGCCACCAAAAGTCAATTGAGACCCTGTTCGGGCACCCTGCCGGAGGGGGGATCCCTCACCGGTGGCCATCTTCATCATCCCGGCGCTCTCCATGACGAGGAGGGAGTTGTTCACCCTCGGGGCTGAGGGTATGTACCAATAGCTATGTGTTTGATCTCTCTCTCTCTCTCTCGTGTTCTTGATTTGGCACGATCTTGATGTATCGCGAGCTTTGCTATTATAGTTGGATCTTATGTTTCTTCTCCCCCTCTACTCTCTTGTAATGAATTGAGTTTTCCCCTTGAAGTAATCTTATCGGATTGAGTCTTTAAAGATTTGAGAACACTTGATGTATGTCTTGTCGTGCGTATCCGTGGTGACAACGGGATATCACGTGATTCACTTGATGTATGTTTTGGTGATCAACTTCGGGTTCCACCCATGAACCTATGCATAGGGGTTGTCACACGTTTTCGTCGTGATTCTCCGCTAGAAACTTTGGGGCACTCTTTGAGGTTCTATGTGTTGGTTGAATAGATGAATCTAAGATTGTGTGATGCATATCGTATAATCATACCCACGGATACTTGAGGTGACATTGGAGTATCTAGGTGACATTAGGATTTTGGTTGATTTGTGTCTTAAGGTGTTATTCTAGTACGAACTCTAGGGCTATTTGTGACACATATAGGAATAGCCCAATGGATTGATTGGAAAGAATGACTTTGAGGTGGTTTCGTACCCTACCATAATCTCTTCGTTTGTTCTCCGCTATTAGTGACTTTGGAGTGACTCTTTGTTGCATGTTGAGTGATAGTTATATGATCCAACTATGTTATTATTGTTGAGAGAACTTGCACTAGTGAAAGTATGAACCCTAGACCTTGTTTCCTAGCATTGCAATACCGTTTACGCTCACTTTTACCACTTGTTACCTTGCTGTTTTTATATTTTCAGATTACAAAAACCTATATCTACCATCCATATTGCACTTGTATCACCATCTCTTCGCCGAACTAGTGCACCTATACAATTTACCATTGTATTGGGTGTGTTGGGGACACAAGAGACTCTTTGTTATTTGGTTGCAGGTTTGCTTGAGAGAGACCATCTTAATCCTACACTTCCTACGGATTGATAAACCTTAGGTCTTCCACTTGAGGGAAATTTTCTACTGTCCTACAAACCTCTGCACTTGGAGGCCCAACAACGTCTACAAGAAGAAGGTTGTGTAGTAGACATCACCTGCCGATCATCGGGCAAGTCAACTAAAGTCCACACTTTGTTCTCATACATGGATCGCATCTCAGATTTCATGGCCTCAAGCCATTTCGTGGAATCTGGGCTCATCTTGCTTCCTCATAGTTCATAGGTTTGTCATGGTCAAGTAACATGAGCTCTAGAACAGGATTACCGTAGCACTCTGGTGTGGATCTCACTATGGTTGACCTACGAGGTTCGGTAGTAACTTGGTCTGAAGTTACATGATCATCATCATTAGCTTCCTCTCTTAATTGGTGTAAGAGTCACAGGAACAGATGTCTGTGGTGAACTACTTTCCAATAAGGCAGCAGGTATAGTTACCTCATCAAGTTCTACTTTCCTCCCACTCACTTCTTTCGAGAGAAACTTCTCTAGAAAGAATCCATTCTTAGCAACAATGATCTTGCCTTTGGATCAGTGATAGAAGGTGTACCCAACAGTTACTTTTCGGTATCCTATGAAGACGCACTTCTCTGATTTGGGTTTGAGCTTATTAGGATGAAACTTTTTCACATAAGCATCACAACCCCAAACTTTATGAAATGACAGCTTAGGTTTCTTGCTAAACCACAGTTCATATGGTGTCGTCTCAATGGATTTATATGGTGCCCTTTTTTAATGTGAATGCAGCTGTCTCTAATGCATTACCCCAAAACGATAGTGGTAAATTGGTAAGAGACATCATAGATCGCACCATATCTAATAAAGTACAGTTATGATGTTCGGACACACCATTACTCTGTGGTGTTCCGGGTGGCATGAGTTTGTGAAACTATTCCACATTGTTTTAATTGAAGGCCAAACTCGTAACTCAAATATTTGTCTCCGCGATCAAATCACAGAAAACGTTATTTTCTTGTTACGATGATTTTCCACTTCACTCTGAAATTCTTTGAACTTTTCAAATGTTTCAGACTTATGTTTCATCAAGTAGATATACCCATATCTGCTCAAATCATCTGTGAAGGTGAGAAAACAACGATACCCGCCGCGAGCCTCAAGATTCATTGGACCACATACAGCAGTATGTATGATTTCCAACAAATCTGTTTCTCGCTCCATTGTTCCGGAGAATGGAGTTTTAGTCATCTTGCCCATGAGGCATGGTTGGCAAGCATCAAGTGATTCATAATCAAGTGATTCCAAAAGCCCATCAGCATGGAGGTTCTTCATGCGCTTTACACCAATATGACCTAAACGGCAGTGCCACAAATAAGTTGCACTATCATTATTAACTTTGCATCTATTTGGGTTCAATATTATGAATATGTGTGTCACTACGATCGAGATCCAACAAACTATTTTCATTGGGTGTATGACCATCGAAGGTTTTATTCATGTAAACAGAACAACAATTATTCTCTAACTTTAAATGAATAGCCGTATCGCAATAAACACAATCAAATCATATTCATGCTCAACGCAAACACCAAATAACACTTATTTAGGTTCAACACTAATCTCGTAAGTATAGGGAGTGTGTGATGCTGATGATCACATCAATCTTGGAACCACTTCCAACACACATCATCACTTCACCCTTAACTAGTCTCTGTTTATTTTGCAACTCCCATTTCGAGTTACTACTCTTAGAAACTGAACCAGTATCAAATACCGAGGGTTTGCTATAAAAACTAGTAAAGTAAACATCAATAACATGTATATCAAATATATTTTTGTTCACTTTGCCATCCTTCTTATCCGCCAAATACTTGGGGCAGTTCCGCTTCCAGTGACTAGTCCCTTTGCAGTAGAAGCACTCAGTTTCAGGCTTTAGGTCCAGACTTGGGCTTCTTCACTTGAGCAGCAACTTTCTTGTCGTTCTTCTTGAAGTTCCCCTTCTATCCCTTTGCCCTTTTCTTGAAACTAGTGGTCTTGTTAACCATCAACAGTTGATGCTCTTTCTTGATTTCTACCTTCGTCGATTTCAGCATCACGAAGAGCTTGGGAAACGTTTCCGTTATCCCTTGCATATTATAGTTCATCACGAAGTTCTAGTAACTTGGTGATAGTGACTAGAGAATTATGTCAATCACTATCTTATCTGGAAGATTAACTCCCACTTGATTCAAGCGATTGTAGTACCCAGACAATCTGAGCTCATGCTCACTGTTTGAGCTATTCTCCTCCATCTTTTAGCTATAGAACTTGTTGGAGACTTCATATCTCTCAACTCGGGTATTTGCTTGAAATATTAACTTCAACTCCTGGAACATCTCATATGGTCCATGACGTTCAAAACATCTTTGAAGTCCCGATTCTAAACCATTAAGCATGGTGCACTAAACTATCAAGTAGTCATCATATTGAGCTAGCCAAACGTTCATAACGTCTGTATATGCTCCTGCAATAGGTCTATCACCTAGTGGTGCATCTAGGACATAATTCTTCTATGCAGCAATGAGGATAAACCTCAGATCATGGACCCAGTCCGCATCATTGCTACTATCATCTTTCAACTTTGTTTTCTCTAGGAACACATATAAAACAAAGGGAAGCAACAACGCGAGCTATTGATCTACAACATTATTTGAAAAATACTATCAGGACTAAGTTCATGATAAATTAAAGTTCAATTAATCATATTACTAAAGAACTCCCACTTAGATAGACATCCTCTAATCATCTAAGTGATCACGTGATCCATATCAACTAAACCATGTCCGATCATCACGTGAGATGGAGTAGTTTTCAATGGTGAACATCACTATGTTGATCAGATCTTCTATATGATTCATGCTCGACCTTTCGGTCTCAGTGTTCTGAGGCCATATCTACATATGCTCGGCTCGTCAAGTTTAACCTGAGTATTCTGCATGTGCAAAACTGTCTTGCACCCGTTGTATTTGAACGTAGAGCTTATCACACCCGATCATCACGTGGTGTCTCAGCACGAAGAACTTTCGCAACGGTGCATACTCAGGGAGAACACTTATACCTTGAAATTTAGTGAGAAATCATCTTATAATGCTACCGTCAATCAAAGCTAGATAAGATGCATAAAAGATAAACATCACATGCAATCAATACAAGTGATATGATATGGCCATCATCATCTTGTACTTGTGATCTCCATCTCGGAAGCACCGTCATGATCACCATTGTCACCAGCGCGACACCTTGATCTCCATCGTAGCATCGTTGTTGTGTCGCCAACTGTTGCTTCTACGACTACCGCTACCGCTTAGTGATAAACTAAAGCAATTACAGGGCGATTGCATTGCATACAATAAAGCGACAACCATATGGCTCCTACCAGTTGCCGATAACTTGGTTACAAAACATGATCATCTCATACAATAAATATAGCATCATGTCTTGACCATATCACATCACAATATGCCCTACAAAACCAAGTTAGACGTCCTCTACTTTGTTGTTGCAAGTTTTACGTGGCTGCTACGGGCTGAGCAAGAACCGTTCTTACCTACGCATCAAAACCACAACGATAGTTCGTCAAGTTAGTGCTGTTTTAACCTTCTCAAGGACCGATCCACACTCGGTTCAACTAAAGTTGGAGAACCGACACCCGCCAGCCACCTGTGTGCAAAGCACGTCGGTAGAACCAGTCTCGCGTAAGCGTACGTGTAATGTCGGTTCGGGCCGCTTCATCCAACAATACCGCCGATGTTGGGGAACGTAGTAATTTCAAAAATTTACCTACGCACATGCAAGATCATGGTGATGCATAGCAACGAGAGGGGAGAGTGTTGTCTACGTACCCTCGTAGACCGGAAGCGGAAGCGTTAGCACAACGCGGTTGATGTAGTCGTACGTCTTCACGGCCCGACCGATCAAGCACCAAAACTACGGCACCTCCGAGTTCTAGCACACGTTCAACTCGATGACGATCCCCGGACTCCGATCCAGCAAAGTGTCGGGGAAGAGTTCCATCAGCACGACGGCGTGGTGACGATCTTGATGTTCTACCATCGCAGGGCTTCGCCTAAGCACCGCTACAATATTATCGAGGATTATGGTGGAGGGGGCATCGCACACGGCTAAGAGAACGATCACGTAGATCAACTTGTCTGTTTTGAGGTGCTCCCCTGCCCCTGTATATAAAGGAGCAAGGGGGAGAGGCCGGGAAGGAAAGAGAGGGAGAGGGAGAGGGAAAGAGGGGCCGCGCCCCCTTCCCCTAGTCCAATTCGGACTACCCATGGGAGGGGGCGCGCCACCTCCTAGGCTGCTGTCCTCTCTCTCCCCTCAGCCCCACTAAGGCCCAATACTTCCCCGGGGGATTCCGGTAACCCTTCCGGTACTCCGGTTTTCTCCGAAATCACCCGAAACACTTCCGGTGTCTGAATATAGCCGTCCAATATATCGATCTTTATGTCTCGACCATTTCGAGACTCCTCGTCATGTCCGTGATCATATCCGGGACTCCGAACAACCTTCGGTACACCAAAATATATAAACTCATAATGAAACTATCATTGTAACGTTAAGCATGCGGACCCTACGGGTTCGAGAACAATGTAAACATGACCGAGACACGTCTCCGGTCAATAACCAATAGCGGAACTTGGATGCTCATATTGGCTCCTACACAATCTACGAAGATCTTTTATCGGTCAGACCGCATAACAACATACGTTGTTCCCTTTGTCATCGGTATGTTACTTGCGCGAGATTTGATCGTCGGTATCTCAATACCTAGTTCAATCTCGTTACCGGCAAGTCTCTTTACTCGTTCCGTAATACATCATCCCGCAGCTAACTTATTTAGTTGCAATGCTTGCAAGGCTTATGTGATGTGCATTACCGAGAGGGCCCAGAGATAGCTCTCCAACAATCGGAGTGACAAATCCTAATCTCGAAATACGCCAACCCAACAAATACCTTCAGAGACACCTGTAGAGCACCACTGGTAGAAAAAGGGCCTATAGTCCCGGTTCATAAGGGCCTTTAGTCCCGGTTCCTGAACCGGGACTAAAGTGTCGGTACTAATGCCCTGTACCTTTAGTCCCGGTTCAATCCAGAACCGGGACTGATGGGCCTCCACGTGGGCAGTGCGCAGAGCCCAGGCAGGAGACCCTTTGGTCCGGGTTGGTGGTACCAACCGGGACCAATAGGCATCCACGCGTCAGCATTTCTGTGGCTGGGGTTTTTGTTTTTTTTTGAAGGGGGGGGGGGTTGGGGGTTTTGGGGGGTTAATTTAGGTGTTTCATATATTGTGTTTGCTAGCTATAATTAATAGAGAGAAGTGTCCTCTCTTACGTCTGTGCTTGGTCGACACTACGTACTATACATACGTATAGAGAGGACTAGACACGGTAGTTAGCTAGTAAGCAAACGAAGGAAACAGAAGATCGTCATGAACATATATGCATACAGAGAGAAGTGATATCGACCACCTCTCCTTCTCTGAGAGATTGGTCGAACAACAAGTTCTCGTATATCTATCCGACACTACCGGCTACATATATACAATAATTATCTCTTACAAATATAATCATACAAACTCATGGTCCACATAGTATTCTCCGTCTTCAGCGATCACTTGGTCAAGAAAGAATGCCACCAATTCCTCTTGAATTGCTCGCATGCGAGCTGGTGCTAGGAGTTCATCCCGCTTCCGAAACATCTAATTTGAAGAAGGGGGTCAATACATATATATATGAATGAATGAAACTCAATACAAATGATGGTAATAAAATAAAATTGTGAATGTTGTTATTTACATACTTCATATTGTTTGTCAGAGTACCCGCCCCGCTCACAGGTCGTGTGGCGGATGGACTCGCAGACGTAGTATCCACAGAAATCATTCCCTTTTTCTTGCCACAACCACTTTACAAGAAATAGAGGTTAATCAAACTGATAAGCAAGAATGCTAAATGGTATTGATGAAACTAGCACTTGAATCACTAGGAGATGCGCGGAACATGCTACTATAGTACTTACTTTCGGGTGTCTAAATTCCAGCTCCTTCGGCAGTCACGGAACTATTTTGGTGAATTTTCTCCAAACCCTGCCGGACAAAGAAAAAAATTACTTGATATCAGGAAATGAACAAAGTTGCTGATATGGTGGATAATGATCGATTTAACTTACTTCTTGAGGATTTCAGTCATGTCCGCATACTCCTGGGGATCTTTTCGTTTAGAGTCCAAGACGGTTACTACTCCCTGCTCAAGCCTAATCTCTAGGAGAATATAGTGGAAACTGCACACGCATGCATAACTCATCAATTACATTACTATAACCTGGAGTAATATATAAGGGAAACCGAATATGCACAAGACAGTAACACTCACTTGAAGTTGTAAGGAAAGAGTATTATATCTTTGTTTTCATTTTTTTGAATGATCGTAGCAAGTTGGCCTCGGTATCTCCGGGACGATGTTGAACCTCAGTTTCATCTATGAGATATGTGTTAATGAACCCAATATCACCGATTTGTCTTTTCTTCAATTCGGCGATCTTCATTCGGCATAATATAGTGAGGATAATTATAAATACATGCAATGAAAGAGATGAGCTATATAGAGAGACTTAATGACAGAAGTAGTAGTACTTACAGACAGTAGCAGGTGATCGTTGTTTTATTGAGGGCCAATTGATTGAAAAACTGATAGAAATCCTCAAATGGAATAGGCAACAGTTCAATTCCAACGAGGTCATGCTCCGGTTTAACTCTCGCATACAAAGTACTCCTCTCCCCAGACTCTCTGCAGATTTTCAAGTACCAATCATGTAATCTTCGCATCATCATTGTTAAAGATTTTTCATCTTTAACGAGAGGCTTCCCGTACTCGTATCTGTGTATCTGCACCTCCATGGTATCATAATGTACATCGTCGGGAAGGTAATCGTCAACATTGCCATAACCGGGCACCATCCTCGGATCGACGATGTCGCTAGGCACCTTGAGGGGGGGCACGATTGCTTCGCTTGTTCGCCGAGCTGGGCAATTTGTTTCCCAGCTGCTCGTCGTTCTTTCAGCCTTTGATCACTGACTGTACTTCCCGACCGCTCCGCTTCGGCCCATGTCTTTGCAATAATGCGCTCATAGTTGCCTTTCGGCGGAGACTTGGGTGGTTTTGCCAGGGCAGCCAGAGTGCGCTTCACTTTCACCGGATCTACCTTCTCCTCCGGAGGTGGATGTCTCTTTGGTCTCAACCCTTGAAACCAGTCATCCACTTCGGTTCGCGCGATCTCGGCATTCTCCTCCGGGGTCCTCTCATATGGTAACTTCTCTGGAGTCTTCAGAGAAGGACCAAATCTGTATGTCCTCCCGCCTCTGGTTGTACTGCTAGACGCCGACCGAGCAGACAGAGCGGTTGTCTTCTTTACTTGCTTACGAGGCAAAGGAGAAGGACTACAACGCGCTGGAGCAGCTGGAGCGGCGGTAGGTCTCTTCCGCCCTTGCTGACGAGGCGGAGAAGGAGGAGGCTGGCTGCTCGGGCGTGTCGGCACAGGCGGAGAAGGAGGCGGAGTGCCGCCACGCGCCGGAGAAGGAGCCGGCCGAGGGCCCTGATCGTCACTTCCCGGAGGAGGAGGCGGTGGAGGAGGCGGAGTCCCCTGACTCGCCGGAGGAGGAGGAGGAGGCGGAGGCATCCAGTTTCAGAGCAGACCCCAGCCGAGTCTCCCCTTCACCGGTAGGGTGGTCAAGCTGGAGGTCCTCAAATCCCTCCGTTATTTCATCCACCATCACCCTAGGATATCCTTCTGGAATCGGCCGGCAGTGAAAAGTTGCGCCGGGTTCAGTAGGATAAACAGAGCCAACAGCCGCCTTGACCTTCAAATTCATCCATTGCGTCATAAGGTGGCAATTTTGAGACTTCGTGATAGCATCCACGGGATAGCTGGCAGGAGCCATCAAGGCATGCTCCGGCTGAAGCAGCTCGGTGGAAGCCATGCTGCTTCTGCGCTGAGATGGCGGGGTAGCTTCGGGGGAGGCTTCGGCAGTACGTTTGCTGCGATTTGCTTCTCGTTCCTCTATCGCGTCTACCCTTGCTTGCAGCGCCTGCATTTGGGTTTGCTCCACTTTTTTCCTCCTCTCATGGGATTTGTAACCGCCTGCGTCCGGAAACCCAACCTTCCATGGAATGGAGCCTGGCGTGCCTCGTGTCCGTCCAGGGTGCTCAGGATTCCCGAGGGCCATTGTGAGCTCGTCGTTCTCTCTGTCTGGAAAGAACTTCCCTTGCTGCGTTGCTTCGATATACTGCTTAAGCTTCCTGACTGGTATGTCCATTTGATCATTCGTCCAAATGCACTTCCCTGTTACAGGGTCCAAGGTTCCGCCAGCCCCGAAGAACCAAGTCCGGCAATGGTCTGGCTAGCTAATTGTCTCTGGTTCGATCCCTTCATCAACCAGATCATTCTCAGTCTTGGCCCACTTAGGCCGGGCTACGAGGTAGCCACCTGACCCCGTGCGATGGTGAAGCATCTTCTTCGCAGCATTTTGCTTATTTGTCGCCGACATCTTCTTACTCTTTTCCGATGTCTTGTGGGCCACAAATGCGGGCCAGTGATCTCTGATCTTCTCATATATGCCCTTGAATTCTGGTGTCTCATTATTTTCGACAAACTTATTCAGCTCTTTCTTCCACCTCCTGAATAGTTCTGCCATCCTTTTAAGAGCAAAAGACTTGATTAATTTCTCTTTAACTGGGTTCTCTGGATTATCCTCTGGCGGTAGGGTGAAATTTGACTTCAGCTCAGTCCAAAGATCATTTTTCTGCATATCATTGACATAAGACACCTCAGGGTCTTCTGTAGCCGGCTTAAACCATTGCTGGATGCTTATCGGGATCTTGTCCCTAACCAGAACCCTGCACTGAGCAACAAATGCGCTCTTTGTCCGGAGGGGTTCAATCGGTTGGCCGTCGGGCGCGATTGCTATGATCTCAAACTTTTCATCCGAGCTCAACTTTTTCTTCGGGCCTCGTCTCTTTACCGAAGTTGTGCTCGATCCGGAGGGCTAGAAAAAAGAACAAAGACTTAATTAATATGTGTACATACCAAAACAATGAATGCATCAATCAGCTAGTCAGCACAGGCTTAACTAATCTATATACCTGGCTGGACTCGGTTCGGTCACCGGAGCCGTCATCACGGTCTCCTTCTTGCACCGACATTGGGTCACCGGAGCCGTCCTCATGTTCTTCTTCTTGCACCGGCATTAGGTCACTGTAGCCAGCTTGTTCACCCTCTCCTTCCAGACCATCGGTTTCGTTGAGAAACAACGAGATGGCATCACTTCCTTCTGCGATTATGTCCCTCAACAACGCTTCTTTTGCTTCGTCTAGGGCGGTGTCCATAGTTTCTACAAATATTTACAACATGGCAATTATTATTCAAACATGACAGATGGATATATTAGTACCAAACGTAGAACTAGCTACCTAATCATAGTAAGCTATCGAGTGGGGGTATATATCGACAACGACGACACTACATCTATGTCCCTCGACGACCCTCGTTCCCGATAAAAAAAAGAGGAAGAAGAAGAAAAAAAAAGAGGAGAAGAAAGAATAGAGGAGAAGAACTCCTCTATTCTTTCTTCTTTTTTTTTCTTCTTCCTCTTATTTTTTTATCCTCTTCTTCCTCTCATGTTCGAGAGCATCGCTGAGGGGTCGGGAGGTTGCCTAGTGTCAAAGGATTCAAAAAAACCATGTCTTCATCATTAGGCGAAAGTAACATGTGCATGATGGTACGAAGCTCTCCAAAGTCATTTTGGAACGGAGTCCTAGATAGGATAATTCGCTTTTTGGTACAAAGTTCAGCAAGAACCTTCCAAATATTGTTATTTGGAAGGCCTTTGCTGAAATTCATACAAGAAGGCAAATTATCCTATCCGGGACACCATTCCAAAATAATTTTGGAGGACTTCTTCATGCCCTGGTTACTTCTGGCTAATGATGAAGCCATGGATTTCTTCAATACTTTGACACTAGGAAACCTCTCTCGACCCCTCGACGACCCTGGAACCCTCGACCCCTCGGTGATCCTCTTCTTCCTCTCATGTTCGAGAGGATAGCCGAGGGGTCAGGAGGTTGCGTAGTGTCAAAGGATTCAACAAAACCATGTCTTCATCATTAGGCGAAAGTAACATGTGCATGATGGTACGAAGCTCTCCAAAGTTATTTTGGAACGGAGTCCTTGATAGGATAATTCGCTTTTTGATACAAAGTTCAGCAAGAACCTTCCAAATATCGTTATTTGGAAGGCCTTTGCTGAAATTCATACAAAAAGGAAAATTATCCTATCTGGGACACCATTCCAAAATAATTTTGGAGGACTTCGTCATGCCCTGGTTACTTCCGGCTAATGATGAAGCCATGGATTTCTTCAATACTTTGACACTAGGAAACCTCTCTCGACCCCTCGGCGATCCTCGACCCCTCGAACCCTCGACGACCCTGGAACCCTCGACCCCTAGACGACCCTGGAACCCTCGACCCTCGACCCTATAGAACCCTCGAACCCTCGACCCTGAAACCCTCGACCCTTGACCCCTTAACGATCCTCAACCCTCTACCCTAGTTCCCGACCCTCGACCCCTCGGCGATCCTCGACACCCTCGTTCCCGATAAAAATTAAGAAGAAGAAGAAAAAAAGAGGAGAAAGAAAAGGAGAAGAAGCTCCTCTATTCCTTCTTATTCTCCTCTTTTTTTCTTCTTCTTCCTCTTCTTCCTCTCCTCGTCTTCTCCTTCTTCTTCTCCTTCTTTCTCTACTTATTTTCCTTTTCCTTATTTTACTTTTTCCTCTCCACTAACATAAAATGCACTAACCTAAAATGCAACAAACATAAAATGCACTAAATCGATCAACTAACCTAAAATCAGTGATAAAATGCACTAACCTAAAATCGATATCTATTAACAACTTAAAAAATTAATACATATATGAAAAAATGCATATATGAAAAAAAACATCATCATATCATCAACAGAAAAAATAGTATTTTTTCTAAAAATCTATCTTTTGCATATATACATCAACATATATATACACTAACCTAAAATGCACAAAAATGCTATCGGAGAGGGGGTATATCGACCCCCCTCATGTATCCACATACATACATCTATACATACATACATTTCTCATATATACATACATACATTTCTCATATATAAGTTTTTCTTCTTCTTCCTTTCTTCCTTCTTCCTAGCTAGATATATAAATTTTTGCATATATAAAATACATATATACTTGCATATATGTATAAATTTTTGCATATATAAACTTTTGCATATATAAAGTTTTTCTAAAATCTAACTTTTGCATATATGAACATATATACACAGAGAACATATACATATATGCACATTTTTATAATAATGAAAAAAATAAGAGGAAAGGGCGCCGGCGGCCAGACCGAAGGTGGCGGCGTGTGGTCGGGGCGACGGCGACGGGGTGGGGGAAGGGGCGGCGCGCACGGCGACGGTGACGGGGTCGGGGAAGGGGCGGCGCGTGCGGCGACAACGACGGGGTCGGGGAACGGGTGGCGCGCGCGGCGACGGCGATGGTGTCGGGGCCGGCAGGGGCGTCGGGCGCGGCGACGGTGTCGGGGCAGTGGCTCGGCGGCGGCGACGGCGAGGTGGACCAGCCTGACGGCGTCGGGGCAGGGCTCGGCGGCGACGGCGACGAGGAGCAGAAGGCGTCGGGGCGAGAAGAAACAGATGGATTTTGGCGAAAACTACAAAGTGCTGTATATATAGCAAGAGCATTGGTCTCGGTTGGTGCTACGACCCGGGACTAATGCCCCGTTTTAGTCCTGGTTGGTGCCACCAACCGGGACCAAAGGCCTCTTTTCAGCAGCCCAAAGGGCGGGAAGCGGCGGCCTTTGGTCCCGGTTGGTGGCACCAACCAGGACTAAAGGGGGCATTAGTCCCGGGTCGTAGCACCAACCGGGACTAATGCCCCCCTTAGTCCCGGTTGGTGCCACCAACCGGGACCAAAGGCCTGTGCTGCCCCGAACCCAAATATTTAGTGCCACCTCGCTAGTTGAGAGGGAGGCGCACCTGTTTATAAGGTGCGGTGCGCCTTCCCTCTCGAGCTCCTCTCTAAAGCAGGCTTTCGCGCCTAACACTGCAATCTGTGCCTGTGGGCCTACTGGGCCTCCCGCGGGCCTGAATCCTGGCCCATTGTAGGGTTTCTAGTCGTATTCAGGCCGTGGGGGCCCAGTAGGTGGCATTTTTTGTTTTTTTTTGTTTCTACTTAGAACTAAATACTTATAGTTTTGTATTGATTTATTTTTTATTTTAGGTCACAAAAATTATAAACTTTCTGTTAGTGCCATTAGTTTTAAAATTTGAATAGTTTAAATTTGATTTTTTTTAAATTTGTGTGAATCACTAGTTTATGAATAACTTTACTATAAAAATTGATTTTTGAGTCAATCTTTTTCCTGCTATTTAATATTACTGTGTTTTATCATTATACTCAATTTGGTAATTTTAGTTAGTCGTATCAAATATTATAGGGGTGAGCCCTATTTTTCCAGTTTTTTTGTTTTGTTTTCTGCATTATTTATTTCCTTTTGTTTTTTGCTTCATTTTTTAATTCTTTTTGCTTTTAGTTTTAGAAAAATTATAAACTTTCTGTTAGTGCCATTAGTTTTCAAATTTGAAAACACTTTTTTAGTTTTTTTGTTTTCTTTGTTGCTTTATTTATTTTATTTTGTTTCTACTTACAACAAAATACTTATTGTTGCTATTTTATTTTTTTCTAGTTTTTTTGTTTTGTTTTCTGTATTATTTATTTTCTTTTGTTTTTTGCTTTATTTTTAAATTCTTTTTGCTTTTAGGTCAGCAAAATTATAAACTTTCTGTTAGTGCCATTAGTTTTAGAAAAAATATAAACTTTCTGTTAGTGCCATTAGTTTTCAAATTTGAATAGTTAAAATTTGAACATAGATGCACCTATAGAGAAAATTCGACCTAAATTCATAGTTTTCAAATGAACTCTGAAAAAGTTGGCATAGCATACTCGTGTGTTACAAATTTGGCATGGTATCATCATAATAGTTGCGGGAGAAAATCTTCACTTTTTCTTCGCTTGTGTCATTTGCTTATTGCGCCGTAACCATGGATAATCTTCATTGTTTATCAGGATGCTTGGGTCAGCCTTGACATTGAAGGGAGGAATTTCATGAAACTTTTCATAATCTTCATACATGTCTGTCTTGCCGTCCACTCCCAGGATGTCCCTTTTTCCTGAAAGAACTATGTGGCGCTTTGGCTCATCGTATGATGTATTCGCTTCCTTATCTTTTCTTTTTCTCGGTTTGGTAGACATGTCCGTCACATAGATAACCTGTGCCACATCATTGGCTAGGACGAATGGTTCATTAGTGTACCCAAGATTTTTTAGATCCACTGTTGTCATTCCGTACTGTGGGTCTACCTGTACCCCGCCGCCTAACAGATTGACCCATTTGGACTTAAACAAAGGGACCTTAAAATCAGGTCCATAGTCAAGTTGCCATATGTCCACTATGTAACCATAATATGTATCCTTTCCGCTCTTGGTTGCTGCATCAAAGCGGACACCGCTGTTTTGGTTGGTGCTCTTTTGATCTTGGGCGATCGTGTAAAATGTATTCCCATTTATCTCGTATCCTTTGTAAGTCAATACAGTCAAAGATGGTCCCCTGGACAACAAGTACAACTCATCACAAACAGTGTTGTCACCTCTGAGACGTGTTTCCAACCAACTGCTGAAAGTCCTGATGTGTTCACATGTAATCCAGTCGTCGCACTGCTCCGGGTGTTTGGAGCGCAGACTGTTCTTGTGTTCATCGACATACCGGGTCACCAAGGTAGAGTTCTATAGAACTGTGTAGTGTGCTTGAGACCAAGAATATCCGTCCCTGCATATTATTGAGTATCTTCCAAGAGTGCCTTTTCCAGTCAGTCTCCCCTCATACCGTGATTTAGGGAGACCTATCTTGTTAAGGCCAGGAATGAAGTCAACACAAAACCCGATAACATCCTCTGTTTGATGGCCCATGGAGATGCTTCCTTCTGTCCTAGCGCGATTATGGACATATTTCTTTAGGACTCCCATGAACCTCTCAAAGGGGAACATATTGTGTAGAAATACGGGGCCCAGGATGAAAATCTCGTCGACTAGATGAACTAGGACGTGCGTCATGATATTGAAGAAGGATGGTGGGAACACCAGCTCGAAACTATCAAGACATTGCGCCACATCACTCCTTAGCCTTGGTACGATTTCTGGATCGATCACCTTCTAAGAGATTGCATTGAGGAATGCACATAGCTTCACAATGGCTAATCGGACGTTTTCCGATAGAAGCCCCCTCAATGCAACCGGAAGCAGTTGCGTCATAATCACGTGGCAGTCATGAGACTTTAGGTTCTGAAACTTTTTCTCTGGCATATTTATTATTCCCTTTATATTCGACGAGAAGCCAGTCGTGACCTTCATACTGAGCAGGCATTCAAAGAAGATTTCTTTCTCTTCTTTCGTAAGAGCGTAGCTGGCAGGACCTTTATACTGCTTCGGAGGCATGCCGTCTTTTTCGTGCAAACGTTGCAGGTCCTCCCATGCCTCAGGTGTATCTTTTGTCTTCCCATACACGCCCAAGAAGCCTAGCAGGTTCACGCAAAGGTTCTTCGTCACGTGCATCATGTCGATTGAGGAGCGGGCCTCTAGGTCTTTCCAGTAGGGTAGGTCCCAAAATATAGATTTCTTCTTCCACATGGGTGTGTGTCCCTCAGCGTCATTCAGAACAGCTAGTCCACCGGGACCCTTTCCAAAGATTACGTAGTGTAAATCATTGACCAAAGCAAGCACGTGATCATCGGTGTGCATGGCGGGCTTCTTCCGGTGATCTGCCTCGCCTTTGAAATGCTTGCCTTTCTTTCGACATTGATGGTTGGTCGGAAGAAATCGACGATGGCCTAGGTACACATTCTTCCTGCATTTGTCCAGGTATATACTTTCAGTGTCATCTAAACAGTGCGTGCATGCGTGGTATCCTTTGTTTGTCTGTCCTGAAAGGTTACTGAGAGCGGGCCAATCATTGATGGTCACGAATAGCAACGCCTTAAGGTTAAATTCCTCCTGTCTGTGCTCATCCCACGTACGTACACCGTTTTCATTCCATAGCTGTAAAAGTTCTTCAACTAATGGCCTTAGGTACACATCAATTTCGTTGCCGGGTTGCTTAGGGCCTTGGATGAGAACTGGCATCATAATGAACTTCCGCTTCATGCACATCCAAGGAGGAAGGTTATACATACATAGATTCACGGGCCAGGTGCTGTGATTGCTGCTCTGCTCCCCGAAAGGATTAATTCCATCCGCACTTAAAGAAAACCATACATTCCTTGGGTCCTTTGCAAACTCATCCCAGTACTTTCTCTCAATTTTTCTCCACTGCGACCCGTCAGCGGGTGCTCTCAACTTCCCATCTTTCTTTCGGTTCTCACTGTGCCATCGCATCAACTTGGCATGCTCTTTGTTTTTGAACAGACGTTTCAACCATGGTATTATAGGAGCATACCACATCACCTTCGCAGGAACTCTCTTCCTAGGGGGCTCGCCGTCAACATCACCAGGGTCATCTCGTCTAATCTTATACCGTAATGCACCGCATACCGGGCATGCGTTCAGATCCTTGTATGCACCGCGGTAGAGGATGCAGTCATTAGGGCATGCATGTATCTTCTCCTCCTCCAATCCTAGAGCGCATACGACCTTCTTTGCTGCGTATGTACTTTCGGGCAATTCGTTATCCTTTGGAAGCTTCTTCTTCAATATTTTCAGTAGCTTCTCAAATCCTTTGTCAGCCACAGCATTCTCTGCCTTCCACTGCAGCAATTCCAGTACGGTACCGAGCTTTGTGTTGCCATCTTCGCAATTGGGTATAACCCTTTTTTGTGATCCTCTAACATGCGATCGAACTTCAGCTTCTCCTTTTGACTAATGCATTGCGTCCTTGCATCGACAATGACCCAGCGGAGATCATCATCATCGGGCACATCGTCTGGTTCCTCTTGATCTTCAGCAGCTTCACCCGTTGTAGCATCATTGGGCACATCGTCTGGTTCCTCTTGATCTTCACCAGCTCCCCCCGTTGTAGCATCACCGTATTCAGGGGGCACATAGTTGTCATCGTAGTCTTCTTCTTCGCCGTCTTCCATCATAACCCCTATTTCTCCGTGCCTCGTCCAAACACTATAGTGTGGCATGAAACCCTTGTAAAGCAGGTGGGAGTGAAGGATTTTCCGGTTAGATTAAGACCTCGTATTCCCACATTCAGTGCATGGACAACACATAAAACCATTCTGCTTGTTTGCCCTAGCCGCATCGAGAAACTCATGCACGCCCTTAATGTACTCGCGGGTGTGTCTGTCACTGTACATCCATTGCCGGTTCATCTGCGTGCATTATATATAATTAAGTGTCCAAATTAATAGAAGTTCATCATCACATTAAAACCAAAGTGCATACATAGTTCTCATCTAACAACATATAGCTCTCCAGAGCATCTAATTAATTAAACCATACATTGAAACTATGTAAAACATTTCAATGCAAAAACAAATGCG
This sequence comes from Triticum urartu, assembly GCF_003073215.2. Classification (NCBI taxonomy): domain Eukaryota; kingdom Viridiplantae; phylum Streptophyta; class Magnoliopsida; order Poales; family Poaceae; genus Triticum; species Triticum urartu. Next base: position 489,109,070 of record NC_053022.1, on the reverse strand, counting down.
ATCATAATCGCAACCAAGGTAACAATTGATCCAACGGCATAATGATACCAAGCCTCGGTATGAATGGCATATTTTCTAATCTTCCTAATCTTCAAGTGCATTGCATCCATCTTGATCTTGTGTTCATCGACGACATCCGCAACATGCAACTCCAATATCATCTTCTCCTCCTCAATTTTTTTTATTTTTTCCTTCAACAAATTGTTTTCTTCTTCAACTAAATTTAACCTCTCGGCAATAGGGTCGGTTGGCATTTCCGATTCACCTACATCCTAGATAAATAAAATCTATGTCACGTTGGTCGGCATAATTTTCATAAACAATAAATGAACCAATAGTTATAAAGATAATATACATACCACATCCGAATCATAGACAGGACGAGGGCCGACGGGGGCGGATACCAAAACCATCGCACTATATAAGATGCAATAATAAATGTAAGAAAATGATACAAGTATCTATCTAAACATACAAGTAAGAATATTTTTCCTTTCAGAAAGAAGATAAGAACAAGAGGCTCACCACGGTGGTGTCGGTGATGAGATCGGCGCGGGTGATCGACGGCGGTGAAGACGGGGACGGGGCGTGACGGACCGCTAAATCTAGACAAATCTCGAGGAAAATGGAGCTTGGAGGTCGAGCTTCGAGAGGAGAAAGCTTAAGTAGTGTGGCTCGGGCATTCCATCGAACACCTCATGTGCATAGGAGGTGAGCTAGAGCACCACAAAGCCCTCTCCCCCTCGGCCAGACAAAATAGAGCACTGTGCTCTGCTCTTGTGCGAGGGGGTATATATAGGCACCTCATTGGTCCCGGTTGGTGGCATGAACCAGGACCAAAGGGGAGCCTTTGGTCCCGGTTCAAGCCACCAACCGGGACCAATGGTGGTGGGCCAGGAGCGAGGCCCATTGGTCCCGGTTCATCCCACCAACCGGGACCAAAAGGTCCAGATGAACCGGGACCAATGGCCCACGTGGCCCGGCCGGCCCCCTGGGCTCATGAACCGGGACCAATGCCCACATTGGTCCCGGTTCTAGACTGAACCGGGACTAATGGGCTGACCCGGCCTGGACCAAAGCCCTGTTTTCTACTAGTGCACCTTTATAATCACCTAGTTACGTTGTGACGTTTGGTAGCACACAAAGTGTCCCTCCGGTAAACGGGAGTTGCATAATCTCATAGTCATAGGAACATGTATAAGTCATGAAGAAAGCAATAGGAACAAACTAAACGATCAAGTGCTAAGCTAACGAAATGGGTCAAGTCAATCACATCATTCTCCTAATGATGTGATCTCGTTAATCAAATGACAACTCTTGTCTATGGTTAGGAAACTTAACCATCTTCGATCAACGAGCTAGTCAAGTAGAGGCATACTAGTGACACTATGTTTGTCTATGTATTCACACATGTATTATGTTTCCGGTTAATACAATTCTAGCATGAATAATAAACATTTATCGTGATACAAGGAAATAAATAATAACTTTATTATTGCCTCTAGGGCATATTTCCTTTAGTCTCCCACTTGCACTAGAGTCAATAATCTAGATTACACAGTAATGATTCTAACACCCATGGAGCCTTGGTGCTGATCATGTTTGGCTCGTGGAAGAGGCTTAGTCAGCGGGTCTGCAACATTCAAATCCGTATGTATCTTCCAAATTTCTATGTCTCCCACTTGGACTAAATCCGGAATGGAATTGAAGCGTCTCTTGATGTGCTTGGTTCTCTTGTGAAATCTGGATTCCTTTGCCAAGGCAATTGCACCAGTATTGTCACAAAAGATTTTCATTGGACCCGATGCACTAGGTATGACACCTAGATCGGATTTGAACTCCTTCATCCAGACTCCTTCATTTGCTGCTTCCGAAGCAGCTATGTACTCTGCTTCACATGTAGATCCCGCCACAACGCTTTGTTTTGAACTGCACCAACTGACAGCTCCTCCGTTTAGTAAAAATACATATCCGGTTTGTGATTTAGAATCGTCCGGATCAGTGTCAAAGCTTGCATCAACGTAACCATTTACGATGAGCTCTTTGTCACCTCCATATACGAGAAACATATCCTTAGTCCTTTTCAGGTATTTCAGGATGTTCTTGACCGTTGTCCAGTGATCCACTCCTGGATTACTTTGGTACCTCCCTGCTAGACTTATAGCAAGGCACACATCAGGTCTGGTACACAGCATTGTATACATTATAGAGCCTACGGCTGAAGCATAGGGAACATCTTTCATTTTCTCTCTATCTTCTGCGGTGGTCGGACATCGAGTCTTACTCAACTTCACACCTTGTAACACAGGCAAGAACCCTTTCTTTGCTTGATCCATTTTGAACTTCTTCAAAACCTTGTCAAGGTATGTGCTTTGTGAAAGTCCAATTAAGCGTCTTGATCTATCTCTATAGATCTTAATGCCCAATATGTAAGCAGCTTCACCGAGGTCTTTCATTGAAAAACTCTTATTCAAGTATCCCTTTATGCTATCCAGAAATTCTATATTATTCCAAATCAATAATATGTCATCCACATATAATATCAGAAATTCTACAGAGCTCCCACTCACTTTCTTGTAAATACAGGCTTCTCCAGAAGTTTGTACAAAACCAAATGCTTTGATCACACTATGAAAGCGTTTATTCCAACTCCGAGAGGCTTGCACCCGTCCATAAATGGATCGCTGGAGCTTGCACACTTTGTTAGCTCCCTCTGGATCGACAAAACCTTCTGGTTGCATCATACACAACTCTTCTTCCAGAAATCCATTCAGGAATGCAGTTTTGACATCCATTTGCCAAATTTCATAATCATAAAATGCGGCAATTGCTAACATGATTCGGACAGACTTAAGCATCGCTACGGGTGAGAAGGTCTCATCGTAGTCAATCCCTTGAACTTGTCAAAAACCTTTTGCAACAAGTCGAGCTTTATAGACAGTAACATTACCGCCAGCGTCAGTCTTCTTCTTGAAGATCCATTTATTTTCAATTGCTTGCCGATCAACGGGCAAGTCAACCAAAGTCCACACTTTGTTCTCATACATGGATCCCATCTCAGATTTCATGGCTTCTAGCCATTTTGCGGAATCTGGGCTCACCATCGCTTCTTCATAGTTCGTAGGTTCATCATGATCTAGTAGCATGACTTCCAGAACAGGATTACCGTGTCACTCTGGTGCGGATCTTACTCTGGTTGATCTACGAGGTTCGGTAGTAACTTGATCTGAAGTTTCGTGATCATTATCATTAGCTTCCTCACTAATTGGTGTAGGTGTCACAGAAATCGGTTTGTGTGATGTACTACTTTCCAATAAGGGAGCAGGTATAGTTACCTCATCAAGTTCTACTTTTCTCCCACTCACTTCTTTCGAGGGAAACTCCTTCTCTAGAAAAACTCTGAATTTAGCAACAAAAGTCTTGCCTTCGGATCTGTTATAGAAGGTGTACCCAACAGTCCCCTTTGGGTATCCTATGAAGACACATTTCTCCGATTTGGGTTCGAGCTTATCAGGTTGAAGCTTTTTCGCATAAGCATCGCAGCCCCAAACTTTCAGAAACGACAACTTTGGTTTCTTGCCAAACCACAGTTCATAAGGCGTTGTCTCAACGGATTTCGATGGTGTCCTATTTAATGTGAATCCAGCCGTCTCTAAAGCATAACCCCAAAACAATAACGGTAAATCAGTAAGAGACATCATAGATCGCACCATATCTAATAAAGTACAATTACGACGTTCGGACACACCATTACGCTGTGGTGTTCCGGGTGGCGTGAGTTGCGAAACTATTCCGCATTGTTTCAAATGTAGACCAAACTCGTAACTCAAATATTCTACTCCATGATCAAATCATAGAAACTTTATTTTCTAGTTACGATGATTTTCAACTTCACTCTGAAATTCTTTAAACTTTTCAAATGTTTTAGACTTATGTTTCATTAAGTAGATATACCCATATCTGCTTAAATCATCTGTGAAGGTGAGAAAATAACGATATCCGCCACGAGCCTCAACATTCATTGGACCACATACATCTGTATGTATGATTTCCAACAAATCCGTTGGTCTCTCCATAGTACCAGAGAACGGCGTTTTAGTCATCTTACCCATGAGGCACGGTTCGCAAGTACCAAGTGATTCATAATCAAGTGGTTCCAAAAGTCCATCAGTATGGAGTTTCTTCATGCGCTTTACACCGATATGACCTAAACGGCAGTGCCACAAATAAGTTGCACTATTATTATCAACTCTGTATCTTTTGATTTCAACATTATGAATATGTGTATCACTACTATCGAGATTCATCAAAAATAGACCATAAAAGATATTACTCATATAAATAGAACAACCATTATTCTCTGATTTAAATGAATAACCATCTCGCATCAAACAAGATCCAGATATAATGTTCATGCTCAACGCTGGCACCAAATAACAATTATTTAGGTCTAATACTAATCCTGAAGGTAGATGTAGAGGTAGCGTGCCGACCGCGATCACATCGACTTTGGAACCATTTCCCACGCGCATCGTCACCTCATCCTTAGCCAATCTTCGCTTGATCCGTAGCCCCTATTTCGAGTTGCAAATGTTAGCAACAAAACCAGTATCAAATACTCAGGTGCTACTGCGAGCATTAGTAAGGTACACATCAACAACATGTATATCACATATACCTTTGTCCACTTTGCCATCCTTCTTATCCGTCAAATACTTGGGGCAGTTCCGCTTCCAGTGACCAGTCTGCTTGCAGTAGAAGCACTCAGTCTCAGGCTTAGGTCCAGACTTGGGTTTCCTCTCCTGAGCAGCAACTTGTTTGCTGTTCTTCTTGAAGTTCCCTTTCTTCTTCCCTTTGCCCTTTTTCTTGAAACTGGTGGTCTTATTGACCATCAACACTTGATGCTCCTTCTTTATTTCTACCTCCATGGCTTTTAGCGTTGCAAAGAGCTCAGGAATAGTCTTATTCATCCCTTGCATATTATAGTTCATCACGAAGATTTTGTAGCTTGGTGGCAGTGATTGAAGAACTCTGTCAATGACACTATCAACATGAAGATTAACCCCCAGTTGAGTCAAGTGATTATGATACCCAGACATTTTGAGTATATGTTCACTGACAGAACTATTCTCCTCCATCTTGCAGCTATAGAACTTATTGGAGACTTCATATCTCTCAATCCGGGCATTTGCTTGAAATATTAACTTCAACTCCTGGAACATCTCATATGCTCCATGACATTCAAAACGTCGTTGAAGACCCGGTTCTAAGCTGTAAAGCATGGCACACTGAACTATCGAGTAGTCATCAGCTTTGCTCTGCCAGACGTTCATAACATCTGGTGTTGCTCCTGCAGCAGGCTTGGCACTTAGCGGTGCTTCCAGGACGTAATTCTTCTGTGCAGCAATGAGGATAATCCTCAAGTTACGGACCCAGTCCGTGTAATTGCTACCATCATCTTTCAACTTTGGTTTCTCAAAGAACGCATTAAAATTCAACGGAACAACAGCACGAGCCATCTATCTACAATCAAACATAGACAAGCAAGATACTATCAGGTACTAAGTTCATGATAAATTTAAGTTCAATTAATCATATTACTTAAGAACTCCCACTTAGATAGACATCCCTATAATCCTCTAAGTGATCACGTGATCCAAATCAACTAAACCATGTCCGATCATCACGTGAGATGGAGTAGTTTCAATGGTGAACATCACTATGTTGATCATATCTACTATATGATTCACGCTCGGCCTTTCAGTCTCCATGTTCCGAGGACATATCTGTTATATGCTAGGCTCGTCAAGTTAAACCTGAGTATTTCGCTTGTGCAACTGTTTTGCACCCGTTGTATTTGAACGTAGAGCCTATCACACCCGATCATCACATGGTGTCTCAGCACGAAGAACTTTCGCAAGCGTGCATACTCAGGGAGAACACTTATACTTTGATAATTTAGTGAGGGATCATCTTATAATGCTACCGTCCATCAAAGCAAGATAAGATGCATAAAAGATAAACATCACATGCAATCAATATAAGGGATATGATATGGCCATCATCATCTTGTGCTTGTGATCTCCATCTTCGAAGCACCGTCATGATCACCATCGTCACCGGCGCAACACCTTGATCACCATCATAGCATCATTGTCGTCTCGCCAATCTTATGCTTCCACAACTATCGCTACCGCTTAGTGATAAAGTAAAGCATTACAGTGCAATTGCATTGCGTACAATAAAGCGACAACCATATGGCTCTTGCCAGTTGCCGATAACTTGGTTAAAAAACATGATCATCTCATACAATAAAATTTAGCATCATGTCTTGACCATATCACATCACAACATGCCCTGCAAAAACAAGTTAGATGTCCTCTACTTTGTTGTTGCAAATTTTACGTGGCTGCTACGGGCTTACCAAGAACCGTTCTTACCTACGCATCAAAACCACAACGATAGTTTGTCAAGTTTGTGCTGTTTTAACCTTCGCAAGGACCGGGCGTAGCCACACTCGGTTCAACTAAAGTTGGAGAAACTGACACCCGCCAGCCACCTGTGTGCAAAGCACGTCGGTAGAACCAGTCTTGCGTAAGCGTACGCCTAATGTCGGTCTGGGCCGCTTCATCCAACAATACCGCCAAACCAAAGTATGACATGCTGGTAAGCAGTATGACTTATATCGCCCACAACTCACTTGTGTTCTACTCGTGCATAACATCAACGCATAAAACCTAGGCTCGGATGCCACTGTTGGGTAACATAGTAATTTCAAAAATTTACCTACGCACACGCAAGATCATGGTGATGCATAGCAACGAGAGGGGAGAGTGTTGTCTACGTACCCTCGTAGACCGGAAGCGGAAGCATTAGCACAACGCGGTTGATGTAGTCGTACGTCTTCACGGACCAACAGATCAAGCACCGAAACTACGGCGCCTCCGAGTTGTAGCCCACGTTCAGCTCGATGACGATCCCCGAACTCCGATCCAGCAAAGTGTCGGGGAAGAGTTCCGTCAGCACGACGGCGTGGTAACGATCTTGATGTTCTACCGTCGCAGGGCTTTTCCTAAGCACCGCTACAATATTATCGAGGATTATGGTGGAGGGGGGCACCGCACACGGCTAAGAGAACGATCACGTAGATCAACTTGTGTGTCTAGAGGTGCCCCCCTGCCCCTGTATATAAAGGAGCAAGGGGGAGAGGCCGGCCGGCCCTTGGGGCGCGCCAAGGAGGGGGGAGTCCTCCTCCTAGTAGGAGTAGGACTCCCCTTTCCTAGTCCAACTAGGAAGAGAGAAGGGGGAAGGAAAGAGAGGGAGAGGGAGAGGGAAAGAGGGGCCGCGCCCCCTTCCCCTAGTCCAATTCGGACTCCCCATGGGAGGGGCGCGCCACCTCCTGGGCTGCTGCCCTCTCTCTCCCCTCAGGCCCACTAAGGCCCAATACTTCCCCGGGGGTTCCGATAACCCTTCCGACACTCCGGTTTTCTCCGAAATCACCCGAAACACTTCCGGTGTCCGAATATAGCCGTCCATTATATCGATCTTTATGTCTCGACCATTTTGAGACTCCTCATCATGTCCGTGATCATATCCGGGACTCCGAACAACCTTCGGTACATCAAAATATATAAACTCATAATGAAACTGTCATCGTAACGTTAAGCGTGCGGACCCTACGGGTTCAAGAACAACGTAGACATGACCGAGACACGTCTCCGGTCAATAACCAATAGCGGAACCTGGACGCTCATATTGGCTCCTACATATTCTACGAAGATCTTTTATTGGTCAGACCGCATAACAACAACGTTGTTCCCTTTGTCATCGGTATGTTACTTGCCCGAGATTTGATCGTCGGTATCTCAATACCTAGTTCAATCTCGTTACCGGCAAGTCTCTATACTCGTTCCATAATACATCATCCTGCAGCTAACATATTAGTTGCAATGCTTGCAAGGCTTATGTGATCTGCGTTACCAAGAGGGCCCAGAGATACCTCTCCGACAATCGGAGTGACAAATCCTAATCTCGAAATACGCCAACCCAACAAGTACCTTCGGAGACACTTGTAGAGCACCTTTATAATCACCCAGTTACGTTGTGACGTTTGGTAGCACACAAAGTGTTCCGCCGGTAAACGGGAGTTGCATAATCTCATAGTCATAGGAACATGTATAAGTCATGAAGAAAGCAATAGCAACAAACTAAACGATTAAGTGCTAAGCTAACGAAATGGGTCAAGTCAATCACATCATTCTCCTAATGATGTGATCCCGTTAATCAAATGACAACTCATGTCAATGGTTAGGAAACATAACCATCTTTGATCAACGAGCTAGTCATGTAGAGGCATACTAGTGACACTATGTTTGTCTATGTATTCACACATGTATTATGTTTCCGGTTAATACAATTCTCGCATGAATAATAAACATTTATCATGATATAAGGAAATAAATAATAACTTTATTATTGCCTCTAGGGCATATTTCCTTCAGTCGAACCAAAGTATGACATGCTGGTAAGCAATATGACTTGTATCGCCCACAACTCACTTGTGTTCTACTCGTGCATATAACATCTACGCATAAAACTTGCTCGGATGCCACTGTTGGGGAACATAGTAATTTTAAAAAAATTCCTACCCACACACAAGATCATGGTGATGCATAGCAACAAGAGGGGAGAGTGTGTCCACGTACCCTCGTAGACCGAAAGCGGAAGCGTTAGCACACCGCGGTTGATGTAGTTGTACGTCTTCACAATCCGACCGATGCAAGTACTGAATGCACGACACCTCCGAGTTTAGCACACGTTCAACTCGATGACATCCCGCGAGCTTCGATCCAGCAGAGCTTTGCCGGAGAGTTTCGTCAGCACGACGACGTGGTGACGGTGATGATGTTGTTACCGACGCAGGGCTTCGCCTAAGCACCGCTACGATATAACCGAGGTGGAATATGGTGGAGGGGGGCACCACACACGGCTAAGAGATCAATAGATCAATTTTTGTGTCTCCAAGAGGTGCCCCCTCCACGTATATAAAGGAGGGAGAGGAGGAGGGGCGGCCAAGGAGGAGGAGGCACGCCCAAGGGGGGCAATCCTACTCCAAGTAGGATTCCATCCTCTTTCCTAGTCCTAGTAGGATAGGGGAAGGAAGGGGAGGAGAAGAAGAAGGAAAGGGGGGCCGACTGATAACCCACAAGTATAGGGGATCAATTGGAGCCTCTTCCGATAAGTAGGAGTGTCGAACCCAACGAGGATCTAAAGGTATAACAAATATTCCCTCAAGTTCTATCGACCACCGATACAACTCTACGCACGCTTGACGTTCGCTTTACCTAGAACAAGTAGGAAACTAGAAGTACTTTGTAGGTGTTGTTGGATATGTTTGCAAGAATACAAAGAGCGCGTAAATAAAAAGTAGGGGTTGTTTAGATAAAGACACAACTAAATTAGTTTTAGTAAAGAGCTTGTTGTCACGAGAAAGTTATTTGTCCCTAGGCAATCGATAAGTAGACCGGTAATCATTATTGCAATTTTATTTGAGGGAGAGGCATAAGCTAACATACTTTCTCTACTTGGCTCATATGCACTTATGATTGGAAATCTAGCAAGAATCCGCAACTACTAAAGATAATTAAGGTAAAACCCAACCGTAGCATTAAAGTATCAAGTCCCCTTTATCCCATACACAAACAACCTACTTACTCGGGTCTGTGCTTCTGTCACTCACGCCTCCCACCATAAGCAAATCATGAACATATTGCAAACCCTACAGCGGGGATCCCTCACGCTTGCGCGACACGGAGAGCACCATAGGACAGCACCTATAATAAAACATGCAACTCAAACCAATCACGATCATCAATTAACACATAGGACAAAACGGATCTACTCAAACATCATAGGATAGCCATACATCATTGGATAGCATTGAGCACCATGTTTAAGTAGAGATTATAGCGGGTAAGAGATATGTTACACCGCTGCATAGAGGGGGAAAGAGTTGGTGATGATGGCGGTGAAGTTGTTGGTGAAGATTGCGGTGATGATGATGGCCACGGCAGCGTTCCGGCGCCACCGGACGAGAAGGGGAGAGGGGGCCCCTTCGTCTACTCTTTCCTTGACCTCCTCCCTAGATGGGAGAAGGGTTTCCCCTCTGGTGCTTGGCCTCCATGGCGTGGGAGGGGCAAGAGCCCCTCCGAGATTGGATCTGTCTCTCTGTCTCTCTCTGTTTTTGCGTTCTGGTAATCTGCCCTTTCACCGTTTCGTATATATGTGGAGATCCGTAATTCCGATTGGATTGAAACCTTCGCCGAGATTTTTTCTTCTGAAAATTAGCTTTCTTGCGGCCGAAGAAGGGCATCCACCGCCTTAAGGGGAACCCACGAGGGTCAGGGGCGCGCCCCCCTGCCTCGTGCCTCCCTCGGGCATCGTCTCGCGTGGATTTTCCTTCCCATATTCTCCAAATATTCCAAAAATAATCTCCGTCCATTTTTATCCCATTTGGACTCCGTTTGATATGGATTCTGCGAAAAAAAATATGCAAGAAAAAGGAACTGGCACTGGGCACTGTATCAATATGTTAGTGCCCAAAAATAGTATAAAAAGTTGCCAAAAGTATATGAAAGTTGTATAATATTGGCATGGAACAATAAAAAATTATAGATACGACAGAGACGTATCACCGCCCCTAGTACAATTCGGTTTGGGCTAGGGGGGCCGCGCGCCCCTAGCTGGCCGCCTCTCCTCTTCCTCCACTTGGGCCCATAAGGCCCAATAGCCCCCCGGGAGGTTCCAGTAACCTCCCGGTGTCTCCGGTATTTATCTGATAACCCCCGAAACTCATTAGGTGTCCGAATATAACCTTCCAATATATCAATCTTAACGTCTCGAGCATTTTGATACTCCTCGTCATGTCCGTGATCATATCCGGGACTCCGAACTACCTTCAGTACATCAAAACACAAAAACTCATAATACTGATCGTCACCGAACTTTAAGCGTGCGGACCCTACGGGTTCGAGAACTATGTAGACATGACTGAGACACGTCTCTAGTCAATAAACAATAGCGGAATCAAGAATCAACTAGTGACGACAAGCAATATGTATATACCCACGCCCATAACTCCTTTGTGTTCTACTCGTGCATATAACATCTACGCATAAACCTGGCTCGGATACCACTTTTGGGGAACTCAGTAATTTCAAAAAAATTCCTACACACATGCAAGATCATGGTGATGCATAGCAACGAGAGGGGAGAGTACCGTCTACGTACCCTCGTAGACCGTAAGCGGAAGCGTTATGACAATGCGGTTGATGTAGTCGTACATCTTCACGATCCACCGATCTAGTACCGAAGACACGACACCTCCGTGATCTGCACACGTTCAGCTCGGTGACGTCCCGTGAACTCACGATCCAGTAGAGCTTCGTGGGAGAGTTTCGTCAGCACGATGGTGTGATGACGGTGATGATGTTGCTATTGGAACAGGGCTGTGCCTAAGTACCGGTACGATATAACCGAGGTGGATTATGGTGGAGGGGGGCACCGCACACGGCTAAAGATCAATGATCAACTTGTGTGTCCATGGGGTGCCCCCCTCCCCCGTATATAAAGGAGTGGAGGAGTGGGAGGGCCGGCCCTCTCTCTGGCGCGCCCTAGGGGAGTCCTACTCCCTCCGGGAGTAGGATTCCCCCTTCCAAGTAGGAGTAGGAGAGGAAGGAAGGAGGAGAGAGGGAGGAAGGAAAGGTGGCCAATGCGGATTGGGCTTGGGAGGCGCGCCTCCCTCTTTTCCCTTCCCTCTCCTATATTCCACTAAGGCCCAATAAGGCCCATATACTCTCCGGGGGGTTCCGGTAACCTCCCGGTACTCCGGAAAAATGCCCGAACCACTCGGAACCATTCTGATGTCCAAATATAGGCTTCCAATATATCGATCTTTACGTCTCGACCATTTCGAGACTCCTCGTCATGTCTGTGATCAAATCCGGGACTCCGAACTACCTTCGGTACATCAAAACACATAAACTCGTAATACCGACCGTCATCGAACGTTAAGCGTGCGGACCCTACGGGTTCGAGAACTATGTAGACATGACCAAGACTCATATCCAGTCAATAACCAATAGCGGAACCTGGATGCTCATATTGGTTCCTACATATTCTACGAAGATCTTTATCGGTCAAACTGCATAACAACATACGTTGTTCCCTTTGTCGTCGGTATGTTACTTGCCCGAGATTCGATCATCGGTATCTCAATACCTAGTTCAATCTCGTTACCAGCAAGTCTCTTTACTCGTTCTGTAATACATCATCCCGCAACTAACTCATTAGTTACAATGCTTGCAAGGCTTATAGTGATGTGTATTACCGAGTGGGCCCAGAGATACCTCTCCGACAATCGGAGTGACAAGTCCTAATCTCGATATACGTCAACTCAACAAGTACCTTCGGAGACACCTATAGAGCACCTTTATAATCACTCATTTACATTGTGACGTTTGGTAGCACACAAAGTGTTCCTTCGGTAAACGGGAGTTGCATATTCTCATAGTCATAGGAACATGTATAAGTCATGAAGAAAGCAATAGCAACATACTAAACGATCAAGTGCTAAGCTAACGGCATGGGTCAAGTCAATCACATCAGTCTCCTAATGATGTGATCTCGTTAATCAAATGAAAACTCATGTCCGTGGCTAGGAAACTTAACCATCTTCGATTAACGAGTTAGTCAAGTAGAGGCATACTAGTGACACTATGTTTGTCTATGTATTCACACATGTATTATGTTTCCGGTTAATAAAATTCTAGCATGAATAATAAACATTTATCATGAAATAAGGAAATATAAATAACAACTTTATTATTGCCTCTAGGGCATATTTCCTTCAGTTATTACACATTATGTCACAATACTTATGCCTATTATCTCTTATTTTACAAGGTTTACATGAAGAGGGAGAATGCCGGCATCTAGAATTCTGGGCTGGAAAAGGAGCAAATATTAGAGGCCTATTCTGCCCAACTCCAAAAGTCCTAAAACTTCACGGGATCACGTTTCAGAATATATAAAAAATATTGGGCGAAGGAAGCACCAAAGGGGGGGCACCCACCAACCACGAGGGTGGGGGGCGTGCCCTACCCCCCTGGGCGCGCCCCTGCCTCGTGGGCCCCCTTGTCGGTGTTCTGGGAACAGGGGTCCCCAGACTTGCCTGCCTGTGCCCCACAGCGTGTCTAAGCAGCAGGCCGTACGACCCATCTTCATCAGCAAGGCATCCAAGACCCTCGCGAGGGTCCAAGCCTCGCGAGGCGAACGACGCAAGACTTCCTCTGGAGTGGCCTAGCCAGGCGGGCTCACGAGGAGTGGAGATATCAAGGCGGGGCAAACCTCACGAGAGTCTCGTGACGTGAGCCACGACGAACGGCGCCAGGCGGGTGCCAGGCGGGCGCCAGTGCGCACAGCGTCCCCATTTCCTCTTTGGTGCTAAGGAGGCTAGCGCAGACGAAGAGTACTGAGGCATCAGGCAAAGGTTGCCATATTGGTGCAATAAGACCAAGTCCAGGAGGACGGCAAGGCGGAGGTCATCGTGGAGCCTAAGACGGCGTCACCCCATAGCTTTTCGCAGGCGAAGACCGCTTTTGTCAGGATAGCTTGTACTAGTTGTCCCCCTTCAAATTTGCCCGCCGTTTTTGGCTCCCTTCCCGCTCGATATTTGGGAAGAGGACCAGGGCCACCACAGCAGGGGCAATCTGATCGGAAGGAGAGCTTGATCCAATCCGATCGAGAGCCTAGCCACAAGAACACCTCTACCTTAGGAGGCTGTTCTTCCCTTGTACCGTTCATCATCAGCCCAAGAGGCAATCTACCACCGCCACACTAGAGTAGGGTATTAAACCACAATGGTGGCCCGAACCAGTATAAACCCAGTGTCTCTCTCTCTCTCTTTGTGTTGTGAGTTCGTCGAGTGCGTCCGCAAGATCTTAGCGAGCTAGAGCATAGATCGGCAGGAGGGAAAGACTTTGAGCGCACCTCAGTGTTCGAACCTTAAGGGTTTGCTAGAACCCACATCCGACATTTGGCGTGCCAGGTAGGGGTGCGCCGGAGCTTCTTCCCCACCAACCAGCTCTTCGACGTTCATCGGCTGCTATGTCTGGCGACCCAAGGACCAGCTCCGACCGCTGGGCAGCCTTGACGGCCCAGACGACGCCGCCTGCCCATGGAGATCCCGACCTCGCACCTCAAGCGGCGCGGGCACCACTCAGCTCCGCTGGGCACGGACAGTGCGGTCAGGCGTCATCCACCCTCACCCCACGACAAGTACGGGCCGCGGCGAGAGCGGCGAGCCACGCCGCGGCAACAGCGCTGCACTCGCGGAAGGAGCAAGCGAACATGCGGGTGGCACTCATGGTGGAAAGGGAGCTACTACGATGCAGGCTGATGGAGAGCAGTCGTGACACGTTGCTTGAGCGTGTTGCTGAGTTGCTGGACGCAACGGCGTCAGGAGCACAACCCTTCTACTATCGACTTCCCCCAGGCCACCGCAGGGCCGCGCGGCGAGCCTCGCCACATCTGCACGCCGCCAACTGCGCACGGGGGCTTCGTCAACATCAGCACGGCCGGCGGCGCAGGGGGCTCCAGCCCCCCATGCCGCCCTCGACAAGCACAAGCGTCACCCCCATGGCTCCGGCTGGGTGCCGTATCATTATCCCCAGGACGCCATCATGGGCGGAGAAACATGGGGCGTGGGGCACCATGGCGAGGTGTTCGGGGTAACGGCCCCGGAAGCCTACGTGCCCCGCATGATGGACCAAGGTTACACACCAGAGGACGGCATCGGCTCGTTCGTTGGAGAAGATTGGGGAGAAGGGGCGCTAGGAGCGGAAACATTCCAAGAGCCAACGGAGAACCACAACGATCGCGCCAACAGCGGCAATTATAGGGTACCACTAGTTACTCAAGAACAGGTTTACGCTAACCATGGGCTACAGATGAACTAGGTTGACGCTTCAGTCGACGACCCAGGTGTGACAACACCCGCTCTAGCAAGGGAGACACAAAGGGGGCCACCTAGACGGAGCCAGGAGCAAGGCCCCTCCCCGCGGCGCACGACACCTGACGATACCCGGAGGTAGCTCTCTGCTGGGGAGGCCTCGCCAACCCTTCCCCCGGCAGAGGACCTATGGTCACCGAGGGAACCGATGGTGTCCTCTTTCCCTCCTCTGTTTCATCCTGGTCTCCGGTCGGCTCAGAGGAGGTCGAGAGCGGTGCAAGGCGGGGCCCTCGTCTGGCGATATGAAGCAAGGCCGGTACCTATGAAGAAGGCCCGGTGCCTGTGAAGCTCGTCGCCCGTGACACTCTCATGTAATAATGAGTTGGGGATGTACACGCCCCGGAGTGTCAGGGGTGCCGGCCTCAGGACCTGGGGCTCCCTCCCACGCCTAGTGGCCGCACTTAGCTCCGCGCTGGTGAGAAGACTTGAAGACCAGAAGACTAGACTAGGTGCCGGACGCGGCCTTTTGCTTTGGATCTTTCCTTCTGTAGCTTTATTTTTTGGATCTGGATTTGAGTTGAAGCTGAGTTTTTATCGATGCGCGCGGGGGGAACCTTTTCTCGTTTGAGCAATTTCTTGCCTTCTGGATCTCGCTTTGTTTGGGAATCATGTCCATCGCCTTTCCCTCACGAGCTCCTCGCGAGCGGGACTGCACGAAGCACGTGCCCCCGAGCGCGCGCTGCAACTGGTGCCCACTTCACGTGGGGCCCCCTCCGGCAGGGCGGCGAGCTCCGCAAGGTTCTCAGAAACTCGGCACGTCACAGCCTAGCTCAAGGGTGGCGCTGACCAAGGGAAACCAAGGCACAAAACTCGCATCAGGATTCACAAGTTCACGAGGACACAAACTCACACCGCATGGAGGAATAAAAACTCCAATTTGCTTACATGAGGGGCTCCCCCTCTCCAAATGCTCTTACAAGTTTCCAAGGGCCACGCTCGAGTTTGTGCGTAGGAAGAAAATGACAGGAGAACAAGGGATCCGCCGGAGATGTCGCTCACTGCGTCACTTGCGGACGCGTCACTCGTGTCGTCGTCGTCTTCATCGGCCTCATCGCCGCCATCGGCAACACCCCCGTCGCCATCATCGGCCACACCGCCTTCGTCTGCGACGACCACCACTGCATCATCTTCTGAAGCGAAGGCCCTGACCAACGCGTACACACGGTCCTCGACCCAGCGTGCTAGGTCACCCCGGACAGCCACGGGTACGGGGGCGATGGCGGCATCAAAATCAAAGTTGGGGTCTGCATTCAGGAGGTGGCTGAAGACGCACGAGAAAGCGCGCTCAAGCAAGCCACGCCCCCTTTCCTCCACAAGCTGGCGAGCTTGGGCAGATCGAGCCTCCAGTCGCGTCACCACCTCGGTGAAGATGGTCAGGTGGCTAGCGTAATCATTTGAGTTCGGAGTCGGTGCCTCCACATCGCAAATGTGGCCCAGGGCGATATTGGCCCTGTTCCGAAGCTCCTGAAGCATAGGGGCGTGCTCGCGCTCCAGCGTTAGGCGTCGGAGCACCTCCTCCGTGTTCTGCCTCGCGACGTCCTCTGTGTCATCAACCCGTCCCCGGAGGGAGTGCAGCTCAGCGTGGGCGGAGGCCAAGTCCGCCTGCGCCGTGACCAGGGCTGCGGCCGTGGCTTCTGAGTGCCTCTCGGCCTCGTCCAACCTGGGCCTGAGGGCAGCAGCCCTGCCCTAATCTTCCACGCCCGCGAGCTTCAACCTCAGATCGTACCTACCCTCCAGGTCCGCACGAACCTCGGCCACCCGGCTGCTCACCTCCTCCTCAACTCCGGCCTCGTGAGCCCCGATGGTGTCTTCTGCTTGGGCGACTTGGCGCTCCCTCGTCTCCAGTTGCTTGAGCTCGCGGTTGCGCTACATAGCCTCCAGGGCTAGCGCCTCCTCACGCTTCCGGACCCCATCTTCCTCCGCTGGTGTCCCCCTCAGCGATGCAAGGGCAGTCCTGCGCTCCTCCACCTACTGCTCGAGAGACGCACTCCAGGCCTGGAGTTCCCACACGCGCTTCTCCACAGCCTCGTGGCAGCGATCAGCCTCACGAGCCTCTTCCAAGGCTCGCGAGCGGGCTTCGTAGGAAGCCTTGAGAGACGCCTCGGCCTTTACGTTCTCAAGGTCACACTGATAGAGGCCGAGGCTGATGGCCACCTTCAGCTTGCGCCGCTCCTCCAACAACCGAAGACCTTCAGCCTCAAGACGCGAATCAACACTCGCGAGCTCTCCACCAAGCCGGATCATCACGCTCATCGCCTCCTGGAAGAGCTCATGGCGAACCACGCTCCGCCCCCGCTCAAGCCCGAACGCCTGGCCTTCTTCGTCCTCCGCCTCAGGGGCTGCGGGCAGGATGCCACGCGGCGCGCCACCCCTCAGCAGGAGATTGGGGGATGGCGCCGAGCCCGGCACCAGCCCTTCTTCGTGAGAAGCCCAAGCCTGCTGGGGCTTGCTGCTCGAGGAGGAGCCGAGGATCGAAGCCAACAAGCTACCACTGAAGATCAGCAGAGGAGTCTTGGGCATGCCTGCCAAGCTCCACGCCAGGCCAATGGGGAGGATCGGCGAGGCCGCAGTATCAGCATGCCAGGAAGGCATACCTGCCCCTTCAACCAATTTTGCCCTAGGGGCAGGACTCGGGGCGCCCGCGGCTGGCGGGGTAGGTGACAAAGAAGGAGGCCGTTTCTCGGGAGATCCAGCAGCCTCAGAGGAAGGAGCCCTGAAAGACTAGTGTTAGAAGAAGAAAGCAGCACACGGAAAGCCACGACTGCGCGATTCTTACACGTCAATGGCGAAGTACTTCCTCTGATTCAGTGGTCCGAAGACGTTGCTGCCACTGGGGGATCCTTTCCTCTTGCGGAGCTCCTCGAAGTCCATGCAAAGGCGACCAAAACGCTGAACGTGGCGGCCAGAGCGCAGAGGGACCGAAGAAGAGCTCGGGAGAATGTCTTCAGGGGTGCTCGGTTGCGGCGAACAGCCGGGCACCATTTCACCACGATCTCCCGAGGCTCCTGGAGCCTTGGCCTCGGGAGTCGCACGTAGCGCCTCCTCAACAACCGACGCCTCAGGAGGGGTGTGGCAGGCTCCTAAAGATGATGTCGTAGGATCACCACTCGGCGTGTGCTCCTCAGCACTCAAGCCGCCGGTCTCCGCCAGGGCTCGCCCACCTGCACCATCACTTGGGGCGAGCCCAGCATCAGGAGCGAGAAAGGGAACCACAGCGACAGGGTTCTCCCGAGGCCCCTCCAGGCCGACCGGTCGCGGCCCCCATTCATCGAAGAGAGGCATGGCCTTCACAAATTCATCCTTATTCCTGCAATGGTACAGCAGGCAACTATTCCCAGGTAGCTCGGCCGGCAGAGAGACACCCGTCAGGACCTTGAGCACCGTCCCCCGCGTCCCAAGGGGGAGCCCGGACTCCTGAAACCTCATGTGGTCTTGGCTGCTGAGTAAGGTCCACATTGGGTGAGAATGGCGTTGAAGCGGAGCGACCCGGCGTGGGATGAATTCCTTCACAACCATCGGCGCAGTCACGCCGCGATCCTTCAGCAACTTCAACCTGAGCCAGACGCAAGCGAGGCCGGGGCTCGCGAGCCACTGATGGCCCCAGCCAGGGTTAGGAACAGCAGGCCCCGACGGAGCCTGGAGCAAAGAACTGAGCACACCGGCATCAACGAACACCCATCATATCCGGAAGTCACTCGTAGATGGAGGAAGCTCAAAATCAATCCCCTCGCCTGCTGTCGCGGCCACAGCCTGGAAGCTCACGCACCCCGAGCACTGCTGAGGGTCGGCCAGATGCAATGAGAAGAAGTGGCGGAAGAGAGCCACTGAAGGAGCAATGCCCACCATGACTTTGCGCACGAAGGCGAAGATGGTAAGAAGTGTCACAGACTGAGGGTCGAGATGCAGCATATGGATCTGATGGTGCTCAAGCACAATGTTCAATAAGGCGGAAAAGGGAGGAATAAGGCCTGCCCAGAGGGCGTCGATGAAGATTGGGATCTCAGTGGCCGTTTGAACCGAGCGAGTGCGGGACGCGGGCCAAGCAACCGTCTCTCCCACTCATTGAAGCTGGACACAAGCATCGGGCGCACCTTGTCCATGGCCTCGTCGTTGAGCACGCGAGACCGGCCAAGCGCCGGCGCGAAGGGCAGAGGCACGGCCGGAAGGAGCAAAGGGCTCTTCCCCTTCTCAGCTTGCTTAGGCGCCATGGCTATGGAGCAGGCGGAGCGCGAGTCAGATTGCGGAAGAGAAGCAGAGTCGCAAGGAAGCAGAGGAATTGGGGAAGCAAGGCGCGAGAGGCGGAGGAATAACTGTGTAGGCCGCAGGGGCTGCATAGCCGGGCGGATTCAAAGGTAGCATGGGGAAGCGGTGATGCCCACGTCCAATCAACCACCACACATCGACCGAGGCCGCGGGCTTTTAGGGCCCGCGGTGCTCCGAACTTGACCCTTGGCTTCACTGCGAAGCCAAGCCCGATCGCACCTTGGGCCCGGGGGCTACTGTCGGCGTTCTGGGAACGGGGGTCCCCAGACTTGCCTGCCTGGGGCCCACAACATGGCTAAGCAGTAGGCCATACGACCCATCTTCATCAGCAAGGCATCCAAGACCCTCGTGAGGCGGACGACGCAAGACTTCCTCTGGAGTGGCCTAGCCAGGCGGGCTCACGAGGAGCGGAGATATCAAGGCGGGGAAAACCTCACGAGACTCTCGTGACGTGACCCATGACGAACGGCGCCAGGCGGGAGCCAGGCGGGCGCCAATGCGCACAGCGTCCCCATTTCCTCTTTGGTGCTAAGGAGGCTAGCGCAGACGAAGAGTACTGAGGCATCAGGCAAATGTTGCCATATTGGTGCAATAAGACCAACACTAGGAAGACGGCAAGGCAGAGGTCGTCGTGGAGCCCAAGACGGCGTCACCCCATAGCTTTTCGCAGGCGAAGACCGCTTTTGTCAGGATAGCTTGTACTAGTTGTCCCCCTTCGAATTTGCCCGCCGTTGTTGGCTCCCTTCCCGATCGATATTTGGGAAGAGGACCAGGGCCTATATAAGTAGAGCTAGCCACCACAATAGGGGCAATCTGATTAGAAGGAGAGCTTGATCCAATCCGATCGAGAGCCTAGCCACAAGAACACCTCAACCACAGGAGGTTCACTAGTAGAAAAAGGGTCAAACGTGAAGCACATTAGTGCCGGTTTGTATTTGAGCCGGTACTAATGGTACCATTAGTGCCGGTTCGAACGGATTTGCATTAATGCCGGTTCGTGTTGAACCTTTAGTACCGGTTCGTGGCACGAACCGGCACTAAAGGGGTGGTGGCAGGCTGGCGTCAGGCCGGGGCCCCACGATCACCTTTAGTACCGGTTCGTGGCACAAACCGGTACTAAAGGTCTAACCTTTAGTACCGGTTCGTGCCACGAACTGGTACTAAAGGGGTCTAACCTATAGTACCAGTTCGTGCCACGAACCGGTACTAAAGGTCCCATTTTCAAACTCTACCCCCCCCGGTGGATCGCCTTTTCAGTTTAAAAAAAATAAAAGAAAATAATGGAAATGTCAAAAAAATAAAAGAAAATAAGTTTCTCATGTGATATGTGGTCTAGTTGTTGGGAAAATTTGCAAATGTGAATTTTGACTTTATTTGCAAAATCTCTCTGAAATTTGTAAAAATGGGCATAACTTTTGCATACTAACTCGGATGAAAAAGTTTTTTATATGAAAAATCATCTACTCAAAAGTTACATCCGAATTTAACGCGGGGAACCCCGTTAAACATTTTCAAAATCCTCAAAAACCTAATAGAAAAAAAGTTACGGGGCTTTTAAGATCTAGAGTGGAAAAAATTGAAAAAAATTCAAACAGTGGGCAAACTGTGGTCAAACAATGGTCAAACTAATTATTCTAGAATATTAATGTTACTAAATAATTATTTCAATTTTTTGAATTTTGGTCAAATCTGGTCAAAGTGTGGTCAAACTTATTCAAGAAATATTAGCGTTACTAAATAATTACTGTTTTTTTAGAATAATAGTTTCAAACTCAAACGGTGAAATGTGTGACTTCATGCTCAAGCTAAACTCCTGAGGGTTATAGGATTGACATCTTACTATTGTCAGGAAAACAACAAGTGCGGACTCGGAAATGAAGGAGAATAGAACCTGAAAGTTAAGCGTGCTCGGGCTGGAGTAGTGAGAGGGATGGGTGACCGGTCGGGAAGTTAGATGATTTGGAATGAGTGATCCACATTTGAGCAGTTAAGAGAGGTGATTAGAGACTAAATCATCAAATAATTCAGAAAAATTAAAAATAAAAAATAAAAAAAATTCCAAAATTTTCAAAAAGAAATTCAAAAAAAAAACCTTTAGTACTGGTTGGTAACACCAACCGGTACTAAAGGTCCCCCGTACCAGGGCGCGAGCTCACGCCACGTGGTGGCACTTTAGTGCCGGTTCGTGCCGAACCGGTACTAAAGGGGGGGCCTTTAGTGCCGAAATGTTAGTGTCGGTTCCATAACCGGCACTAAAGGCCCTTACAAACTGGTACTAATGGCCCGTTTTCTACTAGTGGTTGTTCTTCCCTTGTACTGTTCATCATCAGCCTAAGAGGTAATTCACCACCGCCACACTAGAGTAGGGTATTACACCACAACGGTGGCCCGAACCAGTATAAACCCTGTGTCTCTCTTTGTGTTGTGAGTTCCTCGAGTGCGTCCGCAAGATCTTAGCGAGCTAGAGCGTAGATCGGTAGGAGGGAAAGACTTCGCGCGCACCCCAGTGTTGGAACCTTAAGGGTTTGCCGGAACCCCACATCCGACACCCCTGGCAGGCCTCCGGTGCCCATCTTCTGCTAGATGAGGTCTTTTGTCCGAGAAAAAAATCATAAGCAAGATCACGGGACGAAACTCCGCCGCCACGAGGCGGAACCTTGGCGGAACCAATCTAGGGCTCCGGCGGAGCTGTTCTGCCAGGGAAACTTCCCTCTGGGAGGGGGAAATCATCACCATCGTCATCACCATCGATCCTCTCATAGGGAGGGGGCCAATCTCCATCAACATCTTCACCAGCACCATCTCATCTCAAACCCTAGTTCATCTCTTGTATCCAATCTTTATCTCAAAACCTCAGATTGGTACATGTGGGTTGCTAGTAGTGTTGATTACTTGTTGTAGTTGATGCTAGTTGGTTTACTTGGTGGAAGATCATATGTTCAGATCCTTTATGCATATTAATACCCCTCTGATTATGAACATGAATATGCTTTGTGAGTAGTTACGTTTGTTCCTAAGGACATGGGAGAAGTCTTGCTATAAGTAGTCACGTGAATTTGGTATTCGTTCGATATTTTGATGAGATGTATGTTGTCTTTCCTCTAGTGGTGTCATGTGAACGTCGACTACATGACACTTCACCATTTTTGGGCCTAGGGAAGGCATTGGGAAGTAATAAGTAGATGATGGGTTGCTAGAGTGACAGAAGCTTAAACCCTAGTTTATGCGTTGCTTCGTAAGGGGCGATTTGGATCCATATGTTTCATGCTATGGTTAGGTTTACCTTAATACTTCTTTTGTAGTTGCGGATGCTTGCAAGAGGGGTTAATAATAAGTGGGATGCTTGTCCAAGGAAGGGTATTACCCAAGCACCGGTCCACCCACATATCAAATTATCAAAGTATCGAACGCGAATCATATCAATGTGATGAAAACTAGCTTGACGATAATTCCCATGTGTCCTTGGGAGTGCTTTCCTTTATATAAGAGTTTTTCTAGGCTTGTCCTTTGCTAAAAAAGGATTGGGCCATCTTGATGCACCTTATTTACTTTTATTACTTGTTACCAGTTACAAATTACCTTATCACAAAACTATCTATTACCGATAATTTCAGTGCTTGCAGAGAATACCTTACTGAAAACTACTTATCATTTCCTTCTACTCCTCGTTGGGTTCGACACTCTTACTTATCGAAAGGACTACGATAGATCCCCTATACTTGTTGGTCATCACCATCCAATCCAGAACCCAAGTTTTTGGATCTCTACCAAAGCCAGATATGTGTTGCATAAAATTGAAGAATTAGTTCTTCATTCCAATGTTCCTTGTTGAGGACAAAGGGCAACAATCCAACATCCTTGAAGCATTCCAGCGCTTGATTAAGGCAGGGAAGCCCAACCATGCATGGATTCATAGAACGAATTCTGGTGAGGATGAATCATGTCCTGGTTGTACATCACACACATATAGTAACTTCTCTGATGCTGGCTCTAGAAATGATCTGATGAGATGCGAGGCTTATTGTATGGATTCTTGAAGTGTCAAAGAATGTGTTGTTGTTGCGAAAGTGAAGCAAACTAAACTACTATTTCTGCAGGTGCGGAGTTGTGAAGTTGAGGCAAATGAGGCTGAGGCCTGAGGATAATGAGACAATTGTGCATACTGAACTCATATTTAGTCCCAACCCTCTCTAGAGTGAGAAGCCAAGGCCATCTGACGCAAACTTGAGTACCAAATCTGTCATACGCCAACACAGTGTCATCTACATTACCTTTAGTGGAAACACATGCACTAACTAGAGGACCATCAGGTGAAGGCCTCGGTATTTGCTGGACACGGGGTTCATCATCATGCACTGACGCATTACTTTTAGTGTTCTCAACATGAATATCTTCGACTGATGCAACCGAAATATCTTCATACTGTTTTGCAGCGACCTCTTCTTGCTGCATAGGTTGGACGACTGATGTAGTCGTATCAGCTTGTACTTCCTCTTCAGGTATACTAGTCATGGAGGAGGAGGGCCTAGGTCCTTTGCGAACCATTTCAAGGGTGATGAATTCTCAGTTTGTTCAGCCTCCATGGACACATGTAGTGATTCAGGGGATTCGAGCATAAGAGTAGCAGTCTTAGTTGGAGGCGTATGGGGAATCACTTTATGCATTGGAGAGTGGGGATGTTCCTGTTCCCAGAAATCATCTTGTATGATTGGACTTCTAGGTTCACCAATGCTGACTTGTTCACTTACCTCAGGAGGAGGCGATGATACCACTGGAGTACCAATTTGAGGAATAGTTATGGGGTCAGACTGTACATTGTCCCCAGGAGCAATGTCTTCAGCTGCGATATTGGCAACAACTAGTATCTCTTCTTTCACTTACTCTTGAGCCTCTGTGGGTGCAAGCTCGTGGATAATCGCACGCCCATCAATGTTTGATGAAGCTCGAGGAGACGCTGAAATAGGAGTCACAAAGATGAGCTCCTCTTAAGCAGACAATGTTGAAGTGGTTGGGGCGGGAGGACTTAGGCCTTGCGTGAAGACTTTGCGGTCTTTGTCTTCAGCCTTTTCTGTGGTGGGGAAGCTGCAGTCTATGAAAGCTTACGCCTTTTGGCTTCATCCTTAGTGTTTTTGGTCTTTTTGCTCTCTACAACAATGTAATACACAAAAGTCTTGGGGCCAGCAAAGTTTGGCGAGAAGATAATCTTCTGCACCTTTTGTCTTGGAGTTGGCTCACTTGAAGTCAATTTCACTGGCTTCTTCTTCTTTAGTAGTTTTGGATCAATAGCCAGTTGGCCAAGTGCTTTCTGCTTTAGGCTTTCATTGTGAGCCTCGACAAAAGTTTCAACATTCTTCTTCAGGCGATCTCTGACGCCTTTGGCTTCATCTCGATGCCTTTACAAACTTTGCCTTCAGATCATACATCACCTTCTTGTAGGCAAGAACTTGTGTGGCATTGAGCTTGGCAACATGTTTATGGAATAGTTCCTTTTCATGTTGGATCATGGCTTTTTGTTCCTTGATCTTCTGCACAATCTGAAGCTCTTGAGCAGTAATGCCTCTGAAAGCAACACTGATGCCAATCGGTAGCTGAAGATATCAATGGTGATGGCTGGGCCAACAAACCCTTCATCAATAAAATGGTGAAGGGTGGCATGGTCGAAGAGAGGTAAATCCTTCAGCCTATCATCTTATTCTTGTTTGCTCTTGATGATATTCTCAAGGGCATCAGAATCATAATCATCGTTACACATATCGATGTTGTTGTTGTCATCCATCAAGGTGTTGGCTGGCTTGGGGCCACGCCCAACAGATCTCTTTGTTTTCGGAGAATTTCTAGATTCATTCTCCGTGTGCACACTAGTTTCTGGAGGTGCAATTTCTACCAGCTTTGACTTGGAAACCCTTGGAACAGCAGCAGGCTTGGAAGCCTTTGACTTGTGTTTCGGCTGTGGGGAGGCTGGACGGGATTCATCTTCACTCTCTTGAGGAACGACTTCAATGGCCTTCATGTGCTCAAGATATTGTGAAAATACCCAGACCTTGGTGCAGTTTTCATTGGCCTCATGGGTTCCATCTGTTCTTGGTTTGGAAGGGCCACAATCAAATTTGGGGCCGAAGTCTTTCTTATTATGTTCTGCTAAAGCTTTTGCAAATTGATAATTGGCTTCTGTCAGCGTGGAAGCACGATCACCTATGGAGCAAGGGTACCCCTTTGTGGTTCAGCATGGGGACGGCCGCGTTGCACAAAGAGCAGAGGCTGTGGGGGACAACACGGCTACAGACTCCCTCTATTTTACTAGGTTCGGGCTGCTTTGCAGCGTAAAACCCTACTCCTGCTTTGGTGGATTGATTTGTAGGTGGAAGAAGGTTCGACGCACTTTGGCCCGGCAAGGATGCCACAGGAAAGCAACGTGAGCTCGCAAATGCTGGGCGGGGGGGGGGGGGGCGTCGAAGTGTTCGAACCTATTGCTGGGTTGCCTCGGGCATCCTTTTATAGGTTAAGGGGCGACCATATTGGCAAAACATTCATTTGGGTATGATTATATAGCTAACAGGGTCATCATACTACTCTGCAATTAGGACAAAGTGCATTAAATGCACTGCTAGGTGTCGTGCCAAGGGCGAATCCCAACAAGTCTGTCACACCGCTTATCTACCTCTTCTTATCAGCTTGACACACCTCCTGGACGGGTGTCAATAAAGCTAATCTCTCTCCCTTGAGGTTGCCACGTGCTTGAAAGGATCCACCTGGTTGCTTAACACCTTGACACCGCATGGATTAGTGACTTAGGTGCAGTGAGGTGGAGCGGTGGCGCCTTGGCGGAGGTTCTTCGAAAGAGCTTGGCGGGGATTTGATCTTGGCGGCCTCGGCTAGCTTGCCGGCGCAAATTTGGGCTTGTCCTTGGGGGGGCCTCGACCTAGCTAGGTTCTCTTGCCTGGCATGGGAGGCTTTCCCAAGGTGATATCCTCACTATTGCAGAAAAGCCTAGCTATGGCATGCCAAAAACAGGGCTTAGGAGCCCCACGCCACCAATATGGCGCCACTGTTAAAAAATAGTGGTGGCGCTGGAGCCTACGTCAGTAGTATTGTACGTGTTTTTGGCGTACAATGTTTACAACACCAACACTATATTGACTCACCTAGCGGCGCACAATGCAATTTGCACGCCACGAATGTTTCGTGCACAAAAAAAGGTTTTTCAACACCATGTAACATTTAACATTTCACATTAACACTAACTACATATTATATAACATTACACAGTAGAAGAGTACCAGATAATAAAACATTAGGAGTTGATATATATTTAATTAAGTGGCTGCTAGCTAGCTAGATCTCACAAATATAACCAGTTAATAGAAACATTACGAGCTAAAACAATACTAGTACATAACGTTAATACATAATTAAACAGTTCATTCATGTACTGCCCCGCCACACACATAGTTCTAAATGAGTTCAATGACCACCATCATCCTCAAGCCATGGCGCCGGGTGTTCCTCATGGTGACTAAGATGGCCTATCCAATCTGGAGATTCTTTCCAGCAAGGAAATTGTTCCATCCCGTGGCGCTGAACACAGTGCGACCGTCCGTGTCCAGTGTGTAAGCACAATTCGTGATGGGGCCCCTTGTGGTAAGGCGTAGTCCAGCAATGCCTACTTCATCCAGCTCGATGCCACAACTCTCACTTAGCCTCTTAGGTAATTTCTGAAGAAAAAAACAAATATGGTAAATGAACATGTCACATTACTACACACTAGCTAATTAATTAAGCATATCACACATTACTACACACTAAGCATATCTTCAAATTCTACACTAAGCATATATAATGACAACACATTATATAGTAAGCATATCACATTACTACACACTAGGTAAGAGCATATTGATCACGTTCCACAGTAATTAAGCATATCCATTACTGCACACTAGGCATATCCCCAAATTCTACACTAATAAACATATATATTCTGAGTTATTATGATCCCGATCGGCCCTATATAGGCCCGTTCCCGAACTCCCGAAACCACCGAAACTGTAGCCCAAGAAAAAAAACTCAACCCACGTCCCTCCCACCCGATCCACCCCCACATTACCCACCAGCCCACCCCACGCGGCGCCTCCCTCCCGCAGCCACCCAGCGCATTGGCGCCCCCCAACCCACCCCCAACGGCGCCGGTGACGCACGCCGCCCCCGACCAGGATCTCGCACCACTGTCGTTGAAAGTGCAACTATCCCTGGGTGGTTTTGGTAATTCCTAACAACATATAGCTCATTGAGCTAAGATTATTCCAAGATTAATATTTCAGGAAAAGCTCAATGAATGGCATGGCATGGATGATGAAAGTGGATCCCTCAAAATTCCAAGGACAAAAAGTTTGGCTCAAGCTTGAAGCTCAAGACTCTACATTTTATATTTTAGTGATCCAAGATCACATTGAGTCTATAGGAAAAGCCAATACTATCAAGGAGGGATGAGCTGTTGCTTAATGGCTTACTTCCTCAAAATGCTTAGTGATATGCTCCAAAATCCTCAACTGCCTTCCCACATCCACATATGACCTAAACCAAAAGTCAAACTCGGCCCCACCAATTCTTTCTATCCGGCGCCATCGAGTTTCAAATGTCATAGCCACTGCCACAAATCCTAGGCAAATCGGTCTCACCGATAGGGATCTTGGTCTCACCGAGATGGGATTGTAATCTCTCTGTTTCCCTTCGTAATGTTTCGGTCTTACCGAGATGAGCTATCGGTCCCACCGAGATTGCAATGTAAACTCTCTGTTTCCCTTTTGTAACATTTCGGTCTCACCGAGATGAGCGAATCGGTCCCACCGAGTTTACCTGACCAACTCTCTGGTTAGCTTATTACCAAAATCGGTCCCACCGAGTTTGTGTAATCGATCACACCTAGATTACGTTATGCCCTAACCTTAACCATATCGGTCCTACCGAGTTGCATCTCAGTCCCATCGAAAATCCTAACGGTCACTAGGTTTGCTGAATCGGTCCGACCGAGTTTAACCATTCGGTCCCACCGAGTTTGGCAAATTGTGTGTAACGGTTAGATTTTGTGTGGAGGCTATATATACCCCTCCACCCACTCTTCATTCGTTGAGAGAGCCATCAGAACATACCTACACTTCCAATACACATTTTCTGAGAGAGAACCACCTACACTTGTGTTGAGGTCAAGATATTCCATTCCAACCATATGAATCTTGATCTCTAGCCTTCCCCAAGTTGCTTTCCACTCAAATCTTCTTTCCACCAAATCCAAATCCTGTGAGAGAGAGTTGAGTGTTGGGGAGACTATCATTTGAAGCACAAGAGCAAGGAGTTCATCATCCACACACCATTTGTTACTTCTTGGAGAGTGGTGTCTCCTAGATTGGCTAGGTGTCACTTGGGAGCCTCCGACAAGATTGTGGAGTTGAACCAAGGAGTTTGTAAGGGCAAGGAGATCGCCTACTTCGTGAAGATCTACCGCTAGTGAGGCAAGTCCTTCGTGGGCGACGGCCGTGATGGAATAGACAAGGTTGCTTCTTCATGGACCCTTCGTGGGTGGAGCCCTCCGTGGACTCGTGCAACCGTTACCCTCCGTGGGTTGAAGTCTCCATCAACGTGGATGTACGATAGCACCACCTATCAGAACCACAACAAAAACATCTGTGTCTCCAATTATGTTTGAATCCTCCAAACCCTTCCCTTTACATTCTTGCAAGTTGCATGCTTTAATTTCCGCTGCTCATATACTCTTTTGCATGCTTGCTTGAATTGTGTGGAGATTGCTTGACTTGTGCTAAGAGAGCTAAAATCTGCCAAGAACTAAAATTGGGAAAAGGCTAGATTTTTATTTGGTCAAGTAGTCTAATCACCCCCCACCTCTAGACATACTTTCGATCCTACAAGTGGTATCAGAGCTTTGGTCTCCATTTGCTTTGATTTCC
Organism: Triticum urartu; assembly: GCF_003073215.2. Lineage (NCBI taxonomy): Eukaryota > Viridiplantae > Streptophyta > Magnoliopsida > Poales > Poaceae > Triticum > Triticum urartu. The sequence continues at coordinate 489,079,778 of NC_053022.1, read as the reverse complement.
ATAGCTTTTGGCGGTCATAGCCTTGGTTTCACAACCTAGGAGAGTATGGCGTCTAGCGAGGGAAATTATCACCGTAGAGGTCCTTACTTTGATGGCACTAATTTTGCTAGTTGGAAGCATAAGATGAAAATGCATATTCTTGGACATACCCCCGCCGTTTGGGCTATTGTGTGTATTGGCTTGCAAGGTGAATTCTTTGACGGGAAAGAACCGAACCGTGAAGCCACCGCGGAAGAGTTGAAATGCTGCAATACAACGCTCAAGCTTGTGATATCCTCTTCAATAGATTGTGCCCCGAAGAATTCAACAAAATCAGTCGTCTTGAGAATGAAAGGAAAGTTGGGATACTTTGATTGATATGCACGAAGGTACCGACTCTGTCAAGGAATCCAAATTGGATGTGCTTCAAAGTCAACTTGACAAGTTCAAAATGAAGGATGGTGAAGGTGTTGCTGAAATGTACTCTAGGCTTGCTCTTATCACAAATGAGATTGCCGGCTTAGGGAGTGAAGAGATGACCGATAGATTCATCATCAAGAAGATCCTAAGAGCCTTGGATGGAAAATATGATACCGTGTGCACATTGATCCAAATGATGCC